>NW_006408723.1:4100124-4131962 GCF_000296735.1 Chrysochloris asiatica | reverse complement strand
AAAGAAAGAAAGAAAGAAATAATAAAGATTAGAGCAGAAATAAATGAGATAGAAAACAGACAGAAAAACTATAGAAAGAATCAACAGGAGTAGTTTAGGTAGGTCGTGTTTATATAAAAATGTAACCATCTCTTCTGAGTTTTCAGATTTTTTGGATTAGAGCTCTTCATAATATTCTGTTATTATCCTTTTGATTTCTTTTGGGTTTGTTGTGACATCGCCCATGTGGTTTCCAGTGCATGTTATTAGTGTCTTCTCCCTCTTTTTTTTGTTTGTCAGGTTTGCCAAGGGTCTGTCAATTTTGTTAATCCTTTCAAAGAACCAGCTTCTGGTCCTGTTGATTTTTTCTATACTTTTTGAATCTTGGTTTTCCTGGCATATCATTATAAAATAGACACTTGAGAGGGAGAGAAAGGAATAGCCAGAAATATCACCATAGAAAGCTTGTATGTCCATCTTCTGCCTATAACTGATTGGAATACCTATAATGGGTATACAACATGCCTAGTGAAGAAGGCTTTCTGCAGAGCCTCTGCATTACATAAGACTATAGGTGGAATCCTGAACAGCATCCAGAATCTTCTGAGGTGGGAAATTCCCACTCGAAAGAACAGGCAGACCAGCCTGGAGTGGCTAGAAGAACAGAAGATACTTCCTGAAATAAAGACTGACAGGAATAATACAAAACAAAATATGCAGACCGACTGATTATTACAAGAACAAGCAAGTTGCTCGCCCAGGAGACATCAAGGCAAGTACTCGGGTCCCCTCAGAACAAACCCCCTTCCAAGACTTAGACTCAATGGGAATACATGCTCTGATTGATAACCATATTCATCACTGATAAGGGGAAGTGAGGGAAAAGCAGCAATGAAGTGGTGAGCTAAGCCCTACAACATTCAATACACTCCTGTGAACCCCAGGTGGACACCTGGTTGGCCAGCAGTGTGGCAAGACCTGGGGACTCTTGGGCCCAGAGTCAGTGACATAGCCACAGAAGACTAGAATGGAGAGTGAAGTGTCCAGCTGATAAGAAGAGAGGGCATATGCACAAGAATACCCACACTTGCAGATAATACCCACCTGACCTGGCTTCAATGACTAGCTGATCAGAGCTCAAGTAGAAGAAGAAAGAAGAGGAAAAAAAGAGTAATTTGATACAATTTGATGAACTTGTCCTACATCTATGGATGCAATAGCTCAAAAGAGGGAACAAATCTTTACAGCGAGGATCATTCCCACCACCTCCATACACAGAGTAGACAGGGATGGGCAACTTGGACATTGGCTACCCAAAATGAGGGCGCTACAGAGGCAAGAAGTGACTGGGTTACAAGCTTTCAAGACGGAACCTAGACCCACAGGTTGTGGAAGAAGGTAGAATCTCCACTAAGTAATATCCAATCCGTCTAGGCGGGGCTGATGAAAGGAAATGCGGATAGGTCTCTTGTGTTACCATAGTGAGTAATTGTTATCAGGACTGATTTTGAGGTTTAGAAATGTAAAGGTAGACATTTTGTAGCAAGGAGGGGAGTGATTAACTTTGCAGTCTAGGAGCTGAGGTCCCTGGGACCATCAAGGGAGAAGAGAAGAGAGCGGGACCCTACCCAGAGAAGCAGTGACACCAGAGATGGAGGCAGTGATGATGACTGGAGAGATGGCACAGCTGGGGACATTAGACTCAGAGAGGGAGAGGGGCTGTGTGCTGACTACTGGGGGGCAGGCTTGTAGGGTATACACTTTCTTTGGTTGGTTGATGATGCATGGAGGGGATTGTAACCATAGCAATGAAATGATATACGATAGGATGAATGTAAAACTACTGTTCTCCCATGTAAACTATCACATAATTCACAATAAAACATTATAAAAAAAAAAGTATCTTTTTGAAAACATCATTGTATTTCCGTGTAATTATCGGTTGCAATGAACTGATTCAAGTCATTTTGCTGGGTTTTCTTGTTTGTTTGGTACGCAGTTTTCTTAATTTTGCATTCTTTCCTGTGCTGAGTTCATTTTTCTTGAGCTTTTTCGTCTCACTTTCTTCATCATTTTAATATTTATAATATCTTGATGGATTTTCCTTTTCTTCATTTGATGTGAGAATGAATAAAGGTTATTTGAAGTTATCCTGTACTTTATTAATTTCTTCCCCATTTTAAAACTGTTTTATCTTGCACTCTAATTGACCTCCTCACCACCTGGAACTCTGTACCTATTCTTTTCTCTTCCTTTCCTTTATAATTGTTCTGGTCATATACTTACATACAGATTCCCTCTTTTCAGTCTTATAGATTTGTTTTACTCTTACCACTTTCATATTTGGATTAAATTCTGGGTGGTGTTGCCACACATGTCAATCTCTCGTTGTTGTCTTCTCTTGTTGGTTCTCACTTCAAAGAACTCCTTTAGTATATTTTGGAGCACAGGCTTGACTTTTACAAAGTACTTTACTTTTTGTTCATCCTGAAATGTTCTAACTTCATCATAATATTTAATGGACAGTTTTGCTGGGTATATGATTCTTGGTTTACATGTTTTGTTTTGTTTTTTTCTGAGTTTTGTATATGTTCCTCATTGCATTCTTGCCTTCATAGTTTCTGCTGAGAAATCAGAACTTAATCTCATTTTTCTTTATAGGTAACATTTTGTTTTTCCCGAGCTGCTTTCAGGATTCTTTCCTTGTCTTTGATTTTGGAGAGTTTGATTATAATATGTCTTGGTGATTTTCTTTTGGGGTCTATCTTGCCTGGGGTTCATTCAGCTTCCTGAATGCTTATAATCTCATCTTTCATGATGTTAAGGACATTTTCTTCCTGCAGCTCTTTGACTATCTTTTCTGCGGTTTTCTTTGTCTCTGGAATTCCAACCACCTGTAGGTTATACCTCTTTCTGTTATCCCACATGAATCTTAGGCTTTCTTCAGGTTTTTTCATTCTTTTTTTCTGATTGATTTTCTATTTTACCACTATTCAGAGATTTATCTTCAAACTCACTAATTCTGGCTTTAATATATTAAATTCTACTCCTTTGCTCTTTCAGTGTATCATCTATTTCTGATATTTTAGCATTGTCCATCTGGACCTCTAGTTGCAGGTTTTGTATCATCTTGAATGCTGTCTATATTTTGTTTGATTGGTCCTGTAATGCTTTTATGAATTATTTCTAGTTTTCCTCAACTTTTCTGTGGACCAATTGGATGCTCCTCAATATCATTCTCCTGAATACTTTTTCAGGTAGTTCCAGTGCCTCTTCTTTCTCAGAAGCATTTTCTAGTACTTCTTCTTGGTCGTTTATTTGAGCAAATACTTTTAGCTGCTTTTTAAGCATTGTGGTATTGTATTTATGTTATGTTGATGAATGTATGTTGGTGTATTCTTAGACATTTACCATTGCCTCCTGGTTGGTGTGATCAGGAGATGAACTTCTCTGTTTACTATTCATACAGTTAAATTCAGAGTGGATTTGGCAGATGTTGGTTGTAGTCACTGCTCTGGTATATAGCAGCTGGTATTGATTCTTGCTCAGTGGGTGGGGTTTTAGAAGGTGCAGTTGTGGCTTGGCTGTATGGTCATAGTTGCTGCCTCCTGTCAGGTGAGGCAAGAAGAGAAAACACTCCCACAAGATAGAAGGAGAACCAAGAAACAAAACTTTGTCTCTGCAAGTCACAGGCAGTCTTCTGAAATGAGAATGCTTTTCTCTCAATCTGCTCACTCTCGTTCAAAATAGCTGTGGTGGGTCACATTGGGTGCCTCAAATCAGAATTCACCTCCTTTCTTGCTTCTGCTCAAATCCTTTCTCCCACTAAGCATTCACTCTACTTATTTATCCTTTTTTCTGAAGCTCAGAGTTCTGGGCCATCATCTTAATCTGTTTTGTATAGTTTTTTGTGTCTTTACTAAAGATGGTCTGCACAGCCTTTCTGCCTACTCTGCCATCTAGAATGGATTTTAAAAATAAAGCATGATTTATCCTTTTATTGTTACAAGAAACATGACTTAGACATAAGGACACAAACAGACTGAAAATAAAAGGATGGAAAGAATATTCCATGCAACCAGTAACCAAACAAAGAGCATGGGTGGCCATACTAATATCAGACAAAATATCTCTATTACAAGAGATAAAGAAGAACATTATACAACAATGAAAAGGTCAATCCATCAATAAGACATAACAATTATAAATATATATGTACCTACCATTAGTGCTCCAAAATACATGAAGCAAATACTAGCATGTGAGGAGAAATAGAAAACTCTATAATATTTGGAGACTTCAACACATCACTTCCAACTCCTGTAAAACATCTAAAAAAAAATCAGTAAGGACACTGAAAACTTACATAAATCCACAAAACAATTTGACCTACAAGATATATTTAAGGGGGCTTCAAAAATGCAAAGAAAAATGAAATTATATTTTAATTCAGTTTTTCATAATCTTTTGAAGCTCCTTAATATAGAGCACTTTCATTATCAAAACTACAGATATTTTTCTCCAGTGTACATAGATTATTTTCCAGAATAGATCAAGTGCCCCGAAACAAATCTCAATTAAATTAAGGAGATTGAAACCATACAAAACAACTTCTCTGACTATAACAGTACAAAGCTAGAAATCAGTAGCAGGAATAATAAGGCAAAAATAATAATCAGATAGAAACCATCTATACATTGGGGGGAAAAAAAAATCTATTAGCTAATATAAACCACAGCTTCATTGAACATGAGACCAGAAGAAATAGATGGTGTCCAGCTACTTCTAACTAACCATTCTGATCAGGGCCATAATTGATAACCATAATAGAATGGGAGTAAAGCATGGAAAATAATTCAGTTTTTTTTAATCCAGACTTACTGGACCAGTTAAGTCTAAAGGACTCCCCGAGATTATTGCCCTGAGAGACACTTTAAATCTTGAGCCCAAGCTATCCCCTGAGATCACCTTTTAGAGCAGAAAATAATAGATATTACTCAGGAGTACAGTGCTTCATTGGAGTCCTGGTGTGGCGCTGTGAGTTAATGCATCAGACTGTAAAGTCATTTGAACTGCAAGGTGGGTGATTCAAGTTCACCCTATACAGGGTAGCTATGGATCAGAATTGACTTGACAGCACTTAACAACAACAACAACGGTGCTTCATTAGAAAACTATATGACACCAAAAGGTCAACAATTAGCCTAAAGCTAACATAAGAAGAGGAGGGGTCAGAGAAACTTGTTTGGTGCCATCAAGTCAATTTTGAGTCATAGTGACCTAATGCACAACAGAACAAAACACTGCTCTGTCTTGCTCCATCCTCACAATCATGGTTAAACTGGAGCCCACTGCTGCTGCCACTGTGCCAATCCACCTCATTGGAGGTCTTCCTCTTTTTCACTGACCTTCCTCTTTACCTAACATGATATCCTCCAGGAACTGGTCCCTCGTGTCAATATGTCTGAAGTATGAAAGATGAAGTCTCGCCATCCTGGCTTCCAAGAAACATTTTGGTTGTACATCTTCCAACTCATACTTACTTGTACTTTTAGTAGTCCATGGCCTATAAAATGAACAATAACACCAGGGATGTACATACTCAGTATGACAGTCATATAAAATCAAAAGGGCAACATTTGCCCAGAAACAAAACTCTGATAGTAGGAAGAAAAAACGATGAATGGAAACAATAAACATAAGGAGGAAATAGAAAGAGTGTTGTTGTACTGTATACATTACTACTAGTGCCACAAAACTAAAATTATGAATGAGAAATCAATTTGCTCTGTAGACTTTCACCCAAATCACTATAAAAAGTTTGGAGGGGAAACAGGGGTGGAGGGAGGCCTTCAACATTTTATTCCAAATAACTGAAAAACTTTTAGAAAACTAGATCTAGCCAATGAATCAAAAGGGAAATAAAAAAACTCAAATAATAATTGTTGTTAGGCGCTGTCTCTGACTTATAGCAACCCTATGTACAACGCTGAATGAAACACTGCCTGTCCTTATGCCATCCTCACAATTGTTGTTATGTGTAAGCCAATTATTGCTGCCACTATATCAGTCCATCTTGTTGTGGATCTTCCTTTTTTGTGCTGATCCTACACTTTAACAAACATTATGTCCCACTCCAGCGATTGCACCTTCCTGACAAAATGTTTGAAAGAGCATTCTGCCTGTACTTCTTCCAAGGTAGATTTGTTTGCCCCTCTGGAAGTCCATGGTACTTTAAATATTCTTCTCCAACACTATAATTCAAATGCATTGATTCTTCTGTGGCCTTCCTTACTCATTTTCCAACTTTCACATGACCATGAGGCAGTTGGAAATACCATGGCTTTGGTCAGGTGCACATTAGCCCCCAAAGTGATATCTTTGCTCTTTAACACATGAAAAGTATCTTTTCCAGTATATGTACATAATGCAATATATTGTTTAATTTCTTGACTGCTGTGGGTTGGCTCACAAAATAAATAATGTCACCTGTGAATATTGTGCTCCATTTAAAAATCATCTATATGACCTCAACAGTCAATAATTACTTTAAAAATAAAGATAAGATGGTAAAGCGTCAGGGAAATTAGATTAATGGAAATGGAACAGAAATAATGAGAATGTTTATGCATTGTGAAGAATGCAACCAATGTGACTGAACAATTTACCAAGAAATTGTTGAATGGGAAATTAAACTGCTTTGTAAACCTTCACCAAAACCACACTAAAATATATATTTTAATTTTCATGGAATCCAGTTTTTCTGGTGTGTTGAAGGCTGGATCAATTGAAAGCATTGCCTTGAGGTAATCTTTAAACTGTAAACCAAAAATCAAGCAATATTTTACCTTAACTGGTAAACTATGCCATCCTTTAATAATGAGTTTTTTAATGATCTATTTATTCAGGATTGAACTGACAAAAGCAACTCAGAAAATTAGATAGGAAACTTAGGGAACAGAGAGTTCATGTAAATGAGGGAAGAACTTAGAAAAGCAGGGTGAGAATGGTTGCACAATTTGAAAAATGTAATCAGTGTCACTGAACTATACATGTGGAACTTGTTGAATTGGTTTATTTTCTGCTGTGTATATTCTCAACAACAACAACAAAATGAATTATTTTTAAAAATTAAATCATTGCAATGAAACTACGGTGTAAAACTGATGTTCTCCCATGTAAACTACCACTCACTTCACAATAAAAACTTTTTTAAAAAAATTAAACACTTCCAGGAAGATGCCTGTGGTACAATGAATGATTGCTCTTCTATTATGATCTTTGTAACTTCCATCAAAAGATTTTGAGGGACCATGCAAATTTGGTGCATATAATGTAGGGATTGGTTAGATTTTTCTCTGGTAGTGTAGTGGTTATGAGTCGGGCTGCTAACCTCAAGGTCAGCAGTTTGAAACTACCAGCCGTTCTATGGGAGAAAGATGAAGCTTTCTGCTACCGTAAAGATTTACAGCCTCAGAAACCCTATACAGAGTAGCTATGAGTCTGAACCGACTCCACAGCACACTACCAGCACCACCACCACCACTAGATTTAAAGGGAGCCATCTCAGAAGCAGAGACAGACAATCCCAGGACTATCAGAAAAAAGAGCCATGAGTGAATCACATCATTTGGATCTTGAGATCTCTGCATAGGAAAGTGGTGAAAAGCAGAGGTTGTAGCAGAGGCATTGACATGAAGTGACAGAGCGTCAGGTTTCCCAGCCTAGGGGCCCAGTAAACCTGAGTGCCTTATGGTAGTGTCTGGCTTGCATAATTGGGTGCCCTTTGGACATTCATCAGCAGTGCTAAAGGAGCTTGTAACACTTACTTCAGCAGGACAGATGTCAAGGGGTCATGTAACTGAGAGAAGCATTCCTGACCATAGAACTGCCGTATCTTGAGTTGTTTCTGACCCTAAATTTTACTTTGTTAACTTCCCTAATAAACCCCACAATCATGAGTATTGTCTGTGAGTTCTGTGTGGTCATTGCAATGGATTATCCAACCCAGCAGATGTAGAGTGTTGTGGGAGGGATGACGGATATCCAGAATAGGCAAAGGAGGTTGTTAAGATGAAGGTATGCCTGATCTCGGCCTCATAGGAATCAGCCTTGGGCTGGTGATTCTCCTCCTTCATCCTTGGGAAGTTGGAGAAGGTCAACATCTCCATGCCATTTTCACAGTAGCAGACTAGGCATGCATGCTATCTAGACCCTCTGCAACAAAGACAAGAGACCAAATGAAATGCATATGAATGATAGTCCTGAAACCCTGAGCTTCAGAAGAAAGGGTTAAGAAGTGGAGTCAATACTAATTCGGAAAAGAAGCTGAAAAAAGGTAGTGAAAGAAGAGACAGAGGACACAGCCTGACCCACTTCAGCCATTTTGATTGATCTTTTGTTAACATTGTTTCATTGGGACAGCAGCCTAACAACCTAAGTACACTCATCAGTGGCTGGAGACAGAAAAATGGGATCCTCTCCTTGTTCCCCATGCTCTTCTGGTGATCAGAAATAAACCCCCCCCCTCTCCCTCCCATTGACCAGTTATTCTGTGGACACCGTCTCCCCTGCACAATCCCTGAGGTCAGAGCTGCACCCTTATTGATAGGGCACCATATGCACAACACCCGTGTATGAAGGTATATGAAATACAACTCATTAGAACATCAGGATGTACAATGTTGGATGAGTTGTCTGTCCTTGGCCACCCATCAGCAGGCAAGGACTACTTCCATAACCAGCTGCTTTCTGGGTCTAAAAGAGTCCCTTCTAGAAATGAGTACTATAACTGAGAAATAGTCAATAAAGCACAGGTAAACATCTTTCTGGTATTCTCTGCTTTCAGCCAAGCTCCATCTGATGTAAGCAATGATATCCCTTGTTCCACATCCTCTTCTGAATCTGGCTTGAACCTCTAGACATTCTCTGCCAGTGTATGTTTGCTGCCATTTTTGTATTATCTTTAGCAAGATTTTACGTGTATGTGATAGTAATGATATTGCCTGATGATTTCTGCATTCTGCTGAGTCATCTCTCTTTGGAATGGGCACAAATATGGATCTCTTCCAGTCAGTTGGCCAGATAGCTGTCTTCCAAATTTCTTGGCATAAATTAGTGAGTGCCTCCAGTGTCACATCAGCTTGTTGAAAGATTTCAATTTGTATTCCATCAATTGCTAGCACCTTGATCTTTGCCAATGCCGTTAACGCACCTTAGATTTCTTCCTTCAGTATCATTGGGTCTAGATCATATGCTGCCTCTTGAAATGGTTGAACATCAACCATTTCTTTTGGGTACAGTGACTCTGTGTATTACTTCCATCTTTGATGCTTTCTGCATCGTTCAGTATTTTGTCCATAGAATCCTTCAATATTTCAAATTGAGGCTTGAATGTTTTATTCAATTCCCTTAGTTTAAGAAATGTTGAGTGTGTTCTTCCCTTTTGGTTTTCTAACTCCAGGTCTTCACACATTTTGTTATAATATTTGACATTGTCTTCTCGGGCTGACCTTTGAAACTTTCTGTTCAGCTCTTTTAACTCCTTCCTTCTTCCATTTGCTTTAGCATCTCTACACTGGAGAGCAAGTTTCAGAGTCTCTTCTGACATCCACTTTGGTCTTCCCATTCTTTCTTGTCTTCCCAACAACCTTTTGCTTTCTTCCTAGATGATGTTCTTGATGCCATCTCACAGCTATTCTAGTCTTTGGTCTTTAGTGTCTAATGCATCAAATCTCTTCTTCAAATGATCTCTAAATTCAGGTGGGATATGTTCAAGGTCATTTTGTCTTTGTTTACTTATTTTAATTTTATTCAACTTCAACCTGAACTTGCATATGAGCAATTGATGATCTGTTCCACAGTCTGCCCCTGGCCTTGTATTGGCTTATGATATGGAGCTTTTCTACACTGTCCTTTCACAGATGTGGTCAATTTGATTTCTGTGTATTCCATCTGGTGAGATCCATGTGTATAAACATCTTTTATGTAGTTTTAAAAAAGTGTTTGCAATGAAGAAGTCATTGATCTTGCAAAACTCTTATCATGTGACCTCCAGCATCATTTCTATCACCAAGGCCATATTTTCCAACCACTGATCCTTCTTTGTTTCCAATCTTTACCTTCCAATTGCCAGCAATTATCAATACATCTTGATTGCATGTTTGATCAATTTCAAACTGAAGAAGTTGGTATTCTTCAATTTCATCATCGCTGGCTTTAGTGGTTGGTATGGAAATTTGAGTAATAGTGGTATTAATTGGTCTTCCCGGTTGTTGTTCAGGTCTTCCTTGTAGGTGTATGGATATCATCTTATCACAGCATTATACTTCAAGATAGGCCTTGATAAGTTCTTTTTGAGGATGAATGTAATGCCATTCCTCTTCAATTTGCCTTTCCTGGCATAGTAAACCATGTGATTATCAGATTCAAATTGGCAACAGTCCATTTCAGTTCAGTAATGCCTAGTATATTAATGTTTATACATTCCATTTTATTTTTGAAAATTTCTAATTTTCAAATATACTATATTTGAAATATATATATCATATTTATATAACAATACAGCCTAGTATGGAGTCCTGGTGTGGCACTGCAGGTTAATATGCCAGACTGAAAAGCCATTTGAACTGCAAGTTCGGCGGTTCAAACTCACCAGCTGCTCCTCGGAAACCCTATACAGGGTCACTATGGGTTGGAACCGACTCAGCGGCACTTAGCAACAACAATATCTAGTATATCGATGTTTATGCCATTTTATTTTTTGACAATTTCTAATTTTCCTAAATTCATACTTCATACATTCCATGTTCTGAATACTAATGGACATTTACTGCTGTTTCTCTTCATTTTGAGTTGTGTGCCAACAGCAAAAGAAGGTCCCGAATGCTTTACTCAACTCTACTTCGAGAAAGCAGCTTTTCCCCAGCCTCATTTTGAGTGCCTTCTGAGGGGCTCATTTTCTGGCACTATATCTGACAATATTCTGGTGCTTTTCATCATGATTCAGTATTCAATAGTCTGGTGCTGACAGTGTTCCACTACTATTCATAAGTTTTTCAGTGACTAAATATTCAGAAGTAGTCTGTCTCTCCTTCTTCTTAGTCTATCTTCATCTGGAAGCTCAGCTAAAACCTATCCAACGTGTGTGACCCTCTTGGTATTTAGAATACTTGTTGCATAGCTTCCAGAATCACAGCAACACACAAGCCACTACAGTATGACAAACTGATAGACAAGTGGTGGCTGTTGTGCCTACACCCTACCAATTCTTTGGCGGGACAGTAGAACTGAACCAGGACTGAATTCATCACGTTGTTTTATTGTTGTTGTTAAGTGCTGTCAAGTTGGTTCTGACTCATAGCGACCTTGTATAGCATTTCTAAAGATTGGCTGGTGAGCTTGAACTGCAGATCTTGAGGTTCAAACCAACCTTGCAGTCGAGTGCATTAACCCACAGCACCACCACACCAAGACTCCAAGTTATTGTTATTATGTGCTATGGAGTCGGTTCCGACTCATAGCAACCCTGTGCAGGGTTTCCGAGGCTGTAAATCTTTACAGGAGCAGAAAGTCTCATCTTTCTCCTGTGGAACAGCTGGTAGTTTCGAACTGCTGACCGTGAGATTAGCAGCCCAAGTAGGCTAAATTTAAAAGTTTAATTCCTGGGCAACCAGGTTTATATTAAACAGAGAAAAACAAGAAAGGAAAGAGCAAAGTGGATGTAGGAAGAGACTCTGAAACTTGCTCTTGATCATAGAGTAGCTAACTTGAATGAAAGAAATAATGAGTAAAAGAGCTGAACAGAAAAATTTAAAGGACTGTTCAAGAAACAAAGTAAAGTATTATAATGAAATATGCAAAAACCTGGTGTTAGAAAACCAAAAGGGAAGAAGAAACTCAGCATTCAAGTGTGAAGTTGCAATATTGAAAGATTTTATGGACATAATAATGATGCAGGAAACATCAAAAGAAGATGGAGACAATACAGAGAGTCACTGTACCAAAAATAATCAGTCAACTTTCAACCTTTTCTGAAGATATCATATGATCAAGAATTGATGGTATTAAAGTAAGTGGTCTAAGCTGCACTGAAGGCATTAGTGAAAAACAAGGCTCCAAGAATTGTTGGAATATCAATCAAAATGTTTCAACAAATTGATACAGCTGTGGGGGCTCTTATCTGAGCAAAAAAATTTGGCCAAACAACTGAAAGAGATGCATAATTATACCCATTCCAAAGAAAGGTGATCTAACAGAATGTGGAAATTATCAAACACTGTCATTAATATCACACCTAAGTAAATTTTGCTGAAGATCATTTTTAAATGTTTGCAGCAGCAAATTGACTGGTGATTACTCAAAATGCACGTCTGATTCCAAGAATGTGTAGAGCACCCCTGCCCTCCAGTGGAAGATCCTTGTCTTTGCTAACAAAGAATTATTAGGTAAGATGGACAGAGTTTTACATGAGCAAAAGACTTACTTGAGAGGAAAGAGATGAGGAGGACTCTAGGCAATGCTAATCCTCATATTTCTGACAAGTGGCTTTGTTGGGGTTTAAATGATTTAGGTGGGAAAAGGCATTGTATTTAATATCTGGACACATGATTACAGAAAGCTTGTAAGCCCATCTTCATCTTATAACTGATTAGAATACCTAAAAGGAGTTCTAGAGCCTGCCCAGTGAAATAGGCTTCTTGCAGAGTCTGTGTAGTATATAGGACCATAGTTGGAATCCTGAGCCCCATCTAGAACCTTCTGAGGTAAGACTTTCCCACTAGAAAGGACAAGGAGACCTGCCTGGAGCAGCTAGAGGAACAGAAGATACTTTTTGAAAGAAAGACCAGAAGGAAAAACCCAAAACAAAAATGGCAGTCTGATTGGCTACTACAAGAACAAGCAAGTTGATCTCCGGGGAGCCATCAAGGCAAGCAAACAAACCCCCCTCAAAGACTGAAACTCAAAGGGAATACACGAGTAAGCATGCAAGCTTTCTGGTAACCAAGTTGGTCTACTGGTGAGTGGAAATTGGGGAAAGACAGCAATGAAGATAGGGGCTAAGTCTGACCACATTCTGTAGATGCCCATCGACTCAGAGACGAGCGAGAAGAGGAAGGGCTGATTGGTCCAAAGAATGGTGAGACCCAGGAACTCCTAAGCCCATGGACAAGGATATAGCCCCGGAGGGCTAGAGTTGACAGTGACGCATCCAGCTGATATGAAGTGAGGAGAGATGCACAAGAACACGCACACTTGCAGATAGTACCCATTTTACCTAGCTTTAATGAATTGATCAGAACTTGACTAGAGGAAGATAAAGGAAACAAGTGTAAATTGCTATAGTTTGGTGAACTTGACCTATATTTATGGATGTGGTGGTGGTGGCTGTGTGCTGTGGAGTCGGTTCCGACTCATAGCAACCCTGTACAGGGTGTCTGAGGCTATAAATCTTTACGGGAGCAGAACGCCTCATCTTTCTCCCATG
The DNA here is from genome assembly GCF_000296735.1 of Chrysochloris asiatica. Lineage (NCBI taxonomy): Eukaryota > Metazoa > Chordata > Mammalia > Afrosoricida > Chrysochloridae > Chrysochloris > Chrysochloris asiatica. Next base: position 4,118,497 of record NW_006408723.1, on the reverse strand, counting down.
GAGCAGCTGGTAGTTTTGAACTGCTTACCTTGCAGTTCGCAGCCCAATTCGTAACCACTACACTACCAGAGCTCCTTTTCTGGATGTAGTAACTCAAAATACCAACTGAGAGGGATGGAGTCTTCAAATCAAGGATCAAACCTATCCACTCTGTACACAGACATTGGCTACCTAAAATGGGGGTGCTGTGAAGGCATGAAGCAGCTGGCTTACAAGTTTTCAAGAGGGAGTTTAGTTTAAGAGTGCAGGAAGGTAGAATCCCCAATGAAGAGTTTTCATCTTGTCTAGACGGGTCTGGTGAAAGGAGATGGGGATAACAATCTTATGATTCAATAGTGAGTAATTGTTACAATGACTAAATGCGATGGTCAACTATAAAGGTAAACGTTTTATAACATAAAGTGGGGAGTAATTAATCCAACATTCCAGAAACAGAGAACCTCAGGACCAACAAGGGAGAAGAGCATGAGTGGACTGCGGGACCTTATCCAGAGAAGCAGTGAGTGACACCAGAGATGAAGGCAGAGATGAGGACATGGAAAGATAGAACAGCTGGGAACTCTAGACTCATGGGAAGAGAAAGGTTGTGTACTGGTGGTTAGGAGGCAGGCTTGTAGAATGTGCCCTTGGGTTGTTTAAATTATTATATATTCCTGAGTGTTTTTCGTGTACATCAAAAAACAAACAAACAGGTGGGAGGTGGCACAACCAGGCCCAGCTGCGTGCGGAGGCCGTGAAGAAGCCTGCGCTGGCAGGGAGCAGCAGGACCGGGACTGCTGGCCAGAGCCTAGCTGAGCCAGGCCAAGCCGGAACAGACAGCGTAGGATAGCACAGGGAACAGGAACTATGTCGATGTTAGGGAAGCTGTTTGGGGGCTAGAGGGGGTAAGGCCGGCAAGGATGACCTCACCCCCCAAGAGTCCATCCAGCGGCTGCGGGACACCGAAGAGATGCTAAGCAAGAAGCAGGAGTTCCTAGAGAAGAAGATAGAACAGGAGCTGACCGCTGCCAAGAAGCACAGCACCAAAATCAAGCGCACAGCCCTCCAGGGCTCAAACGCAAGAGGTATGAGAAGCAACTGGCATAGATTGATGGCGCTATCAACTATCGAGTTCCAGCAGGAAGCCCTGGAGAATGCCGATACCAATACAGATGTGCTCAAGAACATGGGTTATGCCGCCAAGGCCATGAATTGAAGGCTGCTCACGACAACATGGACATCGATAAAGTTGATGAATTAAGGCTGGACATTGTTGACCAGCAGGAGCTTGCAGAGGAAATCTCAATGGCTATTTCAAAACCTGCAGGGTTTGGAGAAGAGTTTGACAAGGATGAGCTCATGGCAGAATTAGAAGAACTAGAACAGGAGGAACTAGACAAGAATTTGCTGGAAATCAGTGGACCTGAAACAGTCCCTCTACCAAATGTTCCTGTAGCCCTATCATCAAAACCAACCAAGAAGAAGGAAGAGGAAGCCAACAACGACGACGATGTGAAGGAATTGGAGACCTGAGCTGGATCCATGTAACTGGTGCAGCCCCGGGCTAGGCCCAGACTCTGGTGGCCTGCGGCAGCGTGCAAGCACATGTGCGTGCGGAGCAGGCAGGGCATGGTGCAGGTAGATTGACATCGTTCTGAATTTCACTTCAAAGCAGTAGGGCCGCATCACTGCTCACTCTGCAGAGCATGGTCTGCACGCAGTGGGGCCGGTGGTGGGGTGGGAGGCGCCTGCTGTTTGTTTATAATGCTGAATTTCTGTAAAATAAACTGTTGGATTTGCTAATCCAACATTGAGTTTCCGGACTACACTAACTCTACTGCTGAATCCTCTTTGGAAAGGAGTTGCCCGTTTGCCCATCGAAATGATCTGAAAATGTAGCCTCTGTCGTCCTTTGAAGTCCGTTGACTTGTCGCACATTTCTCTGTAAGACTTGCATGGTACTGGCAGAAACGTCGTTTTTAAGAAGCCATAGGCTTTTCCTTGTCCTTAGCTATAATAATGCATCTGATTTTGATTTCTTAGAGAGCTGTATTTCTGTCCACCTCCTGTGTGCTGCCTCCTGTTTTTACCACTCTGGCCTACTCCTTGCTCCCACACCCTTCCGTTTTCTTGGAGTTTATGACACTGATTGGAAATTGATGGTATTCTCTTGAGAGCAAAGAGATTGTTAGAATTAAATTCCAGCGATACATTTTTCTAACATAGCTCTAAGGTCCTTGTTGCTGTTTGTGATAACTGATCATTCATTGGAAACATGTGCATACATTTATATTCAGATCAAATTATGGTTTGCATTGTCTATTAAATATTTCGATTAATTTTCAAAAAACAAACAAAAAGAGGTAATAGAAGCAATACTGTTGAATGATGATGCATGGAGGTGATTATAATCATTACAATGAAATGAAATACAATAGGGTGAGTGCAAAACTGATGTTCTCCCATGTAAACTATCTCTCAATTCACAATTAAAAGCCTTAAAAAAAAAGGCATTATGTTTATTCATAGGGGTAGGCGGATATTTCTGGGAAGTGGCCCATTTAAGAAGGCCATGCTAATTTAATATATAAGGAGTGTTGTTGTGGCACTGTGGGTTAATGCACTAGACTGCAAAGTTGCTTTGAATTATAAGGTCAGCTGTTCAAGCTCACCAGCCATTCCTTGGAAACCCTATAAAGGGTCACTATGGATCACAACCAACTCAAAGGCACTTAACAACAACAATATCATGCTAATTTGGTGTGTACAACAACATGCTAATCCATTCTTCAAAATGGATTCTATCATAAAGGCCTCTGTTGGGGGTAGACTAAACTGATTTTAGTATGTTGTGCATTCATGGTTCTTCAGGACACCAGTTCAAGCCCCTTTCTGGAGCTGGTATTCTCCTCTGCCTCAGTAGAAGGTATCCTTTAAAGTCATGCATAACGTACTGGGTAATACCAGTCTGGGTTGCAAATAGCTTATGAGGAAATAAAATATGGAATTTTTATGGATGGTCTTTCTTAATGGCATATCCCAGATGTGGCTGCTCAGCTATGTGCCTTGAGCATGTCCTAAAAATCTTCACAATTGCTCAAATAAAGAGGGGCACAGCCCTCAACATTCCTTAAGGTTTTAATCACAAGATTTTAGTCAATAAGTGGTTCTTATCTGATCCTGATTTCTGGACCCTCTCTTCCTCCCTGCAAATCCACAAAGAATTTTTGCCAAATGGAAAATGCATCCAACAATCAAGTTTTTAAGGTGTCATGTAGGGAATTATAACATGTAAAAACTAAGAAGAGACTTTATCAAAAGGAAGTAGAAAAAGTGACCATTTTCCCCCTCCCCTAAGAAATCTGTTGTCAGCACAAAGAAAGACTGGATTCTCCTTCAAAAGTAGAATTCTCATAAAAGAGAAAGTCAGCACTTATGTTTTTTGTTTTTAACCTAAGGCTTTAAAGAAACTTACTGTTAAGTGCTGTTGAGTTGCTACTGACTCTAACGACCCTGTGTAGGGTTTCTGAGTGCTGGTGGGTTTGAACCTCCAATCTTGTGGTTAGCAGTCCTGTGCTAATCATAACTACAGCACCATATAAGGATTCCTAGATAAGAGATGGTCTGAGTATTTTGTTTCATTTAAAAAAAAAAAAAATTCTTCTGGTTTTGTTGAAGGAGTAAAGGTGAGAGGAGGTAAGTTAATACCTATGTTGTCGTTGTTAACTGCCGTTGAGTTAGTTCTGATTCATAGCGACCTTGTATAGGGTTTTCGAGGAGCAGCGCGGTGGCTTCGAACTGCTGATCTTGTGGTTTGCAGTCCAGTATTGATCCTACAACACCACACCATGAGTCCAATATAATACATTGAAATTTCCAAAATAAAATGCCATAGATGGTTTAAAAAAATGGGGGAGGGTCGGAGGGGTCTCAAAAATCTCAACTAATCATCAGGGTTTGAAAAGAATTTCTTCCAACTGATCTTTGTTTCAGTTGTAGTGTGCTGTTGAATCGGCTGCCACTCACTGACCCTGTATGGGGTTTCCAAGAGAGGCTGGTGAATTTGAACTGTCGTGGACCTTAGGGTTACTTTGTTGTTGTTAAGTGCAGTGAGTTGGTTCCAATTCACAGCGACCCGTTATAAGGTTTCTAAGGTCCAGCTACTGAGCCTGAACCGCCGACATTGCGGTTCAAACCGACCGTGCAGTTCAGCGCATTAGCCCGCAACGCCACACAAGTCCAGTGCTTATCCTACAAGGCCACACCAAAGCTTCTAGTTTCTAGCCCCACCGCAGTTAATGTGAGCACATCCCACATCACTACCTCAGATTCCCTCACTAACCCAGTCCTGTGTCAGACACTACAAGTCCCCTGGCTGTTGGTGGACTCCTAGCTTCAACTTTGTGAGGCCAGCATCAGTCGAGAACCTGGCTCTGGGCGGCACATTATTGACTGAAAGAAATAAGGAAAGAAACTTCCTCCCATCCCCAACACACCATATTGTACCTAGTGCCGGTCACAGGTCCTTATACAAACCCTGGCGTGCCGGCGCCTTCATGGTAATTCTTTAATGAGGAGCGCTGATGCGCCGGGGAAAGGTAGACTTGGGATGAAATGGACTCTGGCTCGATCCCGTCCCAGTTCGAACGGAGGTACTTCGGTTTGCTTCTTTACCACCTGAAGACTCTTCTCTGCACGGCACGTCCATCCCTTAAACATGGCTGTCTGCAAGTTGGAGAAGCTCCGTAGGAGCCGTCGCTTTAGAGCCCAGCGGAGGAGAGGGTGCAAAGCGCCATGTGGATTATGGGCAAGCTCGGGCTCAGATGCCCTGCTGAGCATGCGCACATGCTAGAGTGGGACGCGCGGACTTCCCAGGCACAGAGTGGTATTGAGACTGGGAAGTAGATCCGGGTGTAGTTCTGGTGCCTGTAGACACTGCCACTGTGCTAAGAGTGGGCGACATTAGGTGAGCGCAGGGATGGGAGCATCGGTGAGCTGAGTGAATACGGGCTTTGATGTCCGCGATGAGCAATCTGGGTCGATCATGGCAGAAGGTTGCAAACCATAGCAGCGGTGACTCACTTATAGCCACCCTTTAGGACAGAGTAAGGATGGTCCTGAGCGTTTACAGCAGAAGACAGCCTCATCTTTTAGAGCAGCTGGTGTGAACTCCTCGAGTTTGTTGTGGTTAGCACCTTATTGCTTCCCACCCTGCGCCGTGGGTCGGATCAAGGGGCGGGTCCATATGGTAGCTAATGGCGGCGCTCTGTTCTGGTGATGGGCGGACGTTGGTCCTGGCGGGGCGGGGCGGGGCGGGAAGACAGGCGCTGAGAAATTAGCGGCCTGAGGTATGAGTCTTGCGCACATTTATTGATTTCATTTTTTATGCCTACCGGTCTGTTTACATGTTTCTGATTTATTGTTGTTGTTAAGTGCAATTGAGTCGGTTCCGACCCATAGCGACCCTGTATAGAGTTTCCGAGGAGCTTGAACCGTGGACGTTGCAATTCAAACCGACCTTGCAGCCTAGCTTAGGACATTAACCCACAGCACTACACCAGGACTCCACATAGAGCCATAGCGTTGCATATTATTTTCCATTTAGCTTATTTTGACCTCTTCCATGTCCAGATTAATAGTTCTTCTGCCATTCACAATATACATTATTTATGGCATTCTTTTTAAAAATTATTATCATGCGTTCAAGAGTTCATTTTATTGGCCATTTTGAAGTAGCAGCTTGGTTTTGTTTACACTTCCTGCTTGTTTTTAGCTGTGGTGGAGTCCCTGTAACTCATGGTGACTCCATGAGTTACAGAGTAGAACTGTTCCTGAGGCTTTTCTTGGCTATAATATTTTTGGAAGTAGATAGCCAGGTCTTTCTTCCTTGGCATCCCAGAGTGGATTACAATGACAATCTTTACTTAAAAAAAAAAAAATTAGTTATCATATTTATTCCCTTCATCGTTAAATTGGGATACATTTAACCATAGTTTAGGTTCTAACATTACACTCGTCAGCTACCGTCAAACTTTGTCTTTGGCCATGAAGCCTACTTGTTTTACTTATCTTTTCCTTTCTTTTCTTTTTTTCTAGCTTTTTATTGTGAATTGAGTCAAGGTTTACAGAGTAGATTATCAATTTGACTTTCAGCAAGTTATATACTTTGCTTCAGCAAGTTATATACTTTGGAATTCCCTCCTTGTACCATCAGTTAACAGTATTTACCTCTATTCACTTTAACAATTGCATTGCCCCCTGTGTAATCTTTCCCTCTTGTAAACTCCCTCTTGTTGTATATTAATAACAGGTGTCTACACTCTGTTGTTGTTGTTAGGTGCCTTCGAGTTGGTTCCAACACATAGCCACCATGTATTTCTGAGGAGCAGCTGGTGATTTGAAGTCCTGTGCTGATCCTGCAGGGTCACATCCCATGAATAATTTTCCTTCCTTCCTATCTATACCTATCATATATTGTTTCTTTTATTAAGAAAACCCTTTCTAACTTTTTACATTAGTCTCAACAATATTTATCTTTTTGTGAGTGACTAATTTCACTCGGCATAGTGTCCTCCAGGTTCACCCATGTTATGAGGTGGTTCACAGTTTCATTGTTTTTCTTCACCTTTTTGTAGTATTTCCTTGTGTGTCTGTACCAAAGTTTGTTCTTCTGTTGCTTGACGTTTAGGCTGTCACCATCTTTTTGCTGTCTCTCTTATAGACTGTATATTGAAAGTTTCTGGTTTTTTTATCCATTCTTTCTTGACTGATGAATTTAATCCATTTACATTCAGTGTAATTATCAATAGGTATGAATTGATTACAGTCATTTTGCACTGCATTTTTTTGTGTGTGGTACTGCTGACTTCTGCTGAGTTCATCTTGTTTGTGGCTTTTCTTTTCATTTTCATGTCTGTTGTGTTAATGTTTACTAAATCTTTGTGACTTTCTTCTCTTTTTTTATTTTGATTTGCAGGTGTATTAATTCTCAGGGTAAATTACAGATTACCTTGTAGTTTATTAATTTTTTCCTTATTTAAAACAGTCCGTATTATTTTTGAAATATACTTGACTTCCTTGTAATTTGGAAGTTCTGCTTTTGTTTGCAGTTGACTTCATTACAAGTTGATGTGTCTGGTTCCCTATTTTCAATCTTGTAGATATGCTTTACTTTAAATACTAATATATAAAGAAAACAAAAATCTTTACCACTAGACCAATAAACAACATTCTTATCAATGGAGAAAAGATTGAAGTTGTCAAGGACTTCATTCTTCTTGGATCAACTCATGGAAGCAGCAGTCAAGATATCAAAGGACATATTACATTAGTCAAATCTGCCACACAAGACCTTTTTAAAGTGTTGAGGAGCAAAGACGTCAGCTTGAAGGCTAAGGTGTGCCTGACCCAAGCCATTTCAATAACCTCATATGCATGTGAAAGCTGGTTAGTAAATAAGGTAGACCGTAGAAGAATTGATGTATTTGAGTTATGGTGCTGGAGGAGAATTTTGAAAGTGCCATGGGTTACCAAAATACCCAATAGATCCATGTTGGAAGAAGTGCGGCCAGAGTGCTCCTTGGAGGCCAGGATGGCCAAGCTTCGTCTCTCATACTTTGGACATATTGTCAGGAGGGACCAGTCACTGGAGAAGGATATCATATTTGGTAAGGTGGAGGGTCAAAGAAAAAGAGGAAGACCCCCAACAAGGTGGATTGGCCAGGTAGCAGCATCGATGGACTTAAGTGTGGCAACAATAGTAAGGTTAGCCCAGGATTGGGCAGTGTTTCATTCTGCTGTGCATAAGGTCGCTATGAGTCGGTACTGACTTGATGGCACATAACAACAACAAATATCAAGATTGAGATCTGGGTGGTGGTGTCATATGTGGTAAGTTCAGGTTGTTGTCTGTTGTTGGTTCTCAGTACAAAGAACAACCTTTAGAATGTTTTGTAAAGTTGGTCTGGTCAAATTCCTTTAATTTCTATTTATCAGAAATTGTCTGAAATTCACTGTTGTATTTGAGAGACAGCTTTGCTGAGTATATAGTTCTTTTTTTTTTAAAGTTTTTATTGTGAATTGAGTGAAAGTTTACAGGGTAGATCATCAGTTTTACATTCAACAAATCCTGTACTTTGTTTCATTTCAATGATTATAATCCCCACCATGTACCATCAGTTAACAGTATTTTTCTCTGTTCATTTTAGCTTTCTTTCTTTCTTTTTTTTTTTTTTTAAACACTCAAGCATATATAATAATTTACACCACCAAAGGGCACATTCTGCAAGTCTGCCTCCTGGCCGCCAGCTCTCAGTCCCTCTCTTCCCATGAATATAGAGTCCTCAGCTGCTCCCTTACTCCATGCCCCCATCTCTGCCACCATCTCTGGCATCGCTGCTTCTCTGGATAAGGTCCCACATTCTGCTTGTGCTCTTCTCCTTGATGGTCCTAGGGTCCTCTGTTTCTGGACTGTAAGATTAGCTATTCCCCCGTTTTTGTTTTGTTTTTGTTTGTTTTATTGTGAATTATGTGATCGTTTACATGGGAGAACAGTAGTTTTACATTCATCCTGTCATATAGTTTCATTGCCATGGTTACAATCACCTCCATGCATCATCAACCAACCAAAGAGTATACCCTACAAGCCTGCCCCCCGGTCATCAGCACACAGCCCCTCTCTCTTTCTTTGTGTCTAAAGTCCCCAGCTGCTCCATCTTGCCACATCATTGTCTCTGCCTCCATCTCAGGCATCATTGCTTCTCTGCGTAGGGTCCCGCTCTCCACTCTTCACCCTTGATGGTCCCAGGGACCTCCGCTCCTAGACTGCAAAGTTAATCACTCCCCTCCTTGCTACAAAACCTTTACATTTCCAACCCTCACAATCAGTTCTGATAACAATTATTCACTATTGTATCACAAGAGACCTATTCACATTTCCTTTCATCAGCCCCGCCTAGACAGATTGGATAATACTCAGTGGAGATTCTACCTTCCTCCATGCCCTCTGTCCCCCGTTTTTGTTACAAAACTTCTACCTTTGCAATTGTGACAGTCGCATTAGTCATGATAACAGTTACTCACTATTGAATCATAAGAATCTTGTCCCCATCTTTTTACCCAATCCATCTAGACAAGATGAAAACTATTCAATGGGGACTCTGTCTTCCCCCACACATTCTTAAACCAAACTCCCTCTTGAAACCTGTAAGTCAGTCATTTCCTGCCTTTATAGCCCACTCATTTTAGGTAGCCAATGTCTCAGTTGCCCATCCCTATACAGAGGGGATAGCCTTGATACTTGATGTGAAGACTCCTTCCCTCTCTGTTGGTATTTTGAGCTACTATCTCTGTGAATATAGGTCAAGTTCATAAAATTGTAGCAATTTACCCTCATTTCCAGTATCAAAAATTGTTTTCTTTTTTTATCTTCCTCTAGTCGAGTTCTAATTATCAAGCCATCAAGGCTAGGTCAGATGGGTACTATCTGCAAGTTTGAGTATTCATGTGCATCTCCCCTCCCTTCATATCAGCTAGATGCTTCACTCAGTTCTAGCTCTCTGTGGATATGTCCTTGTGCATGGGCTCAGGTGTCCCCAGGTCTCACCACACTTTGGACCAACTAGCCCTTCCTCTTCTCTCTCTCACTCCAGTTCAATGGGAATCTATGGAACGTGGTTGAAATCAGCCCATTTCTTCATTTTAGCCTTTCCCCTCTTCCACTCACCAGTAGACCAATGTGGTCATCAGCATGCTTACGTTCCTGTTCATGTGTTCCCTTTCAGTTTCAGTCTTAGAGGGGGTTTGTCCTGAAGGAACTTGATTGCTTGCCTTGATGGCTTCCCAGTGAACAGCTTGCTTATTCTTGTAGTAGCCAATCATACTGTCATTTTTGTTTTGGGTTTTTCCTGATGATCTTTCTTTGAAGATGTATCTTATGTCGCTCTAGCTGTTCCAGGCTGGTCTGCTTGTCCTTTCTGGTGGGAATGTCCTACATCAGAAGGTTCTGGATAGGGCTCAGGATTCATTCCACCTAAGTTCCTATACACTGCAAAGGCTCTGCAGGAGGCCTAGTAGAACCCCTTTTAGGTGTTCCAATCAGTTATAAACTGAAGACAGACTTACGAGCTTTCTATAATCAGGTTATCTGACATTCCTTTCTATCCCACTCAAGTGTCTATTTTACAATAATAGGCAAGGGAAACCAATATTCATAGACAGTCGAACATCTTAGTATTTCCGCTCTTCAGACTATGCCTTGATCCTTGTATCACAGATCCCTGTTATCCCAAGGCTGAGCATGCATCACTATTTACCTTTGTACCATTTAGCCCATGCAAACATGTCTCGGTGTTCTCCTGTCTACCTTGTTCTTCTACCTCCTTCCCCGTCTTGTGTATTGCCCTCCCCAATGCCCAAACTATGATGTGTTGGCCCGCTATCCTAGTTCTGTCGGCCCTTCCCTCCATCTCCCCCAAACTCTCCCACCCCTAACCCCCTCACTGGAGTATATAATTCTTGACAATTTTTTCTTTTAGGTTTTGGTATATGTCATCCCATTGCCTTATTGCTTGCATGGTTTCTGCTGAGAAATCAAAGCTTAGAGTCTTATTGGATCTCCTTTGCAGGTAACTTTTTGTTTTTCCTGAGCTGCTCTCAGGATTTTTTCTTTGTCTTTCTCTTTGAAAATTTTGATTATGATATATCTTGGTGATTTTCCTTTGGGATCATTTTGTTTGTGGTTCTTTCAGCTTCTTGTATACTTATCTTTTCATCTTTTGTGATGTTATGGAAGTTTTCTCCCAACAACTGTTAGACAATTTTCTCTGTGCTTTTTATTGTCTCTTCATGTCCTGGAATTCTGATCACCTGTAAATTTTTCCTCTTCATGGTGTCCCACTTAACACTTAGGCTTTCTTCAGATTTTTTTCATTCTTTTTTCTGATTGTTCTAGCATACTAGTATTAACAGATTTATCTTCAAGCCTACTAATTCGGGCTTCCAATGCTTTGATCTACTCCTTTGCCTTTTCAATGTCTTGTCCATTTCAGAAATCTTAGAATGAAGCTTCTGGATTTCCAATTTCAGGTTTTTTATTCTTTTCAAATTTTTCATTTATTGTGTCTGTTTGTGCTTGTAGTGTTTTCCTAAATTCTTCTAAAGTTTATTCAGTGTTCTCCTTGCTTTCCTCTATCCTTCTGTCAATCTTTTGTAGGTACTGTTATCAATTGTGCTGCAGGATGGACTTCTAGCAAGGAGTCGCATATTCAGGTGATGTGTCGGGGATGCAAGACAACAGGAGTGGCAGAGAGCAAGTTTAATAGAAAGTGAAAGTACAATCAATTAAGCGAGTGGGTCTGTCTTTGAAATCCAATGAGCTAGATGTCTAAGGGTATTTCGTCTATAAAATGTCCACCTCTGATGTTCTCATAACTCATAGGCTTTTCTTCTTTTTGCCTCCTTATTTAGCTATCTTCTTCTCCCTGTGGTTGTTGGTAGTTACCCAGGGCAGGGGGAGGGGGAAGGGAGGATGCTCCTCCTTCCTTTCATCTGTGTTCTATCAGGTACCTAAATATTATTCTTTTAAATTATTTTCAGTTAGTTCCATTACCTTTTCTTCTTTGGAAATGTTTTCTGCTGCTGCATCTTAGTCATTTGTTTGAGCAATTCTGTCTTATTTCTTTATGTGAGATAAAATTGTCTGTTGTGTCTGGGCATTGTGGGGTTGTCATATATGTGTTTAATTGATGATTCTGTGTTGATGAGTTCTTAGGCTATCAACAACTGTCTCCTCTGGATCTAATTAGATAATGGAAGCATGTGCCCCATTCTTTGTTCACTGTTCATGCACCTCACTTGAGGGCAGATTTGGCTGGTGGTTGGGTGCTGTCTGTCATTGATCAGGTGGTATAAGAACTGGTATTGGCTTGTGCACACTGGATGAAGCTGCAGAGAGTACAGTTATGGCTGAGATTTATGGGCAGGGTTGCTGTCTCCTGTTGAGTGGGAAAGAGAATACCCACACAAACACAGACACACACATATAAGAAACAAAACATAATAAACTAAAAAGAAACCAATAATGAAAAGAGGAAAAAACAACTATAAACAACAAAAGGATAAAAACAGTGTTGCTGTTGGACCCAGAGAAGAAAAAACTCTAAGGGCCTCCTGCAAGCCACGAACATCATGGGGTAGGTATGGGAGGGATATGACAGCAGAGTTCTTGGCTCTAGATGAAGTACTATCAGCTTCCGTGTTGTCTCAGGGTACTCAATCTGGAAATAATTTGTGGAGGCACTTGAAGGAGCTGGTTTCAGTATCTGTTAGTACTACAGGGCAGTGGGAGCATGGTGGCTGGTTAAATGTAGGTCTGGTGGCTCTATGGCTTCTGTAGACCTGGAGTTAAACCCACTTGAATCCAGGCACCAAGTGGCACAGCTGGCCCTGGCCTCACAGTGGTATGGCTTCCAACCACATGGCTCTGAACTCCTAGAGAGCAGGGTCTGCACTTGGGGTAGATGAGGGTGGGAGCTAGCCACACTTTTGGTCACCAGGGGAGCATGTGGAAAAAGAAGGAATCACCTGTGTGAATCTGCTCTTCTAGGCTTCCTTCTGTTGCCAAAGCTACTCACAAGATGTTCGTGCCACATCTGGCCTGCCATTTGCCAATCAATCTCCCTCTCTCACCATTCCTGCTAAACATCTCCTCCCAGCAAGCACTCAATTCACTTCTCTAACCTTTCCTCTGAAGTTCAGGGTTCTTAAATTTTTTTCTGTGTCAGTTTCTTTGTTGTAGAGGGTTCGTCTGTGTAGTGCGTCTGCCTAGTCTGCCATCTTACCTAAAGTCTCCAGATTTTTCTTTTGATGCAATTTGTTATTCTTTCCCTTATTTCCTTAAGTTTTATACAGGATACATGGAAGTATGTAAAGTTTCCTCTAACTACAGCTTGATCTAGAAAATTTATAATTTCATTTTTATATTCCACTGAGTTATTTAGGACAGTTTCTTCATTTCCATATTATTAAAATTCCTTTTAATTGTTTATTATGTATTGTCAGAAAATGCCATATTTTCAACTTTTTCTAAGTCTATGATTTCTTTGAAACCTGTTGCAGACCGTGAAAGTCTAGTCAGAGGTTCGAGGCCCTCTAGGGCCGAGTGTAATAAATGAGGCCACTGGCAGTTAATGGCAAATTGCTTTCATCTTAATATTCAGTTATATATATTAAATTAATACACTGGAGCCTTTGACAATCTGCAGGAGGACTCCAGACGCCCAGGTGAATGGGCTGCACCTGGAAAAGGATTAGGGAGGATGGGTTCTTTGTCTATAGAACAAAGAACTGTGAAGTAGCTAAGATATTTTTAGTTAATCCTTTGGAGAAAGGTTTAACCTTGCAACCTTTAGTCTCGGCTTTAGGAAAATATCACATTTATCTGGGGATTGTCAAAGGCTCCAGTGTATTAACTGCCAGTGGCCTCATTTATTACACTCGGCCCTAGAGGGCCTCGAACCTCTGACTAGACTTCTACGGTCTGCAACAAAAACCAAGTTACACAATGAACTTTGTAAGTGTTAAATGTTCCATGGATATAAAAAAAGTGTATCTTCTGTTTATTTATGCATTTTGTGCAAAGTTCTCTTTATATATATTACATTTTACTTATTTGTGCTTTTCAAATTTTCTTTATTTTTCTTGCTTTTTTCTGTTTAATTCACCATATTCTAAAACAGATAACAATAAAATATTGCTTTTAAGAATTTACTTTGCACCTGTATGTATTTTGCTAGTTTTATTTGTGTGTGTGTGTTGAGGAAGAGGCATATGTATACCTAATGATAGGCCTATGGTTCATGCATTTTGTATCTTTCACTTATTAAATGCTATTATATATGGGAAAGATCCCTGCTAGCATAGTGGATTATGAATTGGGCTGCTAACCAGAAGGTCAGCAGTTCGAATATACCAGCCACTCCACTGGAGAAAGATGAGGCTTTCTGCTCCCATAAATATTTACAGCCTTGGAAATTCTATACAGGGTCGCTGAGTTGGAACCGACTAAATGGCATAACAACTACCAACCAGTAGAGTTTCTCTTTATATATTACAGCTAATAAATGAAGAAATGACAGAAATTTTGCACCCCTAAAGAAATAATGAATGTGCACTGGTGTGACGCTGTGAGATAAGCACTGGACTTCTAACCAAAAACTCAGTGGTTCATAATCCCAAAGACTCAGCAAGAAAATAACTGAAACTCATTGAAAGTGGCAGGGTACAAGATCATTGTACAAAAATCAGTTGGATTCCTCTTTACTGAAAAGGAAATTAGGAAAACAATACCGCTTATAAGAGCCAACCAAAAGATGAAATACTTAGGAATAAATTTAAATAGAGAAACAGACCTGTACAAAGAGAACTAGAAAACACTGCTGCAAAAAACCAAAAGAGATTTTTAAAAATGGAAGACTACACCATACTCATAATAATAAGACTTAACATGTGAATATGTCAATACTACCCAAAGAAATCTATAGACATAACACAGTCCAATTTAGATTCTTTAAAGACATGAATAAAATTATCATGAATTTTATATAATCTTTTCAACAAATCGTGCTGGCAAAGCTGGATTTACAGAAGAATGACACAAGACCCATATCCCACACCATATACAAAAACAAACTCATCGTGGATTAAAGAGTTTAGTATAAAACCTAGAATCTATATAGATCAGTGAAAAAATAGGGACAAATTTAGGAGCTCTAATACATGGCATATGTTCACTATCAAACATTACAAATAATATACAAGCACAGAAAACAAAATAGATGACTGGGTCCTCCTATAAATTAGAAAGTTATGTGCATCAAAAGATTTTGACAAAAGAGTAAAAAGGAGTCCAGACTGGGAAAAAATTGTTTGCAATGACATATCAGACAAGGGACTAATACATAAAATTTACAGAAAATTACACCTCTACAAGAAAAAGACGAACAACCCAATTTTTAAATGGGCACAGGACATTCACTTCACTGAGGAAGACATCCAGGCAGCCAAATATATGAAGAAATGTTCATGATCATTAGCCATCGGTGGTGGTGGTGTGCTGTG
The DNA here is from genome assembly GCF_000296735.1 of Chrysochloris asiatica. Lineage (NCBI taxonomy): Eukaryota > Metazoa > Chordata > Mammalia > Afrosoricida > Chrysochloridae > Chrysochloris > Chrysochloris asiatica. The sequence goes on along the minus strand of NW_006408723.1, from coordinate 4,103,401 downwards.
GAGTCAGTTTCAACTCATAGCAACCCTGTATAGGGTTTCCAAGGCTGTAAATCTTTACAGGAGCAGAAAGCCTCATCTTTCTCCTGTGGAACAACTGGTTTCAAACTGCTGACCTTGAGGTTAGCAACCCGACTTGTAACCACTTCAGAACAACTATGAGATACCATATCACACCAGCATTAAAGGTGTAGTTAAAAAACAAACTAACAACAGATGCTGGTGAGGGTGCGGAGAGACTGTGACCCTCCTACACTGGTTCTGTAAAATGGTTCAACCATTCTGGAGGAATGGCATGGCGCTTCCTCAGAAAGTTGGAAATAGCTATTCCTCTACTTGATATATATCCACAAGACATATGAGACAGGGCATTAGTAGATATATGCACACTGGTATTCATTGCAACACTATTCATAATAGCAAAAAGATGGAGGCAGCCTAAGTGCTTAACAGTGGAAGAATGGATAAACAAACTTTGGTACATACACACAACGGAATACTATGCAACATTAAAGAATAACCATGAATCTGTGAAACACCTCATAACTTGGATGAAGCTGGAGGACATTATGCTGAGTCAAATTGTTGTTGTTAAGTACCATGGAGTCGGCTCCAACTCATAAACCCTGCACAGGGTTTCCAAGGCTGCAAATCTTTACGGGAGCAGAAAGCCTCATCTTTCTCCCGCGAAACAGCTCGTAGTTTCGAACTGCCGACCTTGAGGTTAGCAGCCCGATTTGTAACCACTACGCTACCAGAGCTCCTTTAGTCAATCAAATTAGTTAATTAGTCAACCACAAAAGGACAAATATTGAATGAGACCTTTATTGTAAAAGCTTAATAAAAGGTTTCCAGACTAAAAGAAACATTCTTTAATGATTACCAGAGATGGACGAGAGGGGCAAGTAATTCACTGGCTAGAGGCTAGACACATGGTAGCTCAGAGAGGATTATATACAAGAAGAGGTAGAGGGGCAGAAGAATAATGAAGATAGGTGAAGACACATGGAGGTATGCCTGGGCTAAAGGGGATAGAGGTAAATAGTGATATGTGCACAACCTTGAACAACAGTGTTCTGTGGATTGAGACATAGGCTGAATGGGTAAAAGAGGAAGAGTGGGATACATATAATTATAGATCCCACAAATAAGTAAGATTTTGAAAGAGAATATTTTCACATGAATATTTAACCTTTCCTGCAAACACAACTATGAATGTGGTGGAGGATACAACGGGCAAATGATGAAAGCTTCCTATATATTGTCTAACATCCTAAGGAAATAACTTGATGGGCCTGGGGGCTCAGGACCATAGTTTCAGGAAACAACGTAATCTATTGGCATAGCATAGTCTTCAAAGACAATGTTCTACATCCTACTCAGGTGAATAGCGTCTGGGATCTTGAAAGCTCATGAGTGACCATCCTGAGGTGCAGCTATTGGTGTTTTCATGTGGGGAAGAAAGAAGAGTGATGAGAATTGAAAAGGCTTGGAATCAATTAGTCCAGTGGACTATCGGAACATGTTAATGTCAGTCTCCACTACTCTTGAGACCAGAATAACTAGATGGTGCCCAGGTACCACTAACAACTCCCCTGATAGGTATCACATTGGAGGGTCCTGGGTAGAGTGGGAGAAAATGTGGAACGAAACTTAAAATTATTTATTAAAAAAAAAAAAGGACCAGTTTTACTGGTTAGAAAGAGACTAGAAGAACGTGAGACTATGGCCCTTGATCACCCTTCAGATCTAGAAAGGTACTCACCCTTGTGACCCAGTTTTCAGCCAAGCAGTGGATAGGTTTATGGGAAATGGGGGTGTGTGGACAACAAAACTAGCAAGGAATGCTCACTGTGGAATGTTCAGTCATTCAAAATTAAAAAAGCAACATTTTCCTAAGGACAACAATTGAGAAGGGATAGGAAGGTGGGTGGAATGTAAATAGGAAGCACAGAAAGGAAGCAGGATAATTGTTGTTGCATAGAGGGGAATGTAATCATTGAAATGAAACAAAGTATATGATTTGTTGAGTGTAAAGCTTGTCTGTAAACCTTCACTCATTTCACAATAAAAAGTTTGTTTGTGATGAGAATTGAAAAGGCTTGGAATCAATTCCAGTTTTGTCACCACTATTTGTTGAAGTAGCTATTTCTTTCTCACTTAATGTGTTTTGGCTCTTTGTTAAATATCAGCTTATCATAGATGGATGGGTTGACTTATAGGGTCTCAGTGCTGTTCCACTGATCTATGTGTCTTTCATTATACCAGTACCAGGATGTTCTGACTACTACTGTAGCTTTGTAGTAGGTTTTGAGATCAGGAAGGCTGCGGAAGACAAAATACCCCCTCTCCCTTCCACCTCCATCAGATGGGCCCAAGGAAATTGTGTCTTGTCTTCCTGTCACCCCAGAAAAACACATTGAAGAAGTGATCTGCTCTGTTGCCTGCTTGCCTGCCTGCCTGCCTGCCTGCCTGCTGGACCTTCCTGCCTGCCTGTTGGACCTGCCATCTGACCTGCCAATCTTGGTTCACTATACAGGTGGAAGTCTCCCATTTCTATAACTTAATGCCTAGGTAGTACAAATGTTCATGTGATGTACTACTAACTGAAAGATTGGTGGTTCAAACCCACAAGGTGGTGCCTTAGAATAAAGGCCTGGAGGGGAGGAGAAAGACGGCAGATTAGGCAGAAAGGCTCTCTACTACATTGATGTGAAAATTGGACAATACATATACAGAGGACAGTCCTGGAACTCAGAGCTTCCGATGAAGGGATAGAAAAGTAGATCAAGTGCTTACTGGGTGAGAGAGTTGAATAGGCATGGAAAGATAAGAGGTGACTGAGAAGCAGTGGCAGCTGACAGGACCTGCTGCAGCCATCTTGAGAGTTCGTGAATGGATTTTAGAGACAAGAAAACTATTCACACAACAGAAATCTACCTGTGGCTCATGGAGACAAAGGTGCAATTTCAATTATTTATTTTTCCATTTCTTCTGGCCAATGTAAAACCCTAGGGAATCTCATACTTTCCAGGCAGTCAGAGCCACTTGGAGGTTGTCAGCCCCAAGAAGGAGCTATATACAATAACCCCACAAGATAAGGCTCTGTTCCAAATCTGCAAAGTCAACTCTGACCAGCCCTGGACAGGCTTTCACTAGAAGAGTGGGTTGAATGGACATGTGTTGTTGTTAGGTGCCATTGAGTCAGTACCAACTCATAGCGACCTTATGCACAGAAGAACAAAACACTGCCTGATCCTGGGTCAACCTCACTTTTTTT
>NW_006408723.1:4062646-4085034 GCF_000296735.1 Chrysochloris asiatica | reverse complement strand
GAGCTCTCTGCTATAGGTCCACCCGATCCGCCATCTTGTTTGTTCTCCTGTTTTTGTTTCTTGTAGCAATGTTTTATAGTTTTCTTTGAACTGGTCTTTCATTTCTATGGTTATATTTATCCCTAAATATTTCATCCTTTGGGTGGCTATTGTAAATGGTATTGTTTTTCTGATTTCCTTTTTAGAGCTCTATAAGTTTTAAGGGATTTGACTGATTTTTGTGTTGATTTTGCCCTGCCATTTTGCTGAATCTTTCAATGAGTTTTAATTTTTCACTGAGTCTTTGAGATTTTCTATGTATAGGATTATACCATCACCAAATAGAAATATTTTTACGTACTATATTTTTTTCTTTGCCAATTTGGATGCCTTATAGTTCTGGCTAAGACTTCCAGTACATTATTGAATGTTGTTGTTAAGTGCCATTGAGTCAGTTCTGACATAGCAACCATGTTTAGAGTTTCTGAGGAGTTGCTGGTGGGATTGAACCTCTAACCTTATGATTAACAGTCCAGTGCTTATTCTACAGCACCATACTGGGAGTGGTGATAAATGGCATTCTTATTTGGGTCTTGTTTGCTACTGGAATGCTTTTAATTTCTCTCCTTTGAGAGTATTGTTGGCCATCGGTTTTGTAAATGCTTGTAATTATGTAGAGGGCTTTCCTTTCTATTCCTAATTTTGAAAGTTTTTATCAGGAATGGTAGTATATTTTGTCAATTTTTTTTCCTGTGCTGATTGAAAAGATCGTATGGTTCTTTTCCTTTTTCTTCTTTATGTGTCAGATTACATTGATTGTTTTTAGAATGTTGAGCCATCTTTGTATATTTAGTATGAACTCACTTATTTGTGATGTATTCTTTTTTTGATATATTATTGAATTCTGTTGGCTAGGATTTTGTTGAGATTGTTTGCGTGCCAATCCAATGAGATAGATTGACACAGTGGCAGAAGTAATGGGCTGAAGCATAACAATTATGAGGATGGCACAGAACCAAGCACTTTTTCGTTCTATTGTGCGTAGGGACACTATGAGTCAGAACTGACTTGACGGTACCTAACAACAACGTTTATGTGGAGTTGGTTTATAATTTTCTTTCTTAATGATGTTTTTTCTTGATTTTGGTGTGACATATATACTATGTCATAAAATGAATGTAAGAGTATTTCATCCTGTTATATACTCTGGAATAGTTTCATTAGAAATGATGTCAGTCCTTCACTGGATGCTTAGTAGAACTCACCATTGAAGACATCTGGGCTTTATTTCTTGTTGGGAGTGTTTTAATGACCTGATACATTTTTTGTTTTGTTGTGGGTCTGTTTAAATTTTCTACTTCAGTCCATGTTAGTTTAGATAGGTAGTGTGTTTTTAGAAATTTGTTGGAATACAGTACTTCATGGTCGTTACTGTTATATGTGGTTCAGTCAATTATAACTCATAGCAACCCAATGTACAACAGATGGAAACACTGCCTAGTTGGTGCCATCTTCACAGTTATGTTGTGTGAGCCCATTGTTGCAGCCACGATGTGAATCCATCTTTGGGAGTCTTCCTTTTTTTTTTTTCTGACTCTACTTTGCAAAGCAAAATTTCCTCATGAGTTCTGAATTCTCATTCTTCCCAATATTATCCATGGATTATTATGATTCACCCAGTCTAATGGTTTTGTATAGTCAATAAATAAAAAGTAAGCATCTTTCTGGTATTCTTTGCTTTCAGCCAAGATCTATCTGATATCAGAAATTATATCCTTCATTCCCTGTCCTTTTGAATCCTGCTTGAATTTCTGGCAACTTTCTCTTGATGTGCTGCTGAAACCATTTAAAAATTTTCTTCAGCAAAATTTTACTTTTATGTGATGCTAATGATATTGTTTGGTTATTTGTGCATTCATTGGTCACCTCTCTTTGGAATGGACACAAATATGAATCCACATTTCTTTGCACAGATGAGTTCTTGATAGTATTCTTTTCTTATCCTTTCTGTTTCTGTTGGTTCTTCTATGTTGTTGCCCATTTCATTTTTCAGTTTGGTTATTTACATCTTATTCTTGTTTTTCTTTGTTAGATTGACCAGTGGCTTTTCTATTCTATTAATCCTTTCTAAGAACCAACTAGATGTCTTGTTAATTCTTTCTACTGTTTTTTGTTTTTGTCTCCTTGTTTTTAGGTGCAATTGAGTAGGTTCTGATTAGCATTTATCATTTCTTTTATTCTGTTGACTGTAAGCTTATATTGATGCTCGTTTTCTAATTGGAGATTTGGGTTTAAGATGTTGTTTTTGGTACTTTCTTCTTTTTTTCTTAAAGAAGCTTTTATTGTGAATTGTGTGAAAGTTTATAGGACAGATCATCAGTTTTACATTCAACAAATAATATTTTTTTCTCATTGTAATGATTATAATCTCCTCCATGCACCATCAGTTAGCAGTATTTATCTCTATTCCCCCCACTTTTTTTAAGTACACATACTACACAGAAAATATATATTCGATTAAATGTCTAAAGGGCACGTTTTGTAATCCAGCCTCCTATCCTCAGGCACACAGCCTTTCTCAGTCCATGGGCCTAGAGAGCTCTGCTGCCATATCTCTCTATGCCTCCATCTCTGCTGTGGCTGCTTTTCTGGTTAGAATCCCATGATCCACTCATGCTCTTCCCTCTTGATGGCTCTACCTACAGTACTCTGATCCTGAAATGAAAGATTAACTACTCCCCCCTTTTATTTTCACATCTTCTACATTTACACTTGAGACCATCAGAATTAGTAATGATAACAGTTACTAACTATTGAATCATACAATCCTATCCCCATCCTCCTCCACCCCCTTTCACCAGATCCATCTGGACAAGAGGAAGATTATTCAGTAGGGGTTCCACCTTACCCCCTCATTCTGAAACTTAGCACCCTCAGTAAAGCTTGTAAACCAGTCATTCTGAGTTTTTATAGACACCTTTTTTTTTTAATTTTTTTTTAGATTTAATATGAGCGTATTTATTTGTCACATATAGAAATTTCTTATTTTTGACTGGATTCTGACTTAGAGGTAGATGCTATCAGTGAGGACAGACTCTGTCTCTTGGCAATCTGTTCCTGATGTTTTTCTTTGGCCTCCTTCATCCTCTTGGCCAAAAGCTTGGCATATTCTGCTGCCTCCTCCTTATTTTTCTTAGTGCATTGTTTCTTCAGAGCAATACACCAACGATTGTGTTGCAGGACACATGGAGTAACAAGATGCTGAATCTTGGGTGTGTTGGTTCTCGGTTTCTTGCCTTCTTTGTTCAGTGGCTTTCTCACAACATATTGGCGGACATCATCTTCTTTAGAAAGATTGAAAAGTTTGCAGATTCTGCTAGCTCTCTTGGGCCCCAGGTGACGAAGCACAGTTTTATCTGCCAGTCCTGGGATGTCTTTCTCTCCTTTTTTTTACAATGACCAAGTTGAGAACACTCAAGTTGGCATCCACAATGCAACCCCAGACAGATTTGCACTGTCTTTCTCCAATTCTCCTTGGTCTTTAACAGGAATGCCCCTTACTCAGAAGCAGGCAGACACAGCCATGGGTCAAGATGCCCTGCTTCATGGGAAAACCCTGCTTGTCATTCCCACCACTGATGTGGACAACATAATCCTTCCACTCTTCACCCAGCGAGTCAACAGCAACTTCTGTGGCCATTCGTTTCTCATAAAAGGTACGAAGCTTGCGTTCATTGTCCACTTCAATGAGTTTTTGGCAGCCAGTGGCTGGAAAGGAGGTGTTCAGCTTCATGGTGAAGCAGTCAACTGCCTCCTTGGCATCACGAAAAAGAGCTATAGATGCCCATTTTTGATAGCCAATGTCTAAGTTGCCCGTCCCTATCAACCTAATGTACTGAGGAAGCAAACTTGATCCTTGATTTGAAGGATACTTCCTTTTCTTATGGAATTTTGAGCAATTACATCCATAAGTAAAGGTCCAGTTCATCATATTGTAGCGATTTACACTTGCTTCCAGTATCAAACTTCATCGTCATCTGGTCGAGTTCTGGTCAGCAAGTCATCTAAGCTAGGTCAAATGGGTACTTTCTGAAAGTTTGGGCATTCTCCCCCAACTTCAGATCAGCTGGCCATTTCACTTTCTACTGTAGTCCCCAGTGGCTAGGTCAGTGTCCATGGGCTTGGGAGTTCACATGTCTCTCTAAACTTCAGACCAGCCAGCCCTTCCTCTTCTCTCTCTTATCTCAAGGTCAGCAGGTGTCTATGGAACATGGTCTGACTCAGCCCATGTCTTCATTGCTGCATTTCCCCCACTTCCACTCACAAGTAGACCAGGGTGGACACCAGCGAACATACAAGCCTGATTGTGCATTCCCTTTGAGTTTCAGTGTTAGAAGGCGGTTACCCTGATAGGCTGACTTTTCTTGCCTTGATACCTCCAAGGCGAACGAACAGCTTGCTTGCTCTTGTAACAGCTAAACAGTTTGCTTTTTTCTTCTGCTGGTCTTTCTTTAAAAAAATATCTTCTGTTCCTCTAGCCGCTCCAGGTTGGTCTGCATGTCCTTTCAAGTGGGAGTATCCCTACCTCAGAAGCTTCTAGTTGGGTCTTAGGATTCCACCTGTGTCCTAACAAGAAACCTATTTCCCTGAGCAAATTCTTGTATCACTTTTAGCTAATCCAGGCAGTTATAGACTGAAGATTGGTTTGCAAGCTTTCTGTAATCACATTTCGTTTCTTATTTATTTATTTATTTATTTATTTATTTATTTGTTTATTTATTTATTTATTTAAAGTTTTTATTGTGAACTGAGAGAAAGGTTACGGGGCAGATCATCAATTTGACATTCAACAAATCATACCCTTTGTTTCATTACAATAGTTATAATCCCCTCCATGTACCATCAGTAAATAGTATTTCTCTATATTCATTTTAGCGCTTTTTTTAAAAACACTCAGGCATATATAATAATTTAAACCACCAAAGGGCACATTGTGCAAGTCTACCTCCTGGCCACCAGCTCTCAGTCTCTCTCTTTTCATGAATCTAGAGTCCTCAGCTTCTCCCTTTCTCCATGTTCCCATCTCTGCCTCCATCTCTGGTGTCACTGCTTCTCTAGATAAGGTCCCACATTCCGCTTGTGCTCTTCTCCCTTGATTCATATTTCCTTTCTATCTCACTTAAATGTCTATTTTTACAGTAGTAGGCAAGGACAACCAATATCCAAAGGACAGTTAAGCACCTTAACATTATTTCCTCTCCTTTATCCATTCAGACTATGTCTCGATCCCTGTATAACAGAGCCCTGTTGTTCCAAGGTTGAGTATACATGACTGTTGAATCCATTTAACCCATGCATACCTCCCTATGTCTTCCCCTGTCTTCCTTATTAATCTACCCTTCCCCCTCCTTGTTTATTGCCCTCCCTGTCAAGTTTTTATCCCCTAATCTGTTACTTATGGTAAAAGGATGAACCTGGCACACACCTTCCCTGGTTGTCTGCCATTAAGTATCACCTTGTTCTGTTCAATCAACTGCCTGTTCATTTTTATGTAGAGTTCTCATAAGCACAATTAGGTAGGTGTTCTGTAGTCCCTATCGGGGTCTGAGACCGGCTCAGACCACTGTGTGGCTTACTCAAAGGAGAGGCTAGGATTAATTACTCAGATAAGGATCAACAGGCTGATGGCCAGTGATAAAGTTTATTGTAGCAATGTGGTTTACATAGTACTTTTAGCATTAGGTCATAATTATTCTGCCAAGTTACAAGTTTTCCATAGTAACAAGGAATAAGGATACCAACCAGGATATGATTACATAAGTATAAGCATTGTTATAGCAACACAGAATCACATGGTTTTAGCTCAATTTAAGTGCCCTTTTCCCAGGATTGTCCTAGTTACAATTAACAATAAGTCTCAATCACTGACATCACCTTAACCAGGTGAAACTTGTCTTCAGGCCAATCATAAGAGCATGAGGGCCATCTCAACCTTCACCATTAGATGGCACCAGTGCTGGGTACCGACAGTTCCCATTCTTCTCAATGCTGTTAATAGTTTGTTATAATTCACATAATTGAATGCCTTTGCTAAGCAAAAGTAAACATCTTTCTAGTATTCTCTGCTTTCAGCCAAGATCTAGTCGACATCAACAATGATATCCCTACTTTGATGTTGTCCTCTGAATCTGACTTGCATTTCTGGCAGCCCCCTGTATTGCTGCAATAGTTTTAAAATTATTTTCAACAAAATTTCACTTGTTTGTGATATCAAAGTTATTGTTTAATGACTTCCACATTCTGTTGGGTCCTTTTTCTTTGGAATGGGCACAGATATGGATCTCTTCCAAATGGTTGGCCATGTAGCCTCTGCAAATTATTTGGCATAGAGATAAGAAGTGCCTCCAGCACTACATCAGTTTGATAGAATATTTCATTTGGTATTCTGTCAATTTCATGAGCCTTGTGTTTTGCTAATGCCTTCAGTGCAGCTTGGATTTCTTCCTTCTATTCCATTGGTTCCTGATCATATGATAACTCTTGAAATGGTTGGACAGCGATCAATTCTTTTTAGTTTAGTGACTTTGTGTACTTCTTCCATCTTCTTTAAATGCTTCCAGCAAGTTTCAGCATTTTGCCTGTTGTTGTTGTTAAGTGCCATTGAGTTGGTTCCAGCTTATAGTGTTCCTATAATTTCTGAGGAGCAACTGGTGGGTTTGAATCTCTGATGTTATGGTTAGCAATTTGATTTTGTTTATTCCAGTTTCATCCTCACTGGTTCTAGTGATTGATGCATATATTTGAATAATAGTGGAATTAACTGATCTTCCTTTTAGGTATATGAATATTACCTTATTTATCACTGACAGTATTGTGCTTCAAGATAGATGCTCTTTTTGGCAATGGATGTGATGTTATTCTGTCGGGGACCTGCCTCGACATAGAAATTTGGTTCATGAGGTGGGGATATCTGGCGGCTGTAAAGATATAGAAAGAGTACACAGAAAGACACAAAGAGGAAGACAAAGAGACACCCTGAAACCAGAGTGGATGCGGGACTGGCATCAGCAGATCCTGCATTGCAAACATCTCAGCCAGGAAGGCCGTAATATCCTGCATAGTAAACATCTTGGCTAAGCAGGCAGTATGGTTGCAATGCTGGACTGAGCCCCCTGCATGCTCTAACGCATGCCTTGCCGGTCGTAATGCACCTGGATTCGTTCTGTGCCTCCGTTTTATTTTGGGGAGGAGCCTTACACCAAGCTGGGAGGGACTAAGACAAGGTACAGCAAACATACGTAATTTTCCAGACATTCAGGCAACTTTACATCGTAATTCGCAGCTTTGAATCCCAGGCCCGCAACTTGGTTTCTCAGGCTCAATTAACATATCTATAGCACCTGAGCTCAGTTGGGGGCAGGTGAGAAGGAAGGTCAAAAGGTTTGGGAGGAGTCCCACTGTATTGTCTTCCTGAGCCAGGTTTGCAGGAACCTAGTTGAATGGCCTGCACCTGGGAGAGATTTAGGGAGGAAGTCCTTTTGTCCTTTGAACAAAGAACCGGGAAGTAGCAAAACTATTTTTAGTCAATCCTTTGGAGAAAAGCTTTACCTTTGAAACCTTTACAGTCTCGGCTTTAGGAAAATATTACATTTATCTGTGGATATCAGGGCTTCATGTATGCAATTAATAATAAACATAACAACACTAAGATGAAAAACAGTTTGCTATGACTGCTAGGTGGCTAGAGTCTGTTCCTCAGAGCCTGCGGCCTGTACGGTCTGCAACACTTGGGCCCACAGGGCCTCGAACTCCTGACCGGGTCTGGATGGTCTGCAACATCATTCCCCTTCAATTTGTCTTTCCCTGCATAGTATAGACCATATGATTGTCTGATTCAAAGTGGCCAATAATGTCCATTTCAAGTCACTGATGCCTAGGATTTTGATCTCTATATATTCCATTTAATTTTTGACAACTTTACATTTTCCTAGATTCATACTTCATAATTCTATATTCTGATTATTAATGGATGTTTATAGCAGGTTTTTTTTCCACTTTGAGTTTTGCCCCATCAGCAAATAAGGTCCTGAAAGCTTTGCTCATCCATTAAGGTGAACTCTATTTGAGCAGGAGGCTCTTCTCCAGTCATATTTTGAGTGTCTTCCAAACTGAGGGACTCATTTTCTGGCACTATATCCAGACAATGTTCTGCTACTGCTCATAAGGTTTTCAATGGCTAATCATTCTGAAGTAGTCTGCCTCTGTTTCTTCTTAGTCTGGCTTAGTCTGGACACTCCACTGAAACCTGCCTACGATGGGTGACTCTTCTAGTATATAAACTAGTGGTGGCAGAGCTTCCAGCATCACAACAGCACACAAGTCACCACAGTGCAACAGACAGTCAAATGGTGGTGTTTTTGTATGGTTTATAATTTTTCATTTATTCTGACAACTTGTTCTTGTGTTATTTTCCTGAATTCTTCTAAAGTTTTATCTTTTATCCCCCTTGATTTCATTTGCAGGTTTTTTGATCTTTCTCTCAGTCTTTTAAAAGTACCGAAATGTCATTGTTTTGAATTTTTTATCAGGCAATTTCAATGCCATTTCTTCCTTAGAAAGGTTTTCTGCTTCTATATTTTGGTCACTTTTTGAGCCACTCTGTCTTGCTTCTACAAGTGAACTGAATTGTTTTCTCTGAGACATTGTAGTGTTGTTATATATTTGTGTTTAACTGATGATGTATGTTTGTGTGTTCCTGATATAGGATAAACCACAAGGCTCACACCATCTGCCACTCATTAGAAATCCTATATAGTGTCGCTGTGAGTCAGATCCTACTCAATGTACTTAACAACAATAACAATAAGAGGCACTTACCACGTTATCTCCTGGTAGGTGTGATAGTGAATAGAAGTTTGTGTGCTGTTATTTTTCACTGGTTATGTTCCATAGTTGACTATGGGTTTGGTTGGTGTTGGCTGCTTTTTATTGGTGATCAGAGGTAGTGGCTCTCCCTCAGTGGGTGTGGCTGCAATTGGTATGGTTGTGACTGGGCCATGTGAACACTGTTACTGCCTCCAACTGGGTGCATAATAAATAAAGTTTGTTTGTTTTTTTATGGCGTTTCATTTATTTCTTTGGTCTTTTGTTGTTTGTGCTTTTATTATTATATGAGATAAGCCATTGTTGAAAGCTATGCACAACAGCCTTGCCTCTGTATAGTTTTCTAATAATTTTATGGCTGTAATATTCACATAAGGCTATTAATCCTTTTTTTTTATTAGTTTTTATTTGAATTATGTGTTAGTTTACATGGGTGAACATTATCTTTACATTCATCCTATCGTATTTTGTTTCATTGCAATGATCACAATCCTATGCATGCATCATCAAACAACCAAAGGGTACACCCGACACACCTGCCCCTTGGCCACCAGCACACAACCCCTCTCCCTACCTGAGTCCAGAGTCCCCAGCCATTCTTTCTGTCCACGTCATCGTCTCTGCCTCTATCCCTAATATCACTGCCTTCTCAGACAGGCTCTCGTGCTTCACTTTTCTCCCTTGATGATTCCAAGGATTTTTGTTCCCGGACTGCAAAATCAGTCACTCCCTTCCTTTTGTTACCAAACAATTACATTTACCTTTCCAGTACTCACTGTCAGATCTGATAGCAATCATTCCCTATTGAACCACAGGAGTCCTATCCCCTTTACCTTTTATCAACCCCATACAGACAGGTTGGAAACAATTCAGTGGAGGTTCTACCTTTCCCTGTATCCTCTGGAGCTAGGTTCTCTATTGTAAGCCAGTCACTTTTTGCCTTTGTATATTAATCCATTTTTTTGTTTGGTTGTTTGTTTATGATGTGAGCTATGACTCCTGTTTCATTTTTTTGCATGTAGAAACCCAATTTCCCCAACATATTTATTGAAGATACTCTTTTCCCCCATTAAGTGGTCTTAGCACCTTTGTAAAAACAAACAAAAAAATATCAACTAACATAGATGTGTGGATTAATTTCTAGACTTTCAATTCTATTCCAGTGGTCTATGTGCTTAATGTTACATTAGTACCAACTTGTTTTGATTACTATAGTTGTATACTGTGTTTTAAATTCATGAAGTATGGATCCTCCTACCTTTCTTTCTTTCAACTTTAGGTATTCAGGACCTCTTATTATTCCATATAAAGTTGAGAACTGGGTTTTCCATGTATGAGAAGAAGACTTGAAATTGTGGTCGGGATTATGTTGAATCTATAGACCACATTATGGATTCCTGGTGTGGCATTGTAGAGTCAGCACTGGACTGTAAACCACAAGGTCAGTAGTTCAAACACAGCAGCCACTCCTTGGAAACCCTATTCAGGGTTACTATGAGACAGACTGATTTGACAGTACTTAACAATAACAATAGACCACATTAGGTAGCATTGCCATCTTTAAAGTATTTGTTTATGTTATATATTCCAGAGTGTTTCTGTGTACACTCTTCCCCACCCCCACCACCCCCCAAAAAAGGGAATGGAAGCAAATACTTTTGAATACTGATGCATGGAGGAGATTGTAATCCTTGCAATGAAACAATAGTATAATGCCGGTGTTCTCCTATGTAAACTATCACTCAAGTTACGATAAAAACTTTAAAAAAAAAAAAAAAAAAAAGTATTTATGTAGCACCGCACCCAACACCGGCTATTCTCCACTACCTGTGCAGAGAGATTAAACCCGGGTAGAGGCGATGGGAGATTAGAAGAAAAAGGAAGACAAGATACAAATGAAATCAGTAAAGTTGAGACCAGGTGGGCTGCATCACTCTGATGGAGATACTGCGACACAGACCAAGTGCAGGAAGTTTATTTTATACACAACTCAAGGGGAGGTTCTTGCATGCAGTAAGCGCAACTTAATCAGAAAAACTGTAACTTATGGTAGCTAGCTGGAACACAGATTAAAGCAGCTAGAAGACTGAGCCGAAGGATATGGCTGTGTATAAAGAAAGACCTTGCAAGTTCCCTGCCCCCTGAGGCAGTCCTGCAAGTTCCTCAGGGGGCAGCTTGATTTGGATGCAGCCCAAGTTTCTGGACCTCAAGTGTTCAGTTGCAATCCTTCAGTTTAACTACCCCCAAGTTAGAGAACTTCGGTTCAGTTGCTGCCAACAATTTAGTCTTAAAATGCATGAATATAGAACATCTTTCCATTTATTTATGTCTTCTTTAATCTCCCTCAGTATTGTATAATTTTAATTATATAAGTCACATCCCTGGGTAAATTTATTCTTAGGTGTCATTCTCTTAGATGCTATTATGAATGTAATCATTTCCCAAATTTGCCTTCCAAATTTCTCATTGTTGTTGTAAAGAGCTCCAACTGATTTTTTGCTCACCTTTGACTCTAGATTAGCTTTAGAAGCTTTGTTTAAGACTCTTTGGGTTTTTTTATGTATAGAATCATGCCATCTGTGACTGGAGATAATTTTATTTCTTATTTTTCCAATCTGGTTATTAGGTGCCGATTAGTTTTGATTTATACTGACCTGATAGGACAGAGAAGTGCTGTTCTATAGGGCTTTTCTCCAGTACAGCTGCTGGATGGGTTTGAACTACCAACCCTCTTAGCAACTGTTCACTTAATTGTTGTGTAACCAGTGTTCCCTTTTCTTATCTGGATAACTTTGATCTCTTTTTCTTTTTTTAAAATTTTTTAGTATGAATTGAGTGATAGTTTACAGACAAGATCATCAGCTTTATGTTCAACAAATCACAAATTGTACATTTTGTTTCATCTTAATGATAACAGTCTCCTCCATGCAGTGATCCCGCTTCCTCCCTGTGGTTCCTTTTTTCATTCCATCCAACTTCCTGTCCTTTTTCAGCTTTGTCCTTAGGCATATGTTGCCCTGTTGATTTTGAATGACTGACCATTCCATGGTGAGCACACCTTTCTAATGTTGTTGCCCCCCCCTCCACTTGTAAACCTCTCTACTGCTTGGTTAAAAATTGGGCCACGAGGGTGACTTCCTTTCCAGACCTGAAAGGTAGTCATCGAGAACCATAGTCTCAGGTTCCTCCAGTCTCATTCTGACCATTAAGTTAGGTTTTATTTTAATAATTCTGAGGTTTGTTCCACATTTTATCCTACTCTAGGTGTTGTTGTTAAGTGCCATCGAGTCAGTTCCAACCCATACCGACCCTGTATAGGATTTCCAAGGAGTGGCTGGTGAGCTTAAATGCCGACCTTGCAGCTCAAACCACCTTTGCTGTCCAGCTCATTAACCCACAGCACCACACCAGGATTCCTCCACTCTATCTGGGACCCTCTATTGTGATGCCTTTCAGAGAAATTGGTAGTAGTAGCTGAACAATGTCTAGTTCTTTTGGTCTCAGACTCATGGAAACTGATATTCACATGTTTAATTAGTTTATTGGAGTAATTGATTCCAAGCCTCTTGGAATCTTACCACTCTTTCTTCTTCCCCACATGAAGACACCAATAGCTGCACCTTACTTAGATGGCTATTCATGAGCTGTCAAGATTCCAGGCACTACTCACCCAAGCAGGATATAGAACATTGTCTTTGTGGACTATGTTGTGCCAATTAACTATGGTGTCTCCTGAGACTATGGTCCTGAGCCCCCAGGCCCATAAACTCATTGCCTTAAGATGTTTGGTAATATCTAGGAAGTTTTCATCATTTTTCCAGCTGCGTGCTCCACCACATTCACTCATTCATAGTTTTGTTAGCATGAAAGGTAAATACTCATGTAAAAATATCCTCTTTCAAACTCTTATGTATTTGTGAGATATGTACATATATTTTGTTGTTATTAAGTGCTATCAAGTTGGTTCCGACCAATATAGCGACCCTGTATTGGGTTTCCGAGGAGGAGCTGATGAGCTTGAGCTGCTGACCTGGCAGTTCAAATGGCTTTGCAGTCTGGTGCGTTAACCCACAGCGCCACACCAAGACTCTATATACATATATACATGTATATGTATATGTACATACTCCACTCTTCTTCCCTTACTCATTAAGCCTTTGTCTCAATCCTTGTATCTACACACAATGTTGTTCTAAGGTTGTATATATATATATCACTGTTTACCTCTATCCCTTTAACCCATTCATATCTCCTTGTGTCTTCACCTATCTTCATTATTCTTCCGCCACCCTCCCTCTTCTTGTAAATTGCCCTCCCCCTTCTTGCATATTACCCTCCCTGCTACCTGAGATAGCCTGTATCTATCCTCTATCAAGTGAATTACTCTGCCACCCCTGGTAACCATCAAAGAATGTTTCTTTTAGTATGGAAACCTTTTCTTAAGCTTTTACAATAATGGTCTCGTACAATATTTGTCCTTTTGTGATTGACTAATTTCACTCAGTATAATGTCCTCCATGTTCATCCATGTTATAAGGTGTTTTGCAGATTCATTATTATTCTTCAGTGTTGCATAGTGTGGTGTGGTTTTTTTGTTTTGTTTCTTTTATTATTACTTTGCTTTGACTAAGCATTATTATTCAACATTGCATTGTGTGGTTTTTATTTATTTATTTTTCTCTTATTATTGCTTTGCTTTGATTAGAACTTCTAATATTGAAAAGAAGTGATTTTTTTTTCCCTATTTAAGAGGAAAGTTCTCAGTCTTTCTCTATTTAATAGTATATTATAGGCTGTTGGTTTTTCTGATGTGTTCTGAATCATACTGAGGAACTTCCCTTCTTCTCCATTCTCTTAATGGTTTTTATCAAGAAAGGGTGTTATATTTCATCAAATGCTCTTTCTTCCATCCTTAGAAATGATCTTGTGCTTCTTCTAATGTTGAGCTATCCCTATGTTCCTGGGATAAATTCCTCGTGGTCATTATGTTTTACTCTTTTAGTATGCTGTTGGTTTCTGTATGTTAGTATTTTGTTGAGGATTCTTGTATCTAAATTTATAAGGGACATTGAAGTGTAGTTGTTTTTTTCTTATGCTACCTTTGTGTTGTTTTGGTATCAAGATTATGTTTGTGAATTGGGCCACTAATCTCACAGTCAGCAGTTTGAAACTACCAACTGTTCCGCAGGAGAAAGATGAGGCTTTCTGCTCCCATGAAGATTTATAGCCTTGGAAACCCTCTACAGGGTAACTATGAGTCAGAACCGACTCCATGGCACATAACAACAACAACAACAACATTCTTTCATTATTTTTTGGAACTGTTTAAACAGATTGGTCAATTCTATAAATGTTTGTTGGAATTCCCAGTTAATCTTTCTATTCCCGGACTTTTTGTTGTTGTTGTTGTTAGGAGGTGTTTAATAACTGATTCAATCTTTTCACTTGCTAATGGTCTGTTGAGGTTTTCTGTTTCCTCTTAAGCCAGTTTGGGTAGGTTATGTTCTTCTCAGAGGTTGTTCAGTTCATCTAGGTTATCAAGTTTGCTACCATGAATGTGTTCATAATATTTTGTTATCACTTTGCTTATTTCTGTTAGGTCAGTTGTAGTTTTTCCTCTTTAATTTCCTTTGTTGGATATTTGCATAATTTCCTTTTTCCCCCCTTTGTGAGTCTAGCTAAAGGTTTGTCAATTTTACTGATCTTTTCACAGAATCAATTCTGGTTTTCTTGATTCGCTATTATTTCTCTGTTCTCAAATTTCTGTTCTGATCTTTGTTATTTCCTTTATTGTGAAAGGTTTATTTATGTGTTGTTCAATCTTCTCTTTCTAGTTTTTCAAGTTGTAGAATTAGGCTCTTGATTTGAGATCTTCTTTTTTTCCTGTAACTATCTATTACTATTAGATTCCCTGCTATGTTTTTGTTGCCTCATATGTTTTCGTATTATTTTAATTTTACTAAGAACTTTGTAATTTCTCTTTTGATTTCTGCCTTGACATAGTTTAATTTTGTGTTGTTTAATTTCCAGATGTTTGTGTATATTCAAGTTGATTTGTGTGTGGGTTTTTCCTGTCACTGATGCCTAGCATTAGTCTCTTGTGGTCAGAGAAAATACTTTGCGTGATTTCAAATTAACTCACACTTTATGAGCTGTGGGATTCTTTTGGAAGTTGAATGTATATTGTGATTGTACTGGAGTAAAGTGTATATTGTGCTGTTGCTCAGGTGAGTATTCTATATGTTTCTGTTAAGTCTAGTTGGTTCATAGTTTATTCAGATCCTCTGTTTCATTGTTGATATTTTTTTTTCTAGGTGTCCTAGATTGTCTAATATTGAAAATGTTGTGTTACAATCTGGCAATGATGGTGACCTATGAGTAGATGCATGGATAGATACACAGGCTGAATGGGTGTGAAAGAGAGTTGGAGTATACTCACAAATAGATATAGGTGTGACAGAATATTTGTACATGGGCATTTGCCTTTGCTGCAAAATATACCCATAAGTGTGGTGAAGCATACAGGGGGCAAAGTTATGAAAACGTCTTAGCATAACCAGTCACCTTGAGGGAGAAATTCCTTAGGCCTGGAGGACACCATAGTCAATTGGCCTCACATAGTTCACAATCACAATGTTCATTATCCTACATTGGTGAGTAGTGACTGGAGTGTTAAAAACTCAAGAGTGGCCATCTGAGGTGCAGCTCTTGGTCTCTCCCTGTCCAGAGGAAAGAAGAGTGATGACAATTGAAGACACATGAAAACAATTAGTCCAAATGGACTGATAGACCATGGGAACATCAGTCTCCATGACCTTGAGACAGGAAATACTAGATGGAGCCCGGCAACCACTACCAACTGCTCTGAAAGGGACCATAGTAGAAGGTCCTGGATAGAATGGGAAAAACTTTCATGGCACAATCTTCAGACAAACAATAGTCAGGTTTCTAAGGGGAACAATAATACTAGTAAAATATGCAGACCCTAGAATAATCATTCATTTGAGATTTATTCAAGGACAAAGTTCCAAAGGGTTAGGTAAGGAAGGATGGAAACAGGAGAAACACAAAAAGGAAGTAGTATGTTGTTGTTGTTATGTGTTGTTCAGTTAGTTCCAACTCTTAGCAACCCTGTATCAGGATTCCAAGGAGCAGCTGGTGAGTTTCAACCTCTAACCTTGTGGTTCAAACTGACCTTAAGATTGAGTGCTTATCCTATGGCGCCACAAATTATGTATGAATTGTTGAATGTAAAGCTGATTATCTTCATGCAATTAATAATAAAAAGTTTTTAAAAATTTCAGACAGGACACAAAAAGAAGAAAGAAAATGATGTATTGAAATCTCCAACTGTTGTAATACTATTTTTCTTCAGTTCTGTCAGTGTTTGCTTTACATAGTTCATTGTTCCACTTTGGGGTTGCATGGATGAGAGTATTTCAAAAAGTTTGTGAAGAAGTGAAACTAAAAGATAATGGATTTTTTTTCCACAAACTTTTTGAAGCCCCCTCATATATTCATAACTGTTAAGTATTTTGTTATTTGACCCTTTTGCCACTATATGGCGTCCTGTTGTGGAGCTGCGGTTTAATGCGCTGGACTGCAAGGTCAATTTGAACTGCAAGGTTGGCAGTTAAAGCTCACTAGCTACTCCTTGGAAACCCTATACAGGGTTGCTATGGGTCAGAACCAACTCAATGGCACTTAACAACCACAACAATCACTGTATAATGTCCTGAGATGTTTTCTTTTATTATATAGTTCTAGAATAAATTTTCAGCTTAGCAGTTCATGGGCAATATATTGTGTATGTATCAGTATATGAATTCTCATGCTGCTTTTTCTCATCTGTCCCACTGCTCATCTCTTCTTAGATCTCTCAACTTCTTTTCCAGAAAAGCCAGAAATGACCAAGTCCCTGGTGAGTTATTATTTGTCCATTTATTTATTGTTGTCTTTGTTTTATAATGAATGTTTGAAGGCCTCTAATAATCCTTATAAGATGGGCAAGTATAAATAAATAAAAACTAAAATGAGAGAAAATAAAGAGTATATCAACTACAAGTCAGGTTTGGAAATTAGATTTATCTGAGTCATGTGGTTACAGTCATGAACTTTGAACTGTAAAACTGTCTCTGATACACCTGACATATATAGTAATAATGGAATTAGATATGTGATTTATACTGTTGACAAGTAACAATTTATTTCAACTTTGGTAAAGATTTCCTGGTTCTTGATTTTTTTTCTACTGATAATTCTTCATAAATCTTCAGATAGATGGTGGCAGAACAGTGTATTGAACAATGACCCTTTCAGAAGTATCTTAACAGGTTTTCTATTGTTTTCTCACACTTTAATTGCACATGAATTCAGATTCTGATTTAATAGATCTGAGGTGAGATCTAAGAGTCTGCATTTCTCAAAACTTCTGATGGAATGTCAGTGCTTATCTAAGGACTGACCTTTGAAGAAAAGTTTTGAGGTTTTATTATGATTAATGAATTGTTGTTGTTGTTAAGTGCTATCGAGTCGGTTCCGACCCATAGCGACCCTGTACAGGGTTTCCGAGGGTGTAAATCTTTACGGGAGTAGAAAGCCTCATCTTTCTCCCGCGGAGCGGCTGGTAGTTTCGAACCGCTGACCTTAAGGTTCGCAGCCCAATTCGTGAATAGACATGATTATTTGATTTTTTTTTTTTATTCTTTAACTTATTCATATGGAGGGTTGTTAGATGCCATTGAGTCATTTCCTATGTACAACAAAACAAAACACCACCTAGTCCTGTGCCATCCTCAAAATTGTTATGCTTAGGCCCATTGTTGTAGCCACTGTATCAGTTTGTCTTGTTGGGCAGCAGCTTCTTTTTTGCTGACTCTACTTTACCAAGTATGATGTCCTTTTTTAGGTACTGGTTGCTCTTGATAACATGTTCAAAGTATGTGAGTTGACGTCTTGCCATTCTCGCTTCAAAGGAGCATTCTGGCTGTACCTGTTCCAAGAGCGATTTGTTTATTCTTCTGGTAGTCTATGGTACTTTTAATATTCTTTGCTGACACCATCATTCAAATACATTAATTCTTCTTCTGTCTTCCTTATTCATTGTCCAGCTTTCACATGCATATGAGACAATGAAACATTCCATGGCTTGTGTCAGGTATACCTTAGTTTTCAAAATGCCATTTTTGCTTTTTAACACTTAAAAATTCAATTGTAGCAGATTTGCCCAGTGCAAATCAGTGCGTTTGATTTCTTGGCCACTGCTTTCATGTTGTAAGAACTTGTTTTCTTTCCATTGAGATGCAATCTATACTGAAGGATGTATTCTTTGATCTTCATCAGTAAGTGCTTTAAGTCCTCTTAGCTTTCAGCAAATATATCACAGCAAATATGTTATTAATGACTTTCTTCAATTCTGATGCTTTATTCTTCATATAGTCCAGCTTCTTTACTGAGTAAGTATGCTGAAAGGATACGACCATGACGCATACATTTCCTGATTTTAAACCATTCAGAATCCCCTTTTTCTATTAGAATGTCTTGGGGTATGTACAGGTTCCAAATGGGCAAAAATAAGTTTTCTAAAATTTCCAATCTTTGCAATTTTATCCATAGTTTGCTATGGTACACACAATCAAAAGCTTTTGCATTGTCAATAAAACACATTTTCTGGTATTCTTTGCTTCCTGGAAAGGCCCATGTGATGGCAGCAATAATATCCCTTGTTCCACATCCTTTTCTGAATCTTGATTTAATTTCTGGCAACTCTCTGCTGATCTACTGCTGCAATTGTTTTTGAATTTATGTTCAATAAAATTTAATTTGTGTGTGATATTAATGATGTTGTTATTGTTAAGTACCATTGAGTTGGTTCTGTCTCATAGTGACCTTGTAGAGGGTTTCTAAGGAGTGGTTGGTGGGTTTTAACTGCCGACCTATGGTTAGCAGTTCAGTGCTTCTTATAGCGTCCAGGATTCTGATACTAATGCTATTGTTTGATAATTTCTTTGGAATAGACACAAATATGGATCTCTTCCAGTCATTTGGTTAGGTAGCTATCACTGTATTAGTTTGTTGAATCATTTCAATTTGTATTCCATCAATTCCTGGAGCCTCATTTTTCAATACTGCCTTCAATGCAGCTTAGATTTCTTTCTGTGATAACATCAGTTCTTGATCATATGCTACCTCTTGAAATGGTGGAACTTCAACCAATTCTTTTTGGTACATTAACTCACTGTATTCCTTCCATAGTTTTTGGATGCTTACTGCATCATTCAATATTTTGCCCATAGAATCCCTCAGTTTTCCAAGTCAAGGCTTGAATTTTTTTTTCGGTTCTTTCAGCTTGGGAAATACTGAGTGTGTTCTTCCCCTTTGGTTTCCTAACTCCAAATATTTGAACATTTCGTTATAATACTTTTGTCTTTTAGAGTTGTTGCAGTGCAGTGAATTATTTTATGTCTCTTCTAGCCATAGTCTATAAACACCCACCAAATGACTTTTTTTCTGATGAGTTTAGAATGCTGATATGTTATATGATTCAGATATGAGAGATTGTTAACAGGGCTAATTGTGATTTGTTGATTTTGCTGTCTTGCTGGGTATAAAATGAGCCATCTTTGAAGCAATTCTGGGAAAGCTCACTGTCATCAAAGAAGAGTCAGGAGTGGAGCACATTGAACCACCTCAACTCAGGGACAGAAATCTGGGACACCAGAGGAGTGGCAGAGGAGCAACAACAGCAGAAACAAAAGCATGAGACAGAGTAGTGGGCTTCCCAGCCCACGGAGCAAGTAAAGCTGAGTGATTTGGGGCAGGAAGCTTGCTAACAGAGTGAAGGGTTCCTTCAGGCATTTAATTGGGGGAGCTAGGTTTGCTGACCTGTGGAGCTAGAGCCAAGTGCCTTCAGGATGAGGCTTATGGTGGAGTGGCTTATGGGCATTTATTAGCAGCCTAAAGGAATTTTGTAGCACTGTCTGGGCAGAAAGAGACCTGCCAATGGGCACAGCAGAGGAGATGTCCTGACTAGAAGAACCGTGTCCTGAGCATTTCTAGTTCTGAATTGTAAACTGTTAACTTCCATATTAGACCCCATAACTGTGAGTATGATGTCTGAGTTCTATATGGTCATTGTAATGAATCGTCAAACATAGCACAAGTATATGGGAGGGATGACTAATATCATTTTATTTAGTTGCTCTTCCACTTCATTCTTTCTTTTTTTAAAACAAATAAACAACAAAAACAACTTTTTATTGTGAATTGAGTGAAGGTTTACAGGGCAGATCATCAGTTTTACATTCAGCAAATCGTATACTTTGCTTCATTACAATGATTGCAACCCCTCCATGTAATAACAGTATTTACCTCTATTCACTTTAACTACTGCATTCCTTCCTGTGTCTACCACTACCTTGATTGTTCCTCTGCTAACCTCCTTCTTGTATATTGCCTGCCCTGTCACTGATGTTAACATGTGTCTACCCTCTAGTCCATGAATAATTTCCCTTCCTGCTCCCCCTGTAAGTATCATTGATTATTTCTTTTATTAAGGAAACTTTTTCTTAACTTTTTACAACATTGGTCACTGTACAATATTTGTCCTTTTGTAATTGACTGATTTTACTTAGCATAATGTCCTTCAGGTTCATGCATGTTGTAAGGTGTTTTGCAGATTCATTGTTATTCTTCAAAATTGCATAGTACTACATTATGAGTATGTACCAAAGTTTGTTTAATCATTCTTCTGTTGATAGGCATTTAGACTTTTTATCTTTCTGGTGTGTCTCTTGTAGAAAGCATATTGAAGGATCCTGTTTTCTGTGGACAGACCATTCTGCTCTCTCAACTGGTGCATTTAATACATTTACATTCAATATAATATTTGCTAGGAATAAATTTGATTGCTATCATTTTGCTGTGTGCTTTGTGTAGTGCTGCTGTCTTCTTTGTTCCACATAAGTTGCTGCACTGAGTTGATTTTGTTTATGGGTTTTCGTTTCATTTTCTTCACTTCTTTGTGTTAATGTTGCTAAATCGTTCTGGTTTTCCTGTTTGTTTTTGGTTTTTTTAGTTTGATGTACAAACATTGGTGTGGTGCTGTGGGTTAATGCGCTAGACTTCAAAGCCGTTTGAACTGCAAGGTCAGTGGTTCAAGCTCACCAGCTGCTCCTCGGAAACCCTATACAGGGTCGCTATGGGTTGGAATCAACTTGATGGCACTTCACAACAACAAACGTATTAACTTTCTTTGAAGTTACCCTGTAATTTGTTAACTTTTCTCTGTTTACAATAGTTGGCTTTATCTTGAAATCTACTTGACATCCTAGCCATTTGGAAGTTCTGTATCTATACCATTTTTGCTTTGTAGTTGACATCATTATAAATTGATATCTCTGGTTCCCTATTTTCATTCTTATAGGTTTGTTTTACTTCAAATACTTCTATATCTGGAATTAATTCTGGGTGGTATTGTCATGTATGGTAATATCAAGTTGTCTGCGTTGTTGGTTCTCAGTCTAAAGAACACCCTTTTAGGATTTTGTAAACTTGGTCTGGTCTTTACAAATTCCTTTAATTTCTGTTTATCAAGAAGCATCCTAATTTCACCATTGTATTTGAGGGACAACTTTGCTGGGTGTATGATTCTTGGCTGGCAATTTTTTTCTTTCAGTTTTGTATATGTCATTCCATTGCCTTCTTGCCTGTAAGACTTCTGCTGAGAAATCAGAACTAAGTCTTACTGGTTCTCCTTTGTAGGTAATTTTTCATTTTTCTTGAGCTGTTCTCAGGATTCTTTCCTTGTCTTTGGTTTTGGAAAGTTTGACTATGATATATTGGTTATTTTCTTCTGGAATCTAACCTGTTTGGGGTTTGTTCAGCTTCTTGTACTCTTATCTTCTCACCTATAATGATGTTAGGGAAATTTTCTTCTAACAACTCTTTGCCAATTTTCTCTGTGCTTTTTATTGTCTCTTTCTGTTCTGGGATTCTGATTGCCTGTACATTTTTCTGCTTCCCAGTGTCCCGCATCCACCACTTGTCTGTCAGTTTGTCGTACTGTGGTGGCTTGTGAGTTGCTGTGATTCTGAAAGCTATGTCACCGGTATTTTAAATACCACCAGCAGGGTCACCCATGGTCGACAGATTTCAGATGAGCTTCCAGACAAAGAAAGACTGGGAAGAAGGAGTGACGAACTACTTCCGAATATTTAGTCACTGAAAACCTTATGAATATCAAAGAAACACTGTCAGATATAGTGCCAGAAAATGAGCCCCTCAGGTTGTAAGGCACTCAGAATGCAATTGGGAAAAAGGTACATCCACAAAGTAGATTTCACCATGAAAACGCGAATGGAATAAAGCTCATGGGAGAAAAGCCCGCGGGACCTTCATTTGCTGTTGGGGCACAACTCAAAATGAAGAGAAACAGATGTAAACATCCATTGAAAATCAGAACATAGAATGTATGAAGTATGAATCTGGGAAAATTGGAAGTTGTCAAAAAATGAAATGGAATGCAT
>NW_006408723.1:4059743-4062070 GCF_000296735.1 Chrysochloris asiatica | reverse complement strand
AGGCCAGGGGCAGACTGTGGAACAGACCATCAATTACTCATATGCAAATTCAAACTGAAGCTGAAGAAAATGAAAACAAGTCCACGAAAGCCAAAATATGACCTTGAATATATCCCACCTGAATTTAGAGATCACCTGAAGAACAGATTTGATACATTAAACTCTAAAGACCGAAGACCAGAAGAGTTGTGGGATGACATCAGAACATCATACACGAAGAAAACAAATTTATTAAAAGAAGTCTCCATAGAGGCGCCGAGACGGATAAAGGGTCTGCTCCCGGGTCGTCCCAACTTCCGGCCAGCTCCTTGGATGACAAGCTTAGTAGGGTCCGAAGTTGACAGCACCCGCAGAATTTTCCGGGGACCAGCTCTGCGCCAGCGGAATGTTCCAGGATCTGAGCAGTTGATTTGGCTTGGAGCAACCTGCGGCGTCTGAGGAAGACAGGCCGCGGGAGGGAAACGCTCCACCGGAGCCAGCGCTCTGAGGTGGTGGCGGAGTCCACGGAGCAGGAGCCGCAGCAGGCGGTGGACCAGGAGCCCCTTATCGACCAGGACAAAGGCTTTGGCGACTATCTGTTTAACTTTGTAACGGTAGCTACAAAAATGTTAACTGAATCAGTGACCAAAACAGCACAAACAATAAAGAAATCAGTAGAAGAAGGAAACTTAAATGACATCATCGATAAGACAATTATAGGAGATTTCCAAAAGGAACAGAAAAAATTTGTTCAGGAGCAGCATACAAAAAAGT
Organism: Chrysochloris asiatica; assembly: GCF_000296735.1. NCBI lineage: Eukaryota > Metazoa > Chordata > Mammalia > Afrosoricida > Chrysochloridae > Chrysochloris > Chrysochloris asiatica. The sequence goes on along the minus strand of NW_006408723.1, from coordinate 4,061,317 downwards.
CAGAAGCAGCAGTGCCTCCATGGGTTGATAGTAATGATGAAGAAACAATCCAGCAGCAAATCTTGGCCTTGTCAGCTGACAAGAGGAATTTCCTGCGGGACCCCCCAGCTGGTGTGCAGTTCAATTTTGACTTTAATCAGATGTACCCAGTGGCCCTGGTCGTGCTCCAAGAAGATGAGCTGCTGAGTAGGATGAGATTCGCTTTGGTTCCGAAACTTGTGGAGGAAGAAATGTTTTGGAGGAACTACTTTTACCGTGTCTGCCTGATCAAGCAGTCCGCCCAACTGAGTGCCCTGGCCGCCCAGCAGCAGGCTGTGGGAAAGAAGGAGACAAGGAATGTCCGAAAAGACGACCTGCCACTGACAGAGGCAGTACGGCCCAAAACGCCACCTGTCGTAATCAAATCTCAGCTTAAAACTCAAGAGGATGAGGAGGCGATTTCGACTAGCCCAGGTGTCTCTGAGTTCGTCAGTGATGCCTTTGACACCTGTAACCTCAATCAGGAGGATCTTAGGAAAGAAATGGAGCAGCTCATGCTTGACAAAAAGCAAGAGGAGACAACTGTTCTAGATGACTCTGCCAACTGGGAAAAAGAGTTGCAACAGGTGGCAGATTCAGAGAAAAGAGATGAAAAATGGGATAAGGAAATAGAAAAAATGCTTCAAGAGAAGAATTAGCCACTTCCTGAAACAAACGGTTAATCCTGAGCCTTCTGCAAACTGTCAATAAATTCATGCGGTCCAGACTCACTGAATCAACAGGCACAGAAGAGCACAACTTGATGGAAACTCAGAACTGCTTCAGCCAGCAGAGGTTTTTTTTGTTGTTATTGGGTTTTTTTTGTTTTTTTTTTTTAGCTGAAACTTGCCTCTGCTACTTACAAAAAAAATAGTATCTAGAACAGTTATCCTAATAATTAAGAATGGAGGTTTTATGTAATTCTTCAGTAGAAATCTAGTTGGGCAAGTCTTTGTAATCAGCATGGAAATCTTTGTTGAAAAACACAAGTAAAATCCTAGAGTTTTGTTTTCTGTAAAGTCAATAAATATAACTTAATTTATTCTTCCATCTTACTTTTATAAACATTTGAACTCACTGTATTGTCTTTGCTATGTGTTTGTTAAACTACTTACTTAATGAATTGATTACTATGAAAAGGACCAAATTATATCAAAGAACTTAAGAGGAAGTACTTTTAAAATTATCTTGATAGATATGAGGGGGCTTCAAAAAGTTAAGGGAAAGATGGACTTAAAAAGATAATGGCATTTTGTCACAAACCTTCTGAAGTCCCCTCATATTTCCTAGATTTCCATCTGGGAGCCAAATGATAAATTATGATAAAATCTGCCATGTTGATTTTTAATGGCATAAATATCACAATTTGACATTAAAAAAAAAAAGTCATTAAGAAGGCAAGAAAGCAGGAAAAGGTCAAAATGGATATCAGAAGAGACACTGAAATTTGCTTTCCAGTGTAGAGATGCTAAAGCAAATGGAAGAAATGAAGAGGTCCAAGAACTGAACAGAAAATTTCAAAGATCAGCTTGAGAAGATAAAGCCAAATATTACAA
>NW_006408723.1:4047501-4058375 GCF_000296735.1 Chrysochloris asiatica | reverse complement strand
TGGAGGAGAATATTGAAAGTGCCATGGGCTGCCAAAAGAACCAATAGATCCATTTTGGAAGAAGTGCAGGCAGAGTGCTCCTTGGAGGCCAAGATGGCCAAACTTAGTCTCTCATACTTGGGACATATTGTCAGGAAGGACCAGTTGCTGGAGAAGGATATCATGTTTGGTATGGTGTAGGGTCAGAGTAAAAGAGGAAGACCCCCAATGAGATGGATTGGCCATGTGGCAGTATCAATGGGCTCAAGCGTAGCAACAATTGTGAGGTTGGCCCAAGATTAGGCAGTGTTTTCGTTCTGCTCTGTATAAGGTTGTTATGAGTCGGTACCAACTTGATGGCACCTAACAACAACAACAACAACAGTGTCCCACATAACTCTTAGGCTTTCTTCAGCTGTTTTCTTTTTTTTTCCTGGTTGTTCTAGCATACTAATATTCAGAAACTTATATTCAAGTTCACTAATTCAGGCTTCCTTGCTTTAGATTTACTCCTTTGCCCTTTTAATGTATTGTCTATTTCTGAAATATTAGTATTAATCTTCTGAAATTCTGATTGACAGGTTTTATATTGTTTCAAATTTTTCATTTATTTTGTCTGTTTGTTCTTGTAGTGTTTTCCTGAATTCTTCTAAAGTTTTATCTGTTTTCTTCTTGCTTTTAAAAATCTTTTTGTGAATACTTATAAGGATTTATAATTATAATTATTTTGAATTCCTTTCAGTTAGTTTTTTCTTCCACAAAAACATTACCTTTTCTTCCACAAAAACATTTTTTGGCTCTACATCTTGGTTATTTGTTTATGCCATTCTCTCTTTTTCTTTGTGTGAGATAAAATTGTCTGTTGTATCTGGGACATTATTAGGTATAGTTAGAGAATAGATTCATGTGCACTCTCCTCATTTGCCATTCGTGTTCCTCAGTTTAGGGTGGTTTTGACTGATGTTGGCTGCTGTCTCTTGTTGATCAGCTGGTATAAGAGATGGTATTAACTCTTAAACTGTAAGTAGATCTGCAGAAGGTATGGTTATGGCTGGACTTGCTGGACATGGCTGCTGTCTTACTGTCAGGTGAGAAAGATAAAAACCCTCCCCACCCCATATGCAAGAAAACAAAACAGAATAAACAAACAAGGACCCAACAATGAAGAGAAAATACTAAACAGAAAAGCAGGAAAAAAGTCATAAAATAACTATATAAACAAAAGAGTGACAGGGATATGGAGTTTTAGAAGAGAAAAATAAGAGGAAGAAGTTTTAAAACTACATAAGAATAAGCCAAAAGAGGGACAGAAAAATGGAGCCATAGAAGAGAAAACTGTTGTTGTTGTTGTTAGGTGCCATCAAATCGGAACCGACTCATAGTGACCCCATGCACAGCAGAACGAACAATGTCCGATCCCAGGCCAACCTCACTACTGCTGCCACACTTGAATCCATCAATGCTGCCACCTGGGCAATCCATCTCATTGGAGGTCTTCCTCTTTTTATCTGACCCTCCATCTTACCAAGCATGATATTCTTCTCCAGTGACTATTCCCTCCTGACAATATGTCCAAAGTATGAGAGATGAAGTTTGGCTATCTTGGCCTCTAAGGAGCACTCTAGGTGTACTTCTTCCAAAACAGATCTATTGGTTCTTTTGGCAGCCCATGGCACTTTTAGTATTCTCCTCCAACACCATAATTCAAAGGCATCAATTCTTCTGTGGTCTTCCTTATTCACTGTTGTTAAGTTCCATCAAATCGGCTGCTCCTCATAGCAACCCTGTATAGTGTTTCCAAGCACCAGACTGCGAACCACAAAGTTCCTACAGTGACATACCAGAAGAGAAAAATAAGAGAGGAAATATAAAAAATATTTTAAAAACACTTAGAAAAAAAGAGAGAGGAAAAATGAAGAGAAAGAGTAGAGAGTAGTTAAGAAATGTCAAAAGAGGGGAAATAAGAAACAAAAAAAGAAAGAAAACAAAAGTGGAGACAGAAAGCATAAAATTCAAGGGAATGGAAAGAGAAGAAGTAAGAATAAATCAACAAAAACAATAAGGAAAGGAAAAAAAGCAAAAAAATTGTGCAGCTGTTTCATGCAGAAAAGAGAAAATGATGGAGGCTTCTGCAAGTGAAAGAGCTCACAAATTGAATGTGGGAGGGATGTGACGACAGAGTTCTTGTTCCTAGAAAGAGTTCCTGTCAGCCTTGGTGTTATTGATATTCAAGGCACTCAATCCAGAAGTAGTCCGTGAAGGCCCTTAATGGAACTGGTTCAGTGTCTGTTAGGACCACACGCAAGCTGGGAGCAGGGTGACTAGTTAAATGCTGGTCTGGTGGCTCTGCAGTTTCTATAGGTCTGGAGCCAATCCTGCCTAAATCCAAGCACCAAAGCAGGGCATCAGAGTGGTACAGTGGGCCCCCAATCTCACACTGGATGGTTCCCAACCACATGGCTCTAGAGCACAGGGTCTGTGCTGGGGATGGATGAGGGTGGGAGCTGGCCACCCCTCTGGTCACCAGGGAAGCTTGGGGAAAAGAAGGAATTGCACTCTTCCTGCTCTACCAGACCACTTTCTGATGCCAAAGCTGCTCACAAGATGGTAGTTCTGCATCTTGCTGGCTGTTCACCAGTCAATCTCCCTCTCTCACCATCTCCTCCCAGCAAGCACTCACTCCACTTCTCAAACCTTTCCTCTGAAGTTCAGGGTTCCTGATTTGCATCTATGTTTGTTTCATTTGGTCTCTCATATCTTTGTTGTAGAGGGTCTGTATGTGTTTTAGGTACTCTGTATTCAAGGAAATGCTTCAGAGTCTGTTCTGACACCCACTTGATCTCTTGTTTCTTTCCTGTCTTTTAAAATACCTTTTACTTTTTTCATGTATCCCATAACTTCATGTCATCCATAAGCCATTTAGTCTTTGGTCCTTGAAGTGCTAAGTGCATCAAATCTGTTCTTGAGATGGTCTCTAAATTCAGGTGGAATGTATTCAAGTTCATGTTTTTGTATCTCCAGTACATTTCTTGATATTTAAGTAGTTAGTAAATTCCATTTGGTGATGTATAATTTTTTTAACATATTGTTGAATTGTGTGTGCTAATATTCAATTAAGGGTTTTTGACAATGGTCATAAGGGATATATACAAAGGAGCTTCAAAAAATTGGTGGGGAAATCCCATTATCTTTAATTCCACTTTTCCACAAACCTTTTGAATCCCCCTTGTGTGTGTGTGTGTGTGTTTACACCTACACTTCACTTGGAGTCCTGGTGTGGTGCTGTCAGTTATGCATTGGACTGCAAAGTTGCTTTGAACCATATGGTTAGTGGTTCAAGATCACCAGCCATTCCTTGGAAATCATATACAGGGTTTCTGTGAGTGAGAACCAACTCAGCAGCACTTAACTAAAACAGCTCTTCACTTATCGAAGGAGTCCTGGTAAGATAGTGGGTTACGAGTTGAGCTGCTAACAGTAAGGTCAGCAGTTAGAACTGACCAGCTAATCTGTGGGAGAAAGATGAAGCTTTCTGTTGCCATAAAGATTTACACCCACCTCCTCCATACACAGAGTAGACAGGGATGGGCAACTTAGCCATTGGCTACCCAAAATGAGGGTGGGGAGGGAGGCAAGAAGTAACTGGTTTACAAGCTTTCAAGAGGAGCTTAGATACAGAGGGCATGGAGGAAGGTAGAAGCTCCACTGAGTAGTATCCAATCTGTCTGGGTGGGGCTGATGAAAGCAGACAGGGATATGTCTCTTGTGATACAATAGTGAATAATTGTTATCAGGAGTGACTGTGAGGGTTGGAAATGTAAAGGTAGACATTTTGTAGCAAAAAAATGGGAGTGATTGGCTTTGCAGTCATGGAGCAGAAGTCCCTGGGACCATCAAGGGAGAAGAATGGAGAGCAGGACCCTACCCAGAGAAGCAGTGATGCCAGAAATGGAGGCAGAGACGATGGCATGCAGAGATGGAGCAGCTGGGGACTTTAGCCACAGAGAGGGAGAGGGACTGTGTGCTGATGACCAGAGGGCAGGCTTGCAGGGTATATACCCTTTGGATGGTTGATGATGCTTGGAGGGGATTGTAACCATGGCAATGAAATGATATATGATAGGATGAATGTAAAACTAATGTTCTCCCATGTAAACTATCACATAATTCTCAATAAAACATAAAAAAAAGATTTACAGCCTCGGAAACTCTATACAGGGTCGCTATAAGTTGGAACCAACTTGAAGACACACAACCACCAATCACCTCACTTATTGACTATAGCTAACATTTTGCATTGATGCCAGTAGTAGAAACTACTATTTTACTATTTTGTTTATTAATGACATAACATCTGGCAGTAATGACTGTGAAGTAGCTCTGGCTGTGATGGTTAAGAGTATGTGTCAGCTTGACTGGGGCATGATTCTCAGTAGATTGTTAGTATTGTAATGGTATAATCTAGCAGTCATGTACTGATGTAATTTCCAGTTGTGTAATGATGCTGTCAGCCTCCATTTTATGATCTAATGATGTACCATCCTCCATTTTTACAACCTGGTGTTTGGAAGTTAACCTTGTCGATACATGAGGAATGGGAGTGTAATATATATATATATATATCCTGCAAAAGACCACTTTAAAAAAACAAAAGTGTCACTTTAAGAACTGAGGTGCACCTCACTCAAGCCATATTTTCAGTTCCCTCTTATGTATACAATGAATAAGAAAGTTTTGTTAAGTTCCTTTGAGTCAGTTCTGACTCATAGCAATCCTGTATAGGGTTTCCTAGGAGTGAGGGTTTGAACCACTGAACTTGCAGTTAGAAGTCCAGTGTTTATCCTACAGCAACACACCAGCACTCCTATATGTAGATACCACTTGTTGTACCATTGTTCATTTCCTCATATACATGCAATACCTGAACAATATATAAGGAAGACTGAAGAAGAATTGGCCTTTGAATTGTGGCATTGGAGAATATTTTATATGCTGTGGACTGCCAAGAGAACAAACAAATCTGTCTTGGAAGAAGTACAGCCAGAATGTCCCTTAGAAACAAAGATGGCGAAGCTTCTCTCATACTTTGATCATGTTATCAGGAGGGACCAGTCTCTGGAAAAGGATATCATGCTTGGTAAAACAGAGGGTCAGCAAAAAAGAGGAGGACACCCAAAGAGAAAGATTGACATGGATTTAGCTGCAAAATTGGGCTAGAAGATAGCCCCTCCCTTTTTGTTATTTTTTACAATTCTTCTTAACCCTGTGATCTGTCAATCTTACACTGTCTTTCCAAAGATATCCTTATTCCTTGATCTTTGATCCTTCATAGTTTTGAAAATGTGCTCAACCTTGTGTGCCTCGAGACATGACTCATCTGGGTATCTTCTTACCTAAGCTTGATGCTCTTCACATTGTTCACACATTCCTCAGCTTCCAGTAAACCCAGCAATGTGCTTTAAGCCATTGGCGCTCTCTTTATTAAAAAGAATATTTTATTGTGTTTTTGGTGACCATTTATACAGCAATTTAGGTTCCCATTCAACAATTTATATACAAGTTGTTAGTGACATGGGTTATATTCTTCACAATGCTTGAACATTTCATTATTTTTGTTCTGGTTGCTCCATTTCTATTAATCTAATTTCCCTACTATTTATATTCTCATCTTTGTTTTAAAATAGTTATTGACTATTGGTTTCTTCTTTCTTTTTGTATCATTTAAATTTTTACTTTCCTTATTGTTACTTTGAGGATGACTTTTAATAGCTTACATTTATAACAGCCTGATTTATATTGATACTAATTTGAGTTGCATATACTCTATACCTATACCACTCCTTCCCCTCCCACATTTATTGTTAATACTAATTAAATCTTTATGCCTCCAATATGCTTTAATTTACATTTAATGATTTCATTTTGTCATTATTATTATATATGTATATTTTTTCATTTAATTGTATCTTATTATTTGCCAGCTAATAATATCTCAACTCTGGCCTTTATTTTTGTCAAATCATTTCCTTATATGTAAAAGTTCAAGTTACTGTCAAGTATCCTTTATTTTCCTCCTGAAGAACACTTTTTAGTTTTCATACATGACTGGTCCGATGTTAACAAATTCCTTTAGTTTTTGTTTATCTGGGAATGTCCTAATTTCACCCTCATTATTGAATTACAATTTTGTTGCATATTTTTATAGACAGTTCTTTTCTTTCAGCACTGCCTTCTTGCCTGCGTGGCTTCTGCAGGGAAATTAGCATTTAATCTTATTAACAATCCCTGTGTGTTTTATTATTATTATTATTAAGGTTTTATAGTGAGGTTGGTCCAGGATCAGGTAATGTTTCTTTCAGCTGTGCATAAGGTTGCTATGAGTTGGTACTGACTCGATGGCACCTAACAACAACAATTGTGAATTATGTATTAGGTTACATGGGTGAACATCTTTACATTCATCCTTTCGTACTTTGTTTCATTGCAATGATCACAATCCCCTGCATGCATCATCAAACACCCAAAGGGTACACCCCACACTCCTGCTTCTCGGCCGCCAGCACACAACCCCTCTCCCTCCCTGAGTCCAGAGTCCCCAGCTGCTCCTTGTGCCCACATCATTGCCTCTGCCTCCATCCCTAGTGTCACTGCCTCTCGGGACACAGTCTCGCACTTTGTTTTTCTCCCTTGATGGCTCCAGGGATCTCCACTCCTGAACTGCAAAATCAGCTGCTCCCCTCCTTTTGTTACCAAACATTTACATTTACTTTTACAACACTCACTGTCAGACCTGATAGCAATCATTCCCTATTGAACCACAGGAGTTCTTTCCCCTTCACCTTTTATTAACCCCATCCAGACAGGTTGGAAACAATTCAGTGGAGGTTCTACCTTTCCCTGTATCCTCTGCAGCTAGGATATCTATTGAAAGCTTGTAAGCCAGTCACTTCTTGCCTTTGTGATCCCCCCATTTTGGGTAGCCAATGTCTAAGTTCCACCTCCCTATGTTCCAAGGGGGTGGGAATGATCCTCACTCTAGAGATTTGTCCACTCCTTTGTCATACTGCATCCACAAGCATAGGTCAAGATCATCCACTTATAGTGAGTTACTCCTTTTTTCCGCCCCCTTCTTCTTTCTTCCTCTAGTCTTGTTCTGATCATCCAGCCATTGATACCAGGTCAAATGGCTACTATCTGCAAGTGTGGATGTTCTTGTGCATCCCCCTTCTCTTTATATCAACTAGATGCTTCTCACTCCATTCTAGTCCTCTGGGGCCATGTCCCTACCCCTGGGCCCAGGAGGCCCCAAGTCTCATCATACTACGTGTTAACCAGGTCTCAATCCAGGTTAATAGTCTATTGAATGTAGTCAGACTTAATTCACAACTTCATTGCTGTTTTACCTTCTCTTCCCCTTATCGGTGACCAGTGTGCTCAGCAGGAGGACCATATGCCTGCTGTTGTTGTTGTTAAGTGCCGTCGAGTCGGTTCTGACCCATAGCGACCCTGTACAGGGTTTCCGAGGCTGTAAATCTTTATGGGAGGAGAACGCCTCATCTTTCTCCCGCGGAACAGCTGGTAGTTTCGAACTGCTGGCCTTAAGGTTCGCAGCCCGAGATTCGTAACCACTCTGCTACCAGAGCTCCTGCTAGTGTGTTCCATTTGAGTTTCAGTCTTGGAGGGGGTTTGCCTTGAAGGGGACCTGAACACTTGCCTTAATGGCTCCCTGGGGAACAACTTGTTTGTTCTTGTAGTAGTCAGTTGGACTGCTTTTTTTTTTTTTTTTTCCTGCTGGTCGTTCTTTCAAGAAGTATCTTCTGATTGAACCAGGGCTTGATACCGACTAGGGTGGAGGTTCAGTGAAATTTGCCATCAGCCATACCACAGAATACCAGGCAAAGCAAATCTAGGGCAGAGCTCCAAAACTCGGAACCACAGAGATAGGAGTATTTTAAAAGTTTGAAGGCTTATAGCTAGTGGAACTTGAAGGTAAAGTAAGAAATCACGCACTTTTGAATCTGCTGGGCTCGGAGGCCTGGAGCCAACATCTTGGGCGAGACCAAATGTAAAGACGAAGCAGGGGAGGAGAAACACCACAGAAAAATGCCACAGGAACCTTGGAGCAAAGGTGGACAATATACTTTGAAGGTTTTTCTTTTCTTTTTTTCTTTTTTTGATATCTGGTCATTGCCCCCACACACACACTGTTTGTACACATCCATTCTGGTACTGGGGGGGGTGCCTGAGTGAGTGGACACCCCCCACCACAACTGGGGGATTCTTTTGCCACGCATGTGCACAGGTACTCAGCCCTATAGTAGGCCCTGAATGTTTTTGTTTTTGTTTTAAATACAGGAAAGGCCGGGCCAGGGCTGTAGAGAGGGAAAGAGAGTTTAAAAACAAAACAGGCCAAAAATTAAAATAAGGCCTGAGGTATAGCATAACAACCAACATTGGCATCTTGAAATCTCTCAGGCAGCTTTGAAAGCAAGAAGCTGAAAACAGGACATTAAAGTCATACTCATATTAGGCTACAGAATATTTTTCTTCTTCATCTTCTCTCCCTCTTCTCCCTTTTCTCTGATTATAGACTGCAGTATTCTCAGTCTAGTTTAGTTTTGTTGTTGCTGTTGATTTTTGTTTTTATTTTTGTTTTTGTTTTTTGCTGGTGCTATTTTGCTGTTTTATGCTCCCCCTTCTACCTTTGGGGGACTCTTTCTCTCCTTGTATTACCCAAGAAGAGTCAGAAACTTGCTGCCATATAGTCAAGCTACAATCACACTCTATAACACCAAAACTCAGGCAAGAACTATACCAACTGCCATATACCAGGGAGGAATACAGCACCTGTGAAAGTTACTCTGAGTTAAGCAATAAGAAGAGTTAAAAGGGAAGTCCACATCCTGATTACACCTACCTAGAAGCAATCAGAAAGCATAAAAATACCAAAAATACATACTCAATTAAGTATTAAGGCCACAGGTAAACACTAAACATGTCCAAGAAACAAAAGCAGATGACCATATCAGCACATGTCCAGAAACAAGATAAAATGTCTGAGACAAATGACTTAGAGGTAGACCTGGACTCCATTCTGGAAGGAGAACTGGCCTTGGAAATGCCTGAGAAGAAATTCAGAAAAATGATTATAAAATGTTTCAAAACACTTTACAATGAAGTTGAGAAAAACAAGGAAGAAGTCAGGAAAGCACTGCAGGAACAATCAAATAAGATAGATACAGCATTGGAAACAATTCAAAACCTACAGAAAGAGGTGTAAACAATCAAAAATAGAATATCAGAAATAGACAATACTCTGAAAGGGCAGAGGAGTAGAATAGATGAGATGGAAGGCAGAACCAGTGATCTGGAAGACAAATCTCTGAATACCACTAAGAAGAACAAACACAAGAAAGTATAAAAAAAAATCTCAAGAAGGTCTAACATTCATGTTGGAGAACATGAGAGGAATAATTTAAGAATTAGCATTCTAGAACAAGAAGAATCACACAAGGCCACAGAGGAAATAGTTGAAGAACTGCTGGAAGAAAATTTCTCTAACATCCTAAAAAGTGAAAACATAAATATTCAAGTAGCTCAACGAACCCCAGGAAGCACAGACCCCAAAAGAAAATCACTGAGACATATCATAATCAAACTCTCCAAAATCAAATATAAGGAGATATCCCTGAGAGTAGCTAGGGAAAACAGAAGTGTTACATTAAAAGGCAAGCAAATCAGATTAAGGTCAGATCTCTCAGCAGAAACCATGTGGTTTCTAATGTGTGTTATTTGTGTCTTCTCCCTCTTTTCTTTTGTTAGGTTTGTCAATGGTTTGTCAATTTTATTAATCCTTTTAAAGAACCAGCTTCTGGTCTTGTTGATTTTTTTCTATAGTTTTTCTGTTTTCTATCTCATTTATTTCTGCTCTGAGCTTTATTATTTCTTTTCTCTCGGTGAGTGTAGGTTCCCTCTGTTGCTTTGTTTCTAGTTGCTGGAGATGCAGTGTTAATGTGTTAATTTTGATTCTTTCTTCTTTTTGGATGTGCGCATTTATCTCAATAAATTGTCCTTTCAGCACCACTTTTGCTGTGTCCCAAAGATTTTGGTATGTTGTGTTTTCATTCTTGTTTGTTTCCAGGAATTTTCTGAATTCATGTTTAATTTATTCTATTATCCAGTTACTCTTCAGCAGGGTGTTACTGACTCTCCATGTATTAAACTTTATTTCCTTGGTCTTATTGTTGATTTCTTATTTTATGGCATTGTGGTCTGAAAATATGCTTTGTAGTATTTTGATGTTTATAAATTTATGGAGGCTTGTTTTGTCACCTAACACAAGGTCAGTTCTGGAGAATATTCCATGTGCATTGGAAAAGAATGTATATTGTGTTGTTGGGTTGAATGCTCTGTACACAACTATGAGGTCAAGTTGGTTGATTGTGCTGTTTAGTTCCTCTGTAACTTTGTCTAGTTTCTTTATGATTGTTCAATAACTTTTCAAAAGCGACGTATTAAAATCCCCAACTATAATTGTAGATTTATCTATTTCTTTCTTCAATTCTAATAGGGTTTGCTTTAAATATCTTGGTGCGCTTTCATTTGGAGCACAGAGGTTAACTATGGTTATGTCATCTTGCTCAATTGTCCCTTTAACTATGAGAGAGTGTCCTTCTTTATCTCTTATGCTGGTTTTTGCCTTAAAGTTTATTTTTTCAGAGATTCGTATTACCACTCCTGCTTGTTTTGTTTGTTTGTTTGTTTGTTTTAATTTAAGGTTTTTATTGTGGGTTAAGTGAAAGTTTACAGGGCACATCATCAGTTTCACATTCAACCATTCATATAACTTGTTTCATTACATGGATTATAATCCCCTCCATATACCATCAGTTAAA
>NW_006408723.1:3997634-4027369 GCF_000296735.1 Chrysochloris asiatica | reverse complement strand
AATCCACAATAAAAACCTTAAATTAAAAAAAAAAATGCTTTGTAGTATTTTGATATTTGTAAATTTATGTAGTTTTGTGTTGTGGCCTAAAACATGGTCTTATTCTGGAGAATGTTCCATGGGCACTGGAAAAGAATGTGTATTGTGCTGTTGTTCGGTTGAATGCTTTGTAAACTTCTAAAAGGTCCAGTTGGCTAATTGTATTGTTTAGTTTGTCTGTGTCTTTGTCAAGTTTCTTTCTGGTTGTTCTATCCATTTTTGAAATTGTTGTATTAATATCACCTACTATTATTGTAGATTCATCTATTTCTTTCTTCAAATCTATTAGAGTTTGCTTTATATATTTTGGAGCTTTTTCATTGGGCGCATAGATATTTATTATGGTTATTTCATCTTGTTCAATTTTCCCCTTAATCATGAGATAATGCCCATCTTTATCTATTATGCTGTTTTTTGCTTTAAAGTTTATTTTATCAGAGATTAGTACTGCCACTCCTGTTCGCTTTTTATTGCAATTTGCTTGGTATATTTTTTCCCCATCCTTTGACTTTTAATCTGTTTTTGTCTCTGTGTGTGAAATGTGTCTCTTGCAGACAGCATAAGGAAGGATCTTATTTTCTTATCCATTCTGCCACCCTCCGTCTCTTAACAGGTGCATTTAATCCATTTACATTCAGTGTAATTATTGATAGATATTGATTAATTGCTGCTATTATGTTTGGTTTTTTGTGGTGTTGCTGCTTCTTTGTGCTGTGTGTCTTCTTTTGTTGAGTAAATGATTTTTTTGTTCTTTCTTGTGTGTTTCCTCATAGTTTTAATGTTTCCATGTTCTCCTTGGATTTTCTTTCTCTTGGTATGTTGTGACGTGTTAAGTTTCTTTGAGGTTGACTTATAGTCCATTAACTTTACTCTCCATTTGGTAGCGTAGTGGTTACGAATTGGGCTGCGAACCACAAGGTCAGCAGTTCAAAACTACCAGCTGTTCCGCAGGAGAAAGATGAGGCTTTCTCTTCCCATAAAGATTTACAGCCTTGGAAACCCTGTACAGGGTCGCTATGAGTTCGAACCGACTCCACGGCACATAAAAATTTTATCCTGTAATCGACCTGACCTTCTCACTTTCTGGATCTCTGTTCCTACATGTTTACCTTCTTTTACATTGAACTTGTTTTGATTATAGACTGATCTCCCCGATTCTTTGAGTTTGTTCTTATCATTTTGTTCTGTTCTGAACTCTTCCTTCTGTTGACTTAATTCCGGGAGGTGCTGCCACGTATGTCAATCTCTGGTTGTTGTCTGTTCTTGTTGGTTCTCAGTCCACAGAACTCCCTTTAGGATGTTTTGTAGCACAGGGTTGGCTTTGGCAAAATCCCTTAGCTTCTGTTTATCTTGGAATGTTTTGATTACACCATCATATTTGATTGATAGCTTTGCTGGATAAAGGATTCTTGGTTGGCAATTTTTGTCTTTCAGGGTTTTATAAATGTCTCCCCATTGCCTTTTTGCTTGCATGGTTTCTGCTGAGAGATCTGAGCTTAATCTGACTTGCTTGCCTTTGTATGTTATATTTCTCTTTTCCCTAGCTGCTTTCAAGATCCTGTCTTTATCTTTCTTCTACGACCCATGTTGATCTAAGCTTGCTGTGTGCCAAGGCATCTTTTCTTAGGCCTGTGTGTTCAAGCTTCTCTGCCTTCAATGCCTATAATATGTTCTGGCTATTTGCAAAGTTTGGGACTCTGCATTCCACATAGTATTCCCTCTGGGACTGAAGTGGCTCTAGGCGCCCTTCTTAGGTCTGTGTGTAGACCTTCTCTGCCTGTGGGCCTGGCTGTTTGTGAGGTCTGAACATCTGTGTATTCCATATGACACTTCCTTCCAGAACCCTTGGGGCCCTAGGCAAGGTATAAGCCAAGGTACCCTTCCTTAAATCTGTGTGCATAGGCTTCTCTGCCTTAAGTGCCTTCCCCAGGGCCTAACTTCACTGCATTGCCACATAGCACTTCCTCTTGGGACCCACACTATCTCCAATCAGTGGTTTTCCCCAGAGCCTTTTCTTAGGTTTCTCTATTTAGGCTTTCTTGCCAGGGGTGCCTTCACCAGGCCTGATTGTTTGCAAAACCCTGGACCTCACTGTACTCTGCACAGCTTGCTGCTGTCACAAGATAGTTATGCTGTGTTTGAGAGGGGAGAGGGGTGAAGATGCTTTGTGAACCTCCAGTATGTGATTGTTGTTTGATTCAGTGTTCCCTTGGTGCTACAAACTTTTTTTCTGATGCCCAGAATTATGAGACTGTCAAATTTTGCTTATTTTCTTCTATAATAGTGGTGGCGATTCAGGGTGTACAACTGCTTACACTGTAATCTTGCTCTCCCTTTTGCCTACTTTTTTTGGGGGGGTAAAATTTGTATAACACACATTTACTATTTAAACATTATTTCACGAGACATCATTTTGTTGTTGTGTGTCACCCTCACAGTTGTCATGTATGAGCCCATTGCTGAAGTTCCTGTGTCAGTCCATCTCGTTTGGGATCTTCCTCTCTTTCTCTCATCCTCCATCATACCAACCATGATGTCCTTCTCCTGACCAGTATGAAAGATGAAGTCTCACCATTCTGGCTTCCAAGGAGCATTCTGGCTGTACTTCTTCCAAGACAGATTTTTGTTCTTCTAATCATCACTCCATTGTACTTTCATTATTCTTCTCCAACATCATAATTAAAATGTATGGATTCTTTTGTGGTCTTCCTTATTCATTGTCCAACTTTCACATACATCTATGGTGATTGAAAATACCATGGCTTGGGTCAAGAGCACCTTAGTCCTCAGTAACATCTTTGCTCTTTAATACTTTAAAGAGTTCATTTGCAGAAGATTGCCCAATGTAATATGTCCTTTGATTTCTTGGTTGCTGCTTCCATGAGTGTTCATTGTGGAGCCAAGTAAAATGAAGTCTTTGACAACTTCAATCTTTTCTCCATTTATCATGATGTTATTTACTGGTCCTGTAGTGAGGATTTTACTTTTCTTTTCATTGAGGTATACTCCATACTGAAGGCTGTAGCCTTTGATCTTCATCAGTAAATATTTCAAGTCCTCTTCACTTCCACATCTGCACATTGTAAATTGTTAATGGGTCTTCCTTCAATTCTGATGCCATGTTCTTCTTCATATAATCCAATTTTTCATGTTATTTGCTCAGCACACAGATTAGATAAGTGTGGTGAAATGATACAACTGTGACACACACCTTTCCAAAATTTAAACCATTCAGTATCCTGTTGTTCTATTTGAATGTCAACCTCTTAATGACATTGATAAAATTAAACATGTGCAGCCATCACCAATATCTGTTGCCAAAATTTCTGTCATTGTAAACAGAAACTCCATATTTCCTAAACAATAATTCCCTTTTCTCTTCTCCCATTTACCACTTGTTAAGTGCTGTTGAGTCACTTCCATTGCATAGCAACCCTGTATAAGATTTCTTAGGAGTGGCTGGTCGGTTTGAACCACTGACCTTGTGGTTAGCAGTCTAGTGTTTACTCTATAGCATCACACCAGTACTCCCCATTTGCCACTAGCACCTACAATAATCTTTGGTTTCTTTAGAAGTACATTTGTCTCTTATTATTTTATGTAAGTGAAATCATATCATATGTGTCCTTTTGTGATCAACTTACTTCTGTCAGCATAGTATTTTCAAGGTTCATCCATGTTCTTGTGTGTGTCAGGACTTCATGTTTCTTTATGGCTAATAGTGTTCCTTTGTATGTATGTGCCACATTGTGTGTATCCATCCTTCTGGCGATGGATATTTAGGTTGTTTCACCTTTTGACTGTAGTGAATAATGCTGCAATGAACATTATTGTACATGTGGTTATTTATATCACTGCTTTCAAATCTTTTAGAAATATATGTGGAGTCCTTGGGTTGATGATTAGGTTGGCAGTTAGAGTCCACCCAGCAGCACCTTGGGAAGAAGGGTTGATGATCTACTACTTCTAAAATGTGAGCTATTGAAAACCCTATATGAGTTTAATTCTACTCTTACACACATGGGGTCACTATGAGTCAGAATAGACTCCAAGGCAACTGGTTTGTTTGTTTGTTACAAGATATTTACAGAGTGCTTTATGTTTAACTTTTGATGAATCAACAAACTGCTTTCCAAAGTGCTCATACCATTTTTTTTTTTCATTCCCCCAGGAATGGATAAGTGTTTTAATTTCTCCACATTTTCTTCAATATTTGTTGTTTTCTTTCCTTTATGAAAAAACCTGAGCATCCTACTGGGGCAGAGTGGTATCCCATTGTTTTGATTTGTTTCTTCCCAAAGGAAAAACATTTATGTGCTTGTTGGCATGTTTTTTTTTTTCAGTGAAATGTCTACTTAAATCCTTTGCTCATGTTTAAATTGAGTTGTTTGTCTTTTTGTTAAGCTATAGTTCTTTGTAAATGAGGGGACTTCACAGAATGCATGGAAAAATTCAATTATCTCTGAACTCCATTTTTTCCACTGACTTTTTGAAGCCCTCTCATATCCTGTGTATTAACTCCTTTTCTGATATCTGGTATCCCAAATTTTACTCCCCTTGTTGAACAGAAGTTTTTCAAATTTACTTTTTTTTCAAACCTTTTATTGTGAATAAAGTGAAGATTTGCAGATCACCAGCTTTACATTCAATAATTCATGCACGTTTTGTTTCACTTCATTGATTGCCATCCCCACAATGTAGCATTACTTATCCTGCTTCCTCCCTGTGTTTCCTGTTTCCATTCCTCCTTCTTGCCTAACCCTTCTGAACTTTGTCCTTGGGTGAATACTGACCTCTCATCTTAAATAGTTGATTATTCCAAGGTGTGCATATTTCATTAGTTATTGTTTCTCTTATAGATCTGACTATTGTTTGACTGAAAAATTGTGCAATTGGGGTGAGTTAAGTTCCAGATCTTAAAGGTGACTAAGGGCCATAGTCTTGAGAGCACCGTTCAATTCTTCTGGTCTCAGGTTCATGTAGACTGATGTTTGGTGTATTAATCCATTGCACTAATTTTTTCCATGTGTCTTCGATTTTCATCACTCTTCTTTACTCTAAAAAAGTATGATGTAGAACAATGTTATGCCAGTTGACCTTGGTGTTCCTCACAATGGTTAGGCCCAGCGACTCATTTTCTTTAAGATGTTTTGTTATGTCCAAAAATTTTTCATAACTTTGTCCCTTGTATGCTCACCAAAGTCATGGTTGTATTTGCAGTAAAGGTACAAATAGCCTCTGTGAAACCTATTTATATGTATATATACAGCCATTCAGCTTACATGTCTACTAGAAGGTTTTTATTTTGAAGTCCAGTTGATGATCTATTTTGACTTTCGTTGTGAGTGCTTTTGGTGCCTTATTTTCACATCCATTGTTAAAAACTAGGTGCTGAAGGTATACCCCTATATAGGTACTTTTTTATCCCCCACTCATCTGTCAGTTTGTCATACTGTGGTGGCTTGTGAGTTGTGTGATTCTAAAAGCTATGCCACCAGTATTTTAAATACCAGCAGGGTCACCCGTGTTGGACAGGTTTCAGATGCGCTTCCAGATGAAGATGGACTAGGAAGAAGGAGTGACAAACTACTTCCGAATACTTAGTTACTGAAAACCTTAAGAATAGCAGAGAAACATTGTCAGATATAGTGCCAGAAAATGAGCCCCTCAGGTTGGAAGGCACTAAAAATGCAACTGGGGAAGAGCTGCCTCTTCAAAGTAGAGTTGACTGTTATAGTGCGAATGGAGTAAAGCCCATGGGAGAAAAGCCTGTGGGACCTTCATTTGCTGATGGGGCACAACTCAAAATTAAGAGAAACAGCAGTAACATCCACTGAAAATCAGAATATGGAATGTACAAAGTATGAATTTGGAAAAATTAGAAGTTGTCAAAAATGAAATGGAATGCATAAACATCAATACCTTAGGCATTAGTAAGCTGATAAAAAAGGAGCTCTGGTAGCGTAGTGGTTACGAATCGGGCTGCAAACCACAAGGTCAGCAGTTTGAAACTACCAGCTGTTCCACGGGAGAAAAATGAGACTTTCTGCCCCCCGTAATGATTTACAGCCTCGGAAACCCTGTACAGGGTCGCTATGAGTTGTAACCTACTCCATGGTACATAACCAACCAACCGACCAACCATCCAAGAGAGCTGAAATGGACTGGTATTGGCCATTTAGAATCTGATGACCACATGGTTTACTATGCTGGAAATGACAAATTGAAGAGGAATGGTGTTGCATTCATTGTCAAAAGAACAAATCCAGATCAGTCATGAGGTACCACGCTGTCTGTGATAGGATAATATCCATGCGCCTACAGGGAAGCCTAGTTAATACCACTATTATTCAAATTTACGCACCAACCACTAAAGCTTTTTTTTTTTTTTTTTAATTTTTTTTGTGATTCAGTGAAGGTTTGCAGAAAAAAATAATGTTTGCATTCAAAAAATCATGTACTGCGTTTCATCTCAATAATTGTAACCCTTCCATGCAGTAACAGTTATTTCACTTCCTCCCTCTGGTTCCTATTTCCATTCCATCCACTTCCCACCTGTTCTCAACTTTATCCTTAGGGAATTGTTGCCCTTTTAATTTTGAATGATTGACAATCCCATGGTGAGCATGCCTTATTAGTATTGTTGTCCCCATATAGGCTTATTTACTGTTTGGCTGATGATTGGGAAATCTGGATGAGATCCTTTCCATACCTGAAGTGTGTTTGAGGGCCATAGTCTCAGGTCCCTCCAGTCTCTTTTTGAAGAGTAAGCCTGGTTTTTGGTTTGATTTTGAGTTTTGTTTAACATTTTCCCCCACTCTATCCAGGACCTTCTCATGTGATACCTTTCAGAGCAGTCGGTAGTGGTAGCTGGTTATCTAGTTCTTCTGATCTCAGGGTAATGGAGACTGATGTTCCCATGTTCCATTATTCCATTGCACTAACTGATTCCAAGCATCTTCAATTCTCCTCACTCTTCTTTCTTCTGCGCATGGAGAGATCAATAGTTGCATCTTAGATGGTCATTCATGAGCTTTTAAGAGCTCAGACACTACTTCCCAAAGTAAGATACATTGTCTTTATGGACTGCATTATACCACTTGACTGTAGTGACCTCTGAGACTATGGTCCTGAGTCCCCAGGCCTAGGAAATCATTGCCTTAAGATGTTTGATAATATTTTTTAAAGTTTTCATCATTTTGGCTGCTGTATGCTCCATACATTCATAGTTGTGTTTCCAGCTAAGGTGGAGTTAGATCCATGTAGTTAGATCCTCTTTTAAACCCTTTTATATTTGTGGGTATACTCCACTCTTCCTCCTGTACCTGTTCAGCCTGTGTGTCTGTTCATGTATCTACCCATAGAACACTGTTACTCCAATATTGTATATATAACAATATTTACTTCTACCCCTTGCATATCTACCTGTGTCTCCACTATTCTTCTGTCAACCTACCTCCTGTATATTGCCCACTAGCCAATGAATTACCTTCCCTTCCCTCCCACCCCTGGGAAACATTAAAGAATGTTTCATTTAGCATGAAAACCTTTCCTTGAGTTTTTACAATTGTGGGCTCATACAATATTTGTCTTTTTGTGATTGACTAATTTCATTTAGCATAATGTCCTTCAAGTTCATCGACTTTATGAGATGTTTTGCAGATTCATTATCATTCTTCAACATATCATAGTATTCCATTGTATATATATACCAAGGTTGGTTTGTCCATTCTTCCTTTGATGGGCACTTAGGCTGTCTATCTGTTTGCTATTGTGAATAGTGCTGCGATGAACCTCGGTGTGCATATGGCTCTTATTTCTTGTGGATATAGACTAAGTCAAGATATACTACTGGGTCATATGGTATTTTTATTTCCAACTCTCTGATGACATATCATACTGTTTTCCACTGTGGATAGGATATTTCATAGTTTCACCAGCAATGTAGGAGATCCCAGTCTCTCCACATCCTCTGTTGTTGTTTTTGAACTTCTGAACTTCACTATTAATACTGGGGTGAGATGATACCTCACTGTTTTGATTTGAATCTCTCTAGTGGCTCAAGGAGCTCTGGTAGAATCGGGCTGTGAACCTTAAGGTCAGCAGTTCTAAACTACCAGCTGTTCTGCGGGAGAAAGATGAGGCTTTCTGCTCCCATAAAGATTTACAGCCTCGGAAACAGGGTCGCTATGAGTCGGAACCAGCTCCATGGCACATAACAACAACAACAGTGGCTCATGGGGAGTGCAGTGTCTCCATACAATAAGCACTGAACTGCTAACCACAAGGTCTGTGGTTCGAGCCTGCTAGCCACTCCATGGGAGAAAAAATGAGGCTTTATGGTCCCACATAGATTTAAAACCTCACAAACCCTTAATAGGGTCGCTGTGATTTGGAGTCAACACAACTGCACTTAACAGCAATGACTAATGATCGTGAACAATTCTTCATATGTTTGTTGGCTGCCTAAATGTCCTCCTTGGTGAAATATCTGTCTGTGTATGTCCTTTGGCCATTTTTAAATTGGGTTGTTTGTTATTTTCTTGTAAAGGTTTGTTGTTGTTGTTGTTAAGTGCCTTCGAGTCGCTTCCGACCCATAGCGACCCTGTACAGGGTTTCCGAGGCTGTAAATCTTTATGGGAGCAGAAAGCCTCATCTTTCTCCCGCGGAGTGGCTGGTAGTTTCGAACTGCTGGCCTTAAGGTTCACAGCCCGATTCGTAACCATTGTAGTTTTCTATAAATCTTAGAGCTAAGTTCCTTGTCTGATATGGTGCTGCAAAAAATTTTTCCCAAGTCTGTGGGCTCTCTTTTTACTCTTTTGGTGAAATATTTTTATGCACCTATGTGTCTAATTTTTTGGAGGTTCCAGTCATCTATTTAGTCTTCTATTGTTTGTTCTTAGATAAGTTTGACAGTGTATTTTTACCATGTATTAGAGGCCCTGAGTTTGTCCTTATTTTTCCATTGATAATGTTAAGTAAAATGTTTTTAGATTTATAATTCTAGGTTTCACATTTAGGTCTTTAATCCATGTTGCTTGTTTTTGTATATGGTGTGAAAATCTGGGTCTTGCTCAACAACACCAATCTTTATTATGGGGAGTGCTGCGGCTCTATAACCACAAGGTCAGTAATTAGAGCCCACTAGCTCTAACTAAGGATGAGGCTTTCTGTTTCCACAAAGAGTAACAGCCTTGGAAACCCTATACATGGTTGCTGTGAGGCTGAACAGACTCCACGACATCCTCACTTCTAAGGAGTCTTCTAGCTATACTTCTTCCAAGGTTTGTTTAGAAGACAGTCCATGGTACTTTCCCATAGTTTTCCCAGCACTATTGTTCAAATGCATTGATTCTTCTACTGTCTTCCTTATTGATTATCCAACTTTGTACATCCATATGAGGTAATTGAAAATATCATGGCTGGATCAGGCACACCTTAGTCCTCAAAGTGACGTATTTGTACCCCCCCCCCTTTTTTTTAAATAAGTTTTTTATTGTGGATTGAGTGAAAGTTTACAGGGCAGATCATCCATTTTACATTCAACAAATCATACACCTTGTTTCATTACAATGATTATAATCCCCTCCATGTACCATCAGTTAACAGTCTTTCTCTTTATTCACTTTAGCTGTTTTTTATTTGTTTGTTTGTTTGTTTGAAAGACTCAGGCATAGATAATAATTTATACCATCAAAGGGCACATTCTGCAAGTTCATGCTTAGTGGTTCGAAAGAGATTGGAATTACCCAAGACTATGACTGAGGGTCATAGTCTCTAAGTGTGGACTTTTAAAAATTTTTGAGATTTGTTCCATAGTTTCTAAGTGTGGACTTTTAAAAATTTTTGAGATTTGTTCCACATTTTCTCCCACTCTATCCCTTCTAATGTGATCCTTTTCAAAACAGATGGTAGTGGTAGCTGGGCACCATTTAGTTCTTCTGATATCAGGATCTTAGAGACTGATGTTCATGTGTTCCATTAGTCCATTGGATTATTTGATTCCAAACATCTTCAGTTTTTCATTGCTGTTTTTTCCTCCACACAGGGAGAAACCAATAGTTGTACCTTAGATGGCTGCTCGTGAGCTATTAAGAACCTAGGCACTACTCCCCACAGTAGAATGTAGAATATTATGTTTTTAGATTATGAGACTGTGGTTATAAGACTGTTATGAGATTATGAGACTGTGGTCCTGAGCCCCATGTCACCTGATTTCTTGACTGCTGCTTCCATGATCGTTGATTAAGCAAAATAAAGTCTTTGGCAACTTCAATCTTTTCTCCAATGTTATGTATTGACACAGTTTTGCTGATACTTGTTTTCTTTATATTGAGGTGTGCAGCCCATTACTATAGACTAGTTTTTGATCCTTATCAGTAAATATTTCAAGTTGTGTTCATTTCCATCACACAGGGTTTTGTCATTTGCATCTCTCAGGTTGTTAATAAGTCTTTCTCCAATCTTGATTCCACATTCTTCATATAAACCTGCTTCTCGGATTATTTGCTTAGATTCAATACAGATTGAATAAATTTGGTGAAAAGATAGAACCTTGATGCATACTTTTGCTGATTTTGAACCATTCAGTTATCCCATTGTCCTGTTGGAATGACTGCCTCATAGTCTATAAATAGGTTCCTCGTGAGCACCATGAAGTTTCTGAAATACCCTTTCTTTACAATGTTATCCATAGTTTGTTATGATCCCCGTAGTCAAATGCCTTTGTGTAGTCAATAAAACACAAGTGAGCATCTTTTCTTGTATTTTTTGCTTTCAGCCAAGATCTATCTGACATCAGCAATGATGATCCTCATTCCACATCCTCTTCTGAATCTAAGTTAAATTTCTGGTGGCTCCCTGACAATATACTGCTGTAATCTATTTTTAATTATCTTCAACAAAATTTTACTTGTATGTGTAATTAATGTTATTGTTCAATGATTTCTGCACTCCACTCGGTTATCCTTCTTTAGAATGGGCACAAATATGGATCTCTTTCAATTAGATGGCCAGGTATCTGTCTCCAAATTTCTTGATACAGAAGAGTGAGTACCTCCAGCACTGTATCAGTTTGCTGAAACATTTTAACTGCAATGCCTTCAGTGTGTCTTGGGCTTCTTCCTTCTGTACCATCATCAATCCTTGACCATAAGGTACCTCTTGAAATGTTTGAACACTGACTAATTCTTTTTGGTATTGTGATTATTCCTCTTATCTTGTTTTGATGCTTTCTACCTTATTCAGTATTTTGCCCATAGAATCCTTCAATATTACTTGAATTTTTTTATTTTTTATTTTTTTAAGATCTTTTAGCTTGAGAAATGCTGAGTATGTTCTTCCCTTTTGGTTTTCTAATTCCAGGTCTGTGTACATTGTTGTTGTTGTTGTTAAGTGCTGTCGACTTAGTCTTCACTCATAGTGACCCTGTCTAGAGTTTCCAAGGAGCAGCTGGTGGGTTTGAACCGCTTACCTTGTGGTTCAAACTGACCTTGTAGTCCAGTGCATTATTTTTCAGTACCACACAGCCATTTTTTGTTGCTAAGTGCCATCGAGTCAGGATTCGATTCATAGCAACCCTGTACAGGGTTTCCAAGAAGCAGCTGGTGAGTTAGAACTGCCGGCCCTAACAATCCACACAGATGTTGCAGTTTACATTAACTGGCAATGCCACACCAGAAGTCCTTCATTAGCCTTTAGAGGGATACAAATCAAAGCAGCAGTGAAATATCATCTCATCTCAGCATTAATAACAAATTTTTAGAATATGGAAAATAATACACTGGTAAGTGTAGAGAGAATGGGACCCTCCTATACTTCTGGTAGAAGTGTAAAATCATGCAACCACTGTTGGCAATGGTAGCAGGCACCATCTAGTTCTTCTGGTCTCTGAGTCATGAAGACGGATGCTCACATGTTCCATTAGTCCATTAGACTAATTGATTCCAAGCATCTTCAGATTTCACCATTCTTCTTTCTTCTGCACGTGAAGAGACCAATAGTTGCACCTTAGATGACCTTTCATGAGCTTTTAAGATCCAATTCACTACTCACCAAAGTTGGATGTAGAACTTTCTGGACTATGTTATGCATGTGACCATGGTGTCCCCTGAAACTCTGGTCCTGAGCCCCCAGGTCCAGCAACTCATTGCCTCAAGGTGTTTGGTAATGTCTGAGAAATTTTCATCATTTTGTGCCCCCTCTGCTCCACCACATTCATAGATGTGTTTACAGCAACAGTAAATGTTGTTGTTGTTAAGTGCCATTGAGTCGGTTTTGACCCATAGCGACCCTGTACAGGGTTTCTGAGGCTGTAAATCTTTACGGGAGCAGAAAGCCTCATCTTTCTCCCACGGAGCTGCTGGTAGTTTCGAACTGCTGACTCTGAGGTTAGCATCCCAACTTGTAACCACTACGCTACCAGAGCTCCTTAGCAAAGGTAAATACCTACGTACAAATGTCCTCTGTCACATCCTTATATATTTATTGGTATATTCCCATTCTCCCTCCCAAACTAGTTCTACCTGTGTATCTGCCCAGGTATCTACCCATAGAACACTGTTGTTGCAGGGTTGTGTATAAATTAGTATTTACCTTTATCCCCTTTAACTCTTGCATTCCTCCCTGTGTTCAGCAGTCTTCTTTCAACCTCCCTCTTGTATATTGTCCACTAACCAGTGTATTACTCTCCCTTCCCTCCCACTCTTGGTAATAACCATCAAAGAATGCTTCTTTTAGCATGGAAACCTTTTCTTGAGTTTTTACAGTAGTGGTTTCATATATTTGCTGTTTTGTGATTAACTAATTTCACTAGGGAGTCCTGGGGTGGCGCTGTGGGTTAATGCACCAGACTTCAATGCCATTTGAACTGCAAGGTCGGTGGTTCAAACTCACCAGCTGCTCCTTGGAAACCCTATACAGGGTCACTATGAGTTGGAATAGACTCAATGGTGCTCAAAAACAACACAATTTCACTTAGCATATTTTCCTTCAGGTTTATTCATGTTATGAGGTGTTTATTCATGTTATGGGAAAATATAACAAGTAGAGGGATTGCTGTCTCCATCTTTTTGCTGTTGTGAATGGTGCTGCAGTTAACATCGGTGTGCATGTATTCTATCTGTATTCTGTCTCATTTCTTGTGGATATATACCAAGTAAAGGGATTGCTGGGTCATTCGGTATTGCTTTTCCAACTTTTTGAGGATGCACCATGTTTTCCACAGTGGCTGCATCATTTTACATTCCCACCAGCAGTCTCTCAACACTGTCCCCAACATTTGTTGTTTTTTTATTTTTTTGAACTTTGGTATCAATGCTGAGGTGAGATTGATATTACATTGTTATTTTCATTTGCATCTTTCTAGGATTCCTGGTGTGGCTCTAAGCACTGGATGGCTAGCCACAGAGTTGGTGGCTCAAACCCACTAGCTACTTCTTTGAAACAATGTACAGAACCAACTCTACAGCACTTAACAACGATGGCTTATGATCATAAATATTTCTTCATATGTTTGTTGGCCACCTGAATATCTTCTTTGGTGAAGTATCCGTTCGTGTCCTCTGCCCATTTTTTAATTGTGTTATTTGTCTTTTTCTTGTAGAGGGGTTGTGTTGTTGTTGTTAAGTGCTGTTGAGTCGATTCCGACCCATAGCAACCCTGTATAGGAGCAGCTGGTGAGCTTGAACCACCAACCTTGCAGTTCAAACAACTTTGCAGTCTGATGCATTAGCCCACAGCACCACACCAGGACTCCAGAGGGGTTGTAGTTTTTGATAAATTTTAGAGATTCATTCCTTTTCTGATGTCACTGCAAAAAATTTTTCTCAGTCTATGGGTTCTCTTTTTTTCTTTTGGTAAAATCTTTTGATGCACGTAAGTGTCTAGTTTTTAGTAGGTCTCTATTTTGCCTTCTGTTCTTTGTGCATTTTTATTTCTGGCTGATAGTACATTTATGCCATGTTTCAGAGTCCCTAAGTTTGTTCCTATTATTTCATTGATTATAGCTCTTAGTATTACATTTAGGTATTTAGTTTATCTTAAGTTTGTTGTTGTACATGATAAAAAATGTACATGATGAAAAATAAAAAAGGTCCTGTTTCCTTTTTCTGAAAACGGATTTTCAGTTTTGCCAGGACCATTTGTTGAAGAAACTGTTTCTTTCCCAATTTAGCATGTTTCTTCCCTTTGTCAAAGATCGTATGTGAATGCATTTACTGCTGGTTTTTCTATTTTATTCCATTGATCTATGTACCTTTCATTATACCAGTACTAGGCTGTTTTGACCTCTGTGGCTATATAGTACATTTTGAGATCAGGAATTGAGAGACCTCCAACTTTTTCCTTCTTAAGGAAATAAGGCTGTGCTTATCAAAGGCCTCTTTCCCTTTCAGATAAAGTTAGTGGTCAAATATTTCATCTCTTTAAAGAATGATGTTGGAATTTGAATTAGGAAAGGAATCTGTAGATTCCTTTGAGGAGTGTTGATATTGTTGCAATGTTAATTCTTCCTATCCCTGAGCATGGTATAGTCTTCCCAATGAATCAGGACCATTTTGATGGCACTTAATAACAAACAATTTGTGTTTTTTAGTTTTCTTTGTATAGATCTATTGTTTCTCTGGTTATATTTATTCCTAAGTATTTCATCTTTTGGATGACTGTTGTAAATAATATTTTCCTGATTTCATTTCAGAACTCTCATTAATGTAAAGGAACCCAATAAATTTTTGTTTGTTCATCTTCTACCCTGCCACTTTGCTGAATCTTTCAGTGAGTTCCTTACTAATTTTCTTTCTAAGTGTTTGGGGTTTTCTATATATGGGGCCATATCATCATCATCAAGCAGAGATTGTTTTACTCCTTATTTTCCAATTTGGATGCCTTTAATTCCCCTTTCTTGCCTTATATCTCTGGCCAAGACATCCAACATAATATTGAATGAGAATATTGATAAAAGGTATTCCTATCTGGTTCCTGATCACAAAGGGGATGCTTTCAGTTTCTTTCTATTGAGAGTAATGTTGGTTGTTGGATTTGTATATGTACCCATAATTATGCAGAGGAATTTCCTTTCTTTTCCTGTTTTGTTGAGTATTTTTATCAGGAGTGGGTGCTGTATTTTTATCAGAAATGTATGCTGTCGAATGCCTGTTTTGCATCAATCAATATGATGAAGTGGTTCTAGTGATTTTGTGATTTATTTGGTGTATTACAAATCTTGTTTTTCTAATGTTAAACCATCCTTGCATATCAAATATGAATCCCACTTGGTCATGATGTGTTATTTTTTTGATATGTTGTTGAATTCGATTTGCTAGAATTTTGTTGAGAATTTTTACACCTGTGTTACTGTGGGATATTGGTCTATAATTTTCTTTTTTAGTGATGTTTTTACCTGATTTTGGCATGAAGGTTAGGCTTCTTTCATAAAATATATTTGGGGATTTTCTGTTCTTTTCTGTATTCTGGAATAGTTAGAGTAGAATTGGTGTCAGGTTTTCTTTGAATGTTTGGTAGAATGCATCATTAAAGTCATCAGGACCTGGACATTTTTTGTTGGGAGTTTTTTTGGTTATCTGATCAATTTCTTCTTTTGTTATAAGTTAGTTTAAGTTTTCTACTTCTGTCTGTGTTAGTTTAGCTTGGTAGTGTATTTTTCTAAAAATTATTTTCTAGATTTTCAAAATTCTTGGAGTATAATTCTTCATAGTATTCTGTTATTATTATTGTTTCATTTTCATTGTTTTATTTTTGTGATGTCACACATGTCATTTCTTACTTGTGTAATTTTGTATCTTCTCCTTTTCTTTTGTTAGATTTGCCAATGGTTTGTTGATTTTTATTAATCCTTGTTGATTCTATTGTTCTGTTTTCTGTTTCATTTATGACTACTCTAATCTTGCAATTATCTTATTAAATAAAATGTTTTATTACGTTTGTGATTAAGGTTTACATAGAGGTTTAGGTTCCTATTTAACAATTTTAACACAGGTTTGTCAGTGATATTGATTACATTCTTTATAGTGTGTGAAAATTTTCATTATTCCCTGTCTGGTTGTTCTGTTTCCATTAATCTAGAGTCCCTGCTCCTTTATATTCTCTTCTTTGTTTTGAAGTAATTGGTGACCATTTTGTCTCATACAGGTGAATTTTTAAGGAGTTGTAAAAATTTCATGGGATACGGGACATTGTCTAACCTCCTTTAACTTCACAAAAAGGGAGGAGGAGAATCACATCAGCATCAACCCAAGGTTGACTCCTTTGTTGCAGGGTGCTGACATTCCTTCACTCTCATTCTTCCTTTATCAATTCTGAAACCAACCACCCCTCTCACAGTAGTGTCCACTTGTCTGCTGGGTTTAATAATTCATTGCATTGGCCACACAGAACTTATAGATAGTACTCACGATGGTGAGATTTATGGGGGGAAGTATTGCGGGAAGGTTACAATTCAGATAATAAATGTTCAGGATAGAGTTCTTTGGTCAGGACAACCTTTTCTTTGTTGTGTCCACAGATAACTTGTCTGTTTCTTGACCCCGTGTCCTGGCCTCTGCACTACAAGGACAATGTTACAAAGTTCTTTTAGCATTAACCATAATGTCCAAAGGGTACACCATTCAAGCATAAGCCTCAGCCTGAAGGGGCTCAGCTCTAACTCTGTGGGTCAGCAAACCTATCTCCCTTAGTTAAATACTTAGAGGCCCCCAACTCTGCAGGTGAGCCTCCTGCTCAAAGGCATTCAGCTTAACTTGCTCTGTGGGTGGGGAAGACCATCCCTCTGTCTTGTGTTTTGACTTCTGGTTCTGTTGATTCCACTCCCCTCCTACTTCTCTGAGATCACGGCTTTCTGTCCCTGGTTCAAGGAGATTCAGTACACAAGGATTTCAAGATCCAAAGAATATGCTTCACTACTGGCTGTTCTTTCTTGATGGTAATGAGATTCTTCCTGCTTCTGAGGTTGCTCTTTTTATACTTGGTAAAACTGACCAAACCCCATGTTAGAGTTCCATGATTTTACATTCTCAATGAATCCTGTTTACAATCACTTACAACTGAATCATATAATCCTATCATCATCTTCCCCACCTCCTCTTACTCTGACCAATAAGAACAAGAAATTACACTGCGTGGTCCCACCCAGTCATTTGGTGGGAATTACAAAAACTATGGGTAGGCAAGCCATATTAAATAATTCACTGCATTGCAGGTGGTAGTGATTGTGTGCCATTGAGTTGGGTTCAGTTCAGGATTTAAAGAATATCTCAAGGTAATACTCTTGGAGAGTCAACCAGTTCACTAGGTTTTTTTGTTTTGTTTTAGTAAGATGAGGTTTTGTTCCACATTTTTTCTTCCATCCTATCAGGGTCCATGTATTGTGGCCTTAATTAGAATGATTGGTAACAGTACCCAAGCACTGTCTAGTTCTTTGTTCTCAGAGTTGAGGCTATGATTCATGTAGACATTTTGTCCTGTAGACTAGTTTCTTCTTTGAGCCTCTGACTTTCTTTTTTGCTATGGTAGAGTTGTTGGGTGTGGCACTGTAGGATAAGCACTGGACCGCAAGGTCAAGTTGAACCACAAGGTTGGTGGTTCAAACTCACCAGTGACTCCATAGAAAACTTATTGTTGTTAAGTGCTGTTGAGTCAGTTCTGACCCATAGCAACCCTGAACAGGGTTTCTGAGGCTGTAAATCTTTACGGGAGCAGAAAGCCTCATCTTTCTCCCATGGAGCAGCTGGTAGTTTCGAATTGCTGACCTTGTGGTTCGCAGCCCGATTCGTAACCAGTACACTACCACCAATAATTGTATCTTAGTTGGCTGCTTCCAAGTTTTTAAGACCCCATACTATTCTCAAAACTAGGATGTAGAATATAGCTTTATGAACTCTGCTACCCAACTGACAGAGATATCCCATGAGACTATGGTTATAATCCTTCAAATCAGGAAAACCAATCACATCAGGTGATTGGTTATATTTAAGAAGTATCTGTAACTGTACTTTGTGCTTTATTATATATGAGAGTGCTTGAAAAAGTTTGTGGAAAGAATGGAATTAAAAGATTATGGGATTTTCCCATAAACTTTTTGAAGCACTCTCATATATAATAAAGCACAAAGTACAGTTAAGCTGTCTTGAATATTAATATATGTATGTCTAATTACATACAGGAGTCCTGGTGTGGCATTGTGGGATAATGCACTAGACTCCAAAATCAGTTTGAACTGCAAGGTCTGCAGTTCGAATTCACCACCCACTCCTTGGAAACTTTATACAGGGTTGCTATGAGTCTGAATGGACTCGATGGCACTTAAAAACAATCACATACAGGCATGTACAAATGCATCCACCTATATATGCACATGTTTACTTGTGCTTTATTGACTATGCAAAGGCAATCACTTCTGTGGATAAAAGCAAACTATGGCTAACATTTGTAAAGAATTGGTATTTCAGAACACTTAATTGTGATCATGAAGAACCTGTACATACACCCAGAGGCAGTCATTAGAAAAGAACAAGTGGTTACTGAATGGTTTAAAACCAGGAAGGGTGTGTACCAGGGTTGTGTCCTTTCACCATACTTATTTAGTCTGAGCATATAATCTGAAAAGCTGAATTGTATGAAGAACATGACATCAGAATTGGAGGAAGACTTACTAACAACCTGTGATGTACAGATGACACAACCTTGCTTGCTGTAAATGAAGAGGACTTGAAATACTTACTGGACTTAAAAAGACTCCAGTCTTTAGTACAGATTGAACCTCAATGTAAAGAAAATGAAAATCCTCAAAACTGGACCAATAAATACATCAAAAACAGAGAAAAGATTGAACTTGTCAAAGACTTCATTTTGCTTGGATCCACAATTAATACTCATGAAAACAGTAGTCAAGAAATCAAAGGACATTTTGCTTTAGGCAAATCTGATGCAAAATACCCGCTTAAAGTGCTAAAGAACTAAGATGTCGTTTGAGGACTAAGGTGCACTTTACCAAAACCATGGTATTTTCAATTGCCTCAAATGCATGTGAAATTTGAACAATGAATAAGGAAGACTCTAGAAAAAGCAATGCATTTGAATTAAGGTGTTGACTTAGAGCCATAGACAGAAGTGGTGCATGGACAGCTAGTATCAGAATTGGTAGAGTTTGATTTCTTTGATATTTATCCACTTAGATACGTAAGGTTTTCATTGGCTAATTTTCTAAATTAGATTATCAGGCTTTTCTTCATAGTCTGTTTTAGTCTGGAAACTCCATTGAAGCATGTCCACCATGGGTGACTCTGCTGGTATTTGAAATACTAGTGGTATAGCAACATGAAAGCCACTATGGCAAACTGACAGATGGGTGTTGGATATTCTTGATTCAAATTCCTTATTAGAGATATGGAGTCCTGGTGTGGGCCCTGGCTTGCAAAGTCAGTTTAAACCACAAGGTTCATATGGTTTGCAAAAAAATTTGTCCCATTCTGTTGGTTGTCTTTTCATTTTCTTGATGGTTTCCTTTTAAGTGTATACATTTATAATTTTTATTAAATGAAATTTATCTATTTGCTTTTCCCTTTGGTTAATTGTATTTTCATGTCATATCTAGGAAACTATTAACTAATCCAGCATCACAAAGATTTTATCCCCCCTTTTTTAAGTTTTTATTGTGAATTGAGTAATAGTTTACATGCAAGAACGTCGTTTTTACACTCATTGTTTCATTGCAATGATTATAATCCCCTCTGTGCATCATCATTCAACAATATTTGCTTCTATTCCCTCTGGGGTTTTTTTGTTTTTGGAGGACGGGGGAGATGTACACCAAAATACTCAGGAATATATAATCATTTAAACCACCAAAGGGCACATTCTACAAGCCTGTCACCTGGCCGCCAGCAAACAGTCTTTCTCTTTCCATGAGTCTAGAGCCCTCAGATGCTCTATCTCTCCATGTCCTCATCTCTGCCTCCATCTCTGGTGTCACTGCTTCTCTAGATAGGGTTCCACATTCCACTCATGCTCTTCTCCCTTGATGGTCCTTAGGGGTCCTTTGTTCCTGGAATGTAAGATTAACTACTGTCCCCTTTTTGTTACAAAACTTCTACCTTTACAGTTGTGACAATCACAATTAGTCATGATAACAACTACTCACTATTGAAACATAAGAATCTTATCCCCATCTACTTTCACTAGACCCATCTAGACAAGATAAAAACCGTTCAGTGGGGATTCTATCTTCCCCCGAACACTCTGAAACTATACTCCCTCTTGAAAACTTGAAAGCTAGTCACATTGTGCCTTTATAACGTCCTCCCTGCCCCCATTTTAGGTAGCTGATGTCTAAGTTGCCTGTCCCTATCTCCCTTGTGTACAGAAGGGATAGGATGAAGATTTCTTCCCTCTCCGTTGGTATTTTGAGCTACTACATCCATAAGTGTAAGTCAAGCTCATCAAATTGTAGCAAGTTACACTTGTTTCCTTTATCAGTTTTTTTTTTTTTAATCTTCTTTTAGTGGAGTTGTGATCTTCAAGCCATTGAAGCTAGGTCAAATGGGTACTATCTGCAAGTTTGGGCATTCTGGTGAGCCTCCCCTAACTTCATATCAGCTGTCAGCTCTAGCCCTCTGTGGCTGTCTTTATCCATACAGAGCCTCCCCTAACTTCATATCACTGTCAGCTCTAGCCCTCTGTGGCTGTCTTTATCCATGGGCTCAGGAGACCCCAGGTCTCACCATACAGATCAGCCCTTCCTCTTCTTTCTCTCATCTCCAGGTCGATGAGTAGATTTTATCCCTTTTAATTAAATTAAAGTTTTTGTTAATGTGAGAACATTTAGGTTGTTGATCCATTTTAAGTTTTTTTGTTTTGTTTTTTTAATTTTGTATGAGGTAGGAATCCAGCTTCATTCTTTTGTGCATGGATATTCAGTTGTCCTAACAAGTGTAGTGGTTACGAATCGGGCTGTGAACCACAAGGTCAGCAGTTCAAAATTACCAGCTGCTCTGCAGGAGAAAGATGAGGATTTCTGCTCCCATAAAGATTTACAACCTCAGAAACCCTGATCAGGGTCGCTTTGGGTTGGAACCGACTCGATGGCACTTAACAACAACAACAACAACATCATCATTTATTGGAGTCCTGGTGTGGTGCTGTGGGCTAATTCATCAGACTGCAAAAACTACAAGGTCAGCGGTTCAAACTCACCAGCCACTCCTTGGAAACCCTATACAGGGTCGCTATGGGTTGGAATCAACTTGACAGGACTTGACAACAACAACAACATCATTTATTGAAAACACTTCTCTTTTTCTTTTAAATTGATTTGGCTCTTCTAGCTATGACCTTGTTATTTCCATGAAAAGATTAGATATGAATGACTATGCAAATTAGGCCCATCAAAGAGAGTGGGCAGTTTTCTAATGCAAATAAAGTACATGGAATCTTTGCTGGAGTGGAACTATGTAAATAAGGTGTTTTTAAAGGACTTTTAAGGGACTGGTCAGTTTTGCCCTCTCACTAGGCTTAAAAACAGAGAGGCTGAAAAAGGACCTCAGTGCAGTGGTTACAAATTGGGCTGCGAACTTTAAGGTCAGTAGTTCGAAACTACCAGCTGTTCCACGGGAGAAAGATGAGGCTTTCTGCTCCCATAAAGATTTACAGCCTCAGAAACCCTGAACAGCAAGGTTAGTGGTTCTAACCCACCAGTCGCTCCTTAGAAATCTTACTCAGGGTCTGAGTCGGAACCAACTTGGTGGCACACAACGCCACCACCATCATTCCATAACGAGGAATCCTGGTGGCATAGAGGATTACACATTGGGTTATACAGTTTGAAGCCACCAGCCACTTCACAAGAGAAAGAGAATGCTTTCTGCACCCACAAAGATTCACAACCTCTGAAACCCTCCGTAGGGTCACTCTGAGTTGGAATCAACTCCCGAGCAGTAGGTGTGGTTTGATTCCACACCTGGCAAAAGCACAAAGCATGAAAACTCACGCTGCACTGGCCTGATTCTCACTGCTCCACCGTGAGGGTCTTTTGTTGGAGCCTGGCTGCCTGCCTCCCTGTGACTTCAGGGAGGAAAGCTGGCTACAAGAAGCCCAAGGGCAGCTTCTAACTTGCTTGTTTATGTACTACTGTGTGTTACTTCCCTGCACATTTTCCCTAGACACTGCCCATTCTATTCCTTACCTGATCAGTAACTGAAAAAGGTATAACCATACTGTTGTTGTTGTTGTTAAGTGCCATCGAGTCGGTTCCGACCCATAGCGACCCTGTACAGGGTTTCCGAGGGTGTAAATCTTTACGGGAGTAGAAAGCCTCATCTTTCTCCCGCGGAGCGGCTGGACGCTGACCTTAAGGTTCGCAGCCCGATTCGTAACCACTACGCTACCAGAGCTCCGTACTGTAGTGCCTTTAAAAAAAAAAAAAAATGTTATAAGGTGTAGATAGATGTCTTTGGGAGCTGAGCTGGGGGTTTTGCTATAATGATGAGCTGGAAAATGGTATCATGCCTCGTGCTGTGTCCTTGCCATAGAATCAGGCAGCAGAAATACTAACATCACGTCTGGGATCCTGGTGTTTCCAGGACTAAAAGTTAACAGCCACAACGTCATTAATGATCTTGCCTATGACCTTCTTACCAGTCAAACCTTTGGGGTCTCAAAACTATTCCTCAGTACCACCCATCATGACACATGTCCAGTGACTATGATTTGGCATTCAGAACGACCTGCATCTCATTTCATGACAAATGATCAAAGACAACAGACATGAGTGAGTCACAGAAAAACACAGGTAAAATACTCTGTTCACCAGTCACACACGATAATTTTTCTGGCCTTTGCTGATGACATCCTCATGTATCATCATTTTGTATCATTTTTTCCTCCATATAGATCAAGACGCAAACAGCATAATCCTTAAAAGAATTTAGGGGCAGAAGCTAGCCAGAAGGGCAATGATGCTGGAGTAGTTCAATCATTTGCCAAGGTTCACATGGCCATTGGCAGGTATGATCGGGAATTGAAAATTTCATCATTCAGTGTTCTCTTTTCCATAACCCTTCACCTCCCACCAAAAGGAGGTGAATTTGAAAGCACAGAGAAGTAAGCATCACAAAAGTTGCTTTCATTTTAGGCTTCTTCTTTGTTCCAGAGAATAAATAGTAAGCAAATTGAAAACGGTATTTCTTTCAAGGTCAGCACATATTAACTCAAGTAATTCTTGAGAATCCAACAGTTTAGTCTTATTGCATAGAATTGAATTGAATTGGGAAAGTGGGTCTCAAGAGAAATGATGAGTAATTGAGTATGAAGAATTGAACAAATGTTATTAGATCCTGGGTTTTCAAGTATCTTCAACAGCATATACTACAGTTTGGAGTCCGAGTTGATAATGTGAAGTTCTACCCTCCGCTGTCTCACTTCTTATAAATACACTTGGAATCACCTTACTTATTTTTTAAATCAATGTGTAAGAGTTTTGGGGGTAGGATTCCTAGACTAGCAGCAGACTCAGATTAGATAATCTAGATAATGAACAGCTCCCATCTTTCTGTGTGTTTTGCATTTTAGTCTTTATTTGATGCCATCCCAAGGGTTTTGTTTTTGTTTTGTTTTTTTTTTTTTTGGTGTGATCTTCAGGTTTATTTTGTCACCAGATGATCACACCAAAAGAGGTTCTGGAAGATGTCATTGTTCACTGCAGTCTTCTAGGGATTGCATTTTGTGATTTGGAGCTCCTGGGTGGTGCACACAGTTAACACTTGGCTCCTAATCAAAAGTTTGGAGGTTCAAGTCCACCCAGAGGCATCTTAAAAGAAAGACCTGCAGATCTGTTTCCATAAAAGCTACCATTATAAATATTAGTGTTCCATGATGAAAGAAGTTTGGAAATGTTACATTTTTGTTTGTTTTCTAAAACTCCTGTGGAGCACAGTTTTACTCTGACACATGGGGTCACCATCAGTTCGAATCAACTCAGCAACAAGTGGTTACAACATAATCTTCTCAGACTTAAAAAAAATTATTCTGGTAGGTAATTAAAATTAGGACACCTACCCAGGCAGTTTCTGTAAGAGTTTAAAACTGTTGAAGTTCAAGACATTTGATAGTTGTTTCTGATGTATGTTATCAGTGTAAGTAGAGTCATGTATTAAAGCATTTGCTATCTTATTAAGGAAGTCATTTCATCGGGAAGGAGAAAAAAAAACTATTTATTGGGGGTGATTAGCAATTAATGAAAAGCCTGTAATACTTATTATGAATGGAAAATTTATACTGAAGTTGTTGTAAATACCAATTAAATGTCTCTCTTTTTTTTTTTTTTTTTTTTTACTTTGGCTTCTCTTTTCAGATATGAGAACCTTAAGATCCCTTCCTTTTGCTAGAATTCTGATCTTAATAAAGTGTGACCTTTACTAAAAAATGAATAAGTTGCAGAATTATTTTTTGCCTATCCCCAATCCTGACCCCTTCTCATTGAACAAGAATGTGTTTTTACAGGGATTAGTGTTATTCAAGGATGTAACTGTAGACTTCTCCAGGGATGAGTGGCAACAATTGGATCTTGCTCAGAAAAGTTTGTAGAGGGATGTGATGCTAGAAAACTACTTCAGCTTGGTCTCAGTGGGTAAGCACAGCTTTGTTGGGTATAATAGGCTGTATTTAATTGACTGTTATTGTTGTTCTTCTCAATGGAATTTCTGCAATCTGTGGGATTTTTGAGGCATGCAGGATTGTCAAATATTTTAGGACAGCTAAAGTTGTAAAATGGTTTTGTCCTTATTTTAGCCCATGTTTTTAATAATCTTTTTTGGCAATTATGAATATAATTGTTCCTAGTCAGCTTTTTCGAATCCTGGTGTGGCACTGCATAATAATGCACTGGAACACAAGGTCAGTTTGAAATCACAAGGTCAGTGGTTCACACTCAACAGCCACCCCTCAAAAACCCTACACAGGGACACTATGAGCCAGAACTGACTTGATGACACTCGACAACAACAACAGTCAGCTTTTCTGAAAATTAACTGAAATGCTTCATTGTATAGTCTCTGAAACCAACCTGTATTTCCCCCTGCTCATAGGGTATCATATTTCCAAACCACAAGTTATCTTCAACTTTGAGCAAGGAGAAGAACCATATTTGTTGGATGATTGTGAAATCTGGTATCAGAGCTGTCTAGGTAAGTAGGGAGCCAAGAAACAGACAGTGTGACTAAACTGCAGTTGTACTTGTTGTTGTTAGGTGCCATCTAGTTGGTACTGATCCATAGTGACTTTATGCACAACAGACCAAAACACTGCCCGATCCTGGGGCAACCTCACTACTGTTGCCATGCTGGAGTCCATCGATGCTGCAACTTGGCCAATCCTTCTCATTGGAAGTCTTCCGCTTTTTCTCTGACCCTCCACCTTACCAAACATGATATCCTTCTCCAGTGACTGCAGGGATCATTCCTGACAATATGTCCGCAGTATGAGAGACGAAGTTTGGCCATCTTGGCCTCCAAGGAGCACTCTGCCTACACTTCTTCCAAAACAGATCTATTGGTTCTTTTGGCAGCCCATGGCACTTTCAATATTCTCCTCGAACACCATAACTCAAATGCATCAATTCTTCTACAGTCTGCCTTATTCACTGTCCAGCTTTCACATGCATATGAGGTTCTTGAAAATACCATGACTTGTGTCAGGCGCACCTTAGTCCTCAGCTGACATCTTTGCTCTTCAACATTTTTAAAAGGTCTTGTGCAGCAGATTTGCCCAATGCAGTACGTCGTCTGATTTCTTGACTGCTGCTTCCATGAGTGTTGATAGTTGATCCAAGAAGAATGAAGTCCTTGACAACTTCGATCTTTTCTCCATTGATAAGAATGTTGTTCATTGGTCCAGTGGTGAGGATTTTTGTTTTCTTGACATTGAGATGCAATCCATACTGAAGGCTGTGCTCTTTGATCTTCATCAATAAATGTTTTAAGTCGTCTTCACTTTCAGCAAGTAAGGTTATATCATCTGCATATCGCAGGTTATTAATGAGTCTTCCACCAATCCTGATGCCACATTTTTCTTCATAGAACCCAGCATCTCAGATTATTTGCTCAGCATACAGGTTGAATAAGTATGGTGAAAGAATACAACCTTGTCGCACACCTTTCTTAATTTTAAACCATTCAATGTTCCCAAGTTCTGTTCAAACAATGGCTTCTTGGTCCAGGTACAGATTCCTCATGAGCACAATTAAGTGTTTTGGAAAACTCATACTTCGCAATGTTGTCCATAGATTGTCATGATCCACACAATTAAAAGCTTTTGCGTAGTCAATAAAGTGCAGGTAAACATCTTTCTGCTATTCTCTGCTTTCAGCCAAGATCCATCAGACATCAGCAATGGATATCCCTCATTCCATGGCCTCTTCTGAATCCAGCTTGAACCTTTGGAAGTTCTCTGTCAATGTATGCTTGCAGC
Source organism: Chrysochloris asiatica (assembly GCF_000296735.1). Classification (NCBI taxonomy): domain Eukaryota; kingdom Metazoa; phylum Chordata; class Mammalia; order Afrosoricida; family Chrysochloridae; genus Chrysochloris; species Chrysochloris asiatica. Next base: position 4,000,858 of record NW_006408723.1, on the reverse strand, counting down.
CGTTTCTGTATTATCTTTAGAAAAGACTTTACTCACATGGGATATCAAAGATATTGTCCTATGATTTACACATTCCATTGGGTCACCTCTCTTTGGAATGGGCACAGATACGAATCTCTTCCAATCAGTTGTCTTCCAAATTTCTTGGCAGAGATGAGTGAGTACCTCCTGTGCCGCCTCACTTTCAAGAAAGATTTCAATTTTTATTCCATCAATTCCTGGTGCCTTGTTCTTTGCCAATTCTTTCAATGCACCTTGGACTTCCTCCTTCAGTATCATTGGCTCTTGATCATATGAGAGACTAATAACATTGAGGTGCTATTAAGATAACTTTTCTTCTGCATTCTAAACTTTTAGAACTGCTAGAATAAAGTTGATATTGGTTCCTCAGATCCCTATTTCATGACTCTTTTCATATCAGTTGTCTGCTTCTTTGCTTGGCATTTTTAACAGGGCATGTCTACAATTACTGGTAGTTTGGATCATTTCCCACCTTACATCATGTGTTATTGTTGTTGTTAAGTGCCATCAAGTCAATTCCAATCCATAATGAGAGTATAGGGTTTGCAAGGAGAAGCTGGTGAGCCTGAACCCTTGACCTTGCAGTTCAAACCAACTTTGCAGTCCAGAACATTAACCCACAGTGCCACAACCCATCATTTAGGATCTTTTTTTTTTTTTTTCTGCTTTATTTCTCTTTCTCTCTAATATTTTACTCTTTCTACCACTACCAAGGTCTTAGGACCTTTTCTGATACAGTCAGATGTTCATAAATTAGCCTTCTTTCAAAAGAAACTAGAATCAGAGGTGGGGCTTGATAGCGGCTAGGGTGGAGGTGCAGTGAAGGTCACCGTCAGCAATAACACAGAATACCAGGCAAAACAGATCCAGGGCAGAGCTCCAAAACTTGGAACCACAGAGATAGGAATATTTTAAAGGTTTGAAGGCTTATAGCTTGTGGAGTTTGGAACTGAAGTAAAAAATCGTGTACTTTTGAATCTGCCATGCCCGGCTCGGAGGCCTGAGGCTACATCCTGGGTGAGACCAAGCGGCAAGATGAAACAGGGGGAGCAGAAACGCCACAGAAAAATGCCGTGGGAGCCTTGGGACAAAGGTGGACAATATACTTTGTCAGTTTTGCTTTGTTCTGATTTTCTTTGGTATCTGGTAATTGGCGTGGTCACTGTTTACCCACCTCCATTCTGGTGAATAGAGGGAGAGCCTGATCCAAGTGGCCACCCGCCACCCTCACTACTGGTGGGTTCTTCTGTCACACATGTGCACAGATACTCAGCCCAAGCAGAGGCCCTGAACTTTTAATATATGTTTCCTTTTTGTACTGCTTTTTTATCACGGGAAAGAGTAGAAGTGACCTGAGGGAGGGTAAGAGAGCCAAAGGTTGGATTGGAGCCTGAGGTATAGCGTAACAACCAATACTGGCAACTTGGAATCTCTCAGGCAGCTCTGAAGACAGGAACTTAGGACATTAAAGCCATACTCATATTAAGCTATAGATTTTTTTTTTTCCTTCTTTCTTATCTCCCTCCTCTCCCTTTCCTGTGATTAGAGACTGCAGTATTCAGTCTTCATTATGTTGGTGCTTTTTTTTTTTTTTTTTTTTCCAATTTATTCTTATTTTTTTAAAATAATTGACTCAAGCATCTCCCTACGGGTGTTGTTTTGCTGCGCTACAAAACATCATAAGGAGAGTTCTGTTTACTGAGAACCAACAAGAACAGACAACAACCAGAGATTGACATACGTGGCAGGAGCTCCCTGAATTAAGTCAACAAAAAGAAGCGTTGAGAACAGAACAAAACTATAAGAACAAACTCAGAGAATCTGGGAGGTCAGTCTATGATCAAAACAAATACAATGTAAAAAAAGGTAAACACGTAGGAACAGAGATCCAGATAGTGAGAAGGGAAGGTCGATTACAGGATAAAATAGACTGCAGTAAATGGAGAGAAAAGTTAATGGACTATGAGGCAACCTCAAAGAAACTTAACACTTCACAACATAGCAAGAGAATGAAAATCCAAGAAGAACATGAAAATATTAAAACTATGAGGAAACTCACAATACAGAACAAATAAGCATGAACTCAACAAAGGAAGACAAACAAAACAAAGAAGAAGCAACACCACAAAAAAAATAATAAAATAATGGCAGCAATTAATCAATAACTATCGACAATTACACTGAATGTAAATGGATTAAATGCACCTGTTAAGACACAGAGGGTGGCAGAATGGATAAGAAAACAAGATCCTTCAATATGCTGTCTGCAAGAGACATATCTCACACACAGAGACAAAAACATATTAAAAGTCAAAGGATGGAAACAAATATACCAAGCCAATTGCAAAAGAGGAGTGGCAGAACTAATCTCTGATAAAATACACTTTAAGGCAAAAGCCAACATAATGATAAAGATGGACATTATCTCATGATTAAAGGGACAATTGAACAAGATGAAATAACCATAATAAATATATATGCTCCCAATGAAAGAACTCCAAAATATATAAAACAAACTCTAATAGATTTGAAAAAAGAAATAGATGAATCTACAATAATAGTGGGTGATTTTAATACACTGCTTTCAAAAATGGATAGAACAAGCAGAAAGAAACTTGACAAAAACACAGAAGAACTAAACAACACAATCAGCCAACTGGACCTCATAGATGTGTGCAGAGCATTCAGCCCAGTGCACATGGAACATTCTCCAGAATAGACCATGTCATTGGGCACAAAACAAATCTCCATAAATTTACAAATATGAAAATACTACAAAGCATCTTCTCAGACCACAATGCTATCAAATTCGATATCAACAATAGGAAGACCAAGGAAACCAAGTCAAATACATGGAAACTGAATAACACCCTGCTGAAAAGTGACAGGGTAGTAGAAGAAATTAAACGTGAATTCACACAGTTTATAGAAATAAATGAGAACGAAAACGCAAATGCCAAAATCTATGGGACACAGTGAAAGCAGTGCTGAGAGAACAATTTATTGCAATAAATGCACACATCCAAAAAGAAGAAAAAAACCAAGAGTAGCACATTTACACAGCACCTACAACAATTATAAACAGACCAACAGAGTAAACCCACAACAACCAAAAGAAAAGAAATAATAAAGATTAGAGCAGAAATAAATGAGATAGAAAACAGAAAAACTATAGAAACAATCAACAGGACAAGAAGCTGGTT
>NW_006408723.1:3987648-3988903 GCF_000296735.1 Chrysochloris asiatica | reverse complement strand
ATAGCAGCACTATTTACATTAGCAAAAAGATGGAGACAGCCAAAGTGCTTATCAACTGAAAAATGGATAAACAAACTTTGGTACATACACACAATGGAATATTATGCTACCTGGAAGAATAAAAAGGAAGCGGCAAGCCACCGCATAACATGGTTGAAAAGCACATTAGGAAAGCATTGAGGACATTATGTTGAGTGAAATTAGTCAGTCACAAAGAGAGAAATACTGCATAGGACCACTACTGTAAAAGACTAAGGGAAAGAACTCACACTAAAGTGGGTGGGGGGAATTCCTTGCTGATTGCTGGGATGTTGTGGGTGGGTGAGGGGAGTGAGGGTAAGGTGGAGCACAGGGCAGGGATTAGACACAGGACGCTGGGGAGGGGAGCAATATACAAGAAGGGAGAGGGGAATGGAAGAACAAAGCAGATGGGAGAACAATTAGGCAGGTTTGAATGGGCTAAGTGGGACAGAGGTAAAGAATGATGTGTGCACAACCTTGGAACTACAGGGCTCTGGGATACAGAGATTGAGACATGGTTGGAATGGGGGGAAGGGGGGGGAAATATTATGATGCTTGGCTGTCTTTTGAATCTTGGTTTTCCTTGCATTATAATATAAAATAGACACTGGAGTGGGAGAGAAAGGAATAGTCAGAAACATCACCATAGAAAGCTTGTAAGTCCGTCTTCTGCCTATAACTGATTGGAATACCTAAAATGGGGCCTCAACGTGCCCAGTGAAGGAGACTTCCTGTGGAGCCTCTGCAATACATAAGACTATAGGTAGAAGCCTGAACCACTTCCAGATCTCCAGAGATGGGAAATTTCCACTTGAAAGGATGAGCAGAGCAGCCTGGAGCAGCTAGAAGAGCAGAAGATACTTCTTGAAAGAAATACTTACAGGAAAAATACAAAACAATAGAGGCAGATGGACAGTTACTACAAGAACAAACAAGTTGCTTGCCCAGGAAACATCAAGGCAAGTGGTCAGGTCCTCTCAGTTCAAACCCCCTTCCAAGAATAAGACTCAATGAGAATACATGCTCTGATTGGTGACCACGCTCATCACCGATAAGGGGAAGTGAGGGAAAAACAGCAATGAAGTGGTGAGCTAAGCCCTACATAATGTGGCGGGTGAAGTGTGCAGCTGATAAAAAGAGAGGGCATATGCACAAGAACACCCACACTTGCAGATAATAACCACTTGACCTGACTTCAATGACTAGATGATCAGAGCTCAACCAGAAGAAGAAA
>NW_006408723.1:3978805-3986938 GCF_000296735.1 Chrysochloris asiatica | reverse complement strand
AAAAAAAAAAAAAAGTAACTAGAATCATACCTGTATTGATTCCTTTTTATTTTCTCTTTATTGTTGTTGTTAGGTGCCAAAGAGTCAGTTCTGACTCATCGTGACCCTCTGTACAACAGAACAAAATACCACCTGGTCCTGCCTCATCTTCTTAGACGATGCTTTATTTTGTAGTCTTCCAAACTCCCTACCTCCCTATTCCTCTCCTCCAACTGTTGAATTTGAGGGTTACATTATCTACATCTAGGGATAGCTTTTTGCTGAATTTGATATTTGCTTCCTAACATTTTCATCCTCTTTGTCTAATATAACACAATATTAACTTTGTGTTTCTGAGTCATTTATTTATTTTGACACTTAAAAAAAAAAAAGCTTTTTTACGTTATGCACAAAAAGTTTGTTGTCATTATTAGAAATGTTGTTGAGTCAGTTCCAACTCATAGGGTTTCCAAAGTGAGAACCTAAAGCCTTGTTCTCCCATGAGTGACTGGTGACCTTGAACTACCAGCCTTATAGTTCACAGTCCAGTACTTATCCTATGTAGCCACCTCTCTTGGTATCTTAGGGTTTTCTAGAAAAGCAAAACCAGCAAAACTTACATATATATATATGTAACCGTATCTATACATAATGTCCTCATTATTAAGGAAATAGCTTACAATTATAGTGTCCCAGGTCTCCAGCAGAAAATAGCCTTTCAATTAATTGATTGTTCATAGACATTCATCCTAGATTTAACAAACCCTGTGTTAGGTCTCATCACCATTGGAATAGGCATATTTCAACTGCTGAACCTCTGGAAATCCTGGCCGACTTAAATTGACAAAAAAACCCTTACCATTACAGCCCACCCTTGTCAACTTGAAACTTATAAACTCTATGCATAATCTTTTTATAGTCATACTTGCGCTTGACATGATATGACTAAACTACGTACAACTGTAAATGCACCGGTCTCATTTTTATCTTTGATGTTACAAATTAAAAAAACAAACATATTTGATGCACACGTGCAAAATAAAAGATTCATTTAAGTGTTCAAAAGTCACATTCTGAAAACCAAACTCCTGCCCTTTGGCACACAGCCTTACTCAGTCCATGGGCCTAGGATTCATAGCTGCTATGTGTTTTCATGCAACTGTCTCTGCTGTCACCACTTTTCCAGGCAGGGATCCCTCGCTCTACTCATGCTCTTCCTTAATTATGGCCATGGAATCATCTGTCCCTGAAATGAAAGATAACTCCTCCCCTGCCTTTTAGTTGCACATCTTGTACAGTTACAGTTTTAATAATCAGAATTAATCCTACTAACAATTACTCACAATTGAAATAATAAAATCCTATCAGCATCATTCCCACCCCTTTCTCAAGACTCATCTGGAAAAGAGGAAAACTAGTCAGTGGAGATTCTCCTTTGTCCCCTCATTCTGAAACTCAGCACACCAACGAAAGCTTGTAAGCCAACTACTTTATGCCTTTATATTTTCCATTTTTGATCACCAATGTCTAAATTGTGTATCCCTATCCACTCAGTAAGGAGCCCTGGTAGCGTAGTGGTTACGAATTGGGCTGCGAGCCACAAGGTCAGCAGTTTGAAACTACCTGCTGTTCCGTGGGAGAAAGATAGGCTTTCTGCTCCCGTAAAGATTTACAGCCTTGGAAACCCTGTACAGGGTCACCATGAGTCAGAACTGACTCCATGGCACATAACAACAACAATCCACCCAGTACACTGAGGAGACGACTATGTTCCTTGATCTGAAGAATCTTTCATTCTGGGGGGAATTTTGAGCAATTCTATCCATAAGCAAAAGTACAGTTCATCAAATTCCAGCAATTGACACTTGTGTACATCTTTATCTTCATTTGCTCAGGTTCTGGTCAGCTCAGCTCTAGCCAGTCAAACTAGGTCAGATGGGTACAAACTGCAAGTTTGGGATTTCACACACACCTCCCTGTCAAACCAGCTGGCACCCTCACTCTTAGCCCTAGGCCCCATGGGCTAGGTCAGTGCCCATGAGCTCAAGAGTTCAACAACTCCCTAAACTTCAGACCAGCCAGCCTTCCCTCTCCTCTTACCTCAGAGTCCACAGGTGCCAACAGAACATGTCCAAACTCAACCCATGTCTTCATTGTTGCATTTCCTCCAATTCCACTCACACAAAGATCCAGGTGGTCACCAGCGAACATACGGCTTGCCAGTTCCCATAACTTTCAGTCCTTGAAGGAGGTGTACTCTGATGGTCAAACTTTCCTTGCCTTGATGCTTCCGAAACTCAAAACATCAAACTGTCTGCTTTTTTCTCTGCTTTCTTACAGCTATGAATTTCCTGTTCTCCCAGTGGTTCTTGGTTGGTCTGCATGTCTTTTCAAATGCAAATATCCCAACTCTGAAGGTTCTGGTTGGAGCTCAGGTGGGGCTTGAAGCAAAAAGCCTATTTTTTTCTAGGCATATTCTAACTCCACTTTTAGCAAATCCAATCACATAGAGGTTGAAGGTAGGCTTACAAGCTCTGTATCATCATAATTTTCAATATTCATTTGTATCACAAATATGTATCTATTTTACAATAATAGGCAGGAGAAACCAAGATTCAAAAGACAGTCAAACACACAAACCTTTTAAAACAATCAAATTCAATCCTTTCTTCTCCCTTGGAATAACCCCATTGATATGCATAGGGCCTTGGGCCTCTGGCAGATTGCATTCCAGTAGGCCCTGGTCACAGATTGTTGTTATTGTTGTTAAGTGCCATCAAGTCGGGTCAGACCATAGCAACCCTGTATAGGGTTTCCAAGGAGCAGCTGGAGAGCTTGAATTGCTGACCTTGCAGTTCAAAGGGCTTTGCAGTCTGGCGCATTAACCCACAGTGCCACACCAGGTCACAGATTAACTATCCTTTTTAACCAGTTTGACACTGGCTTCAGGCAACTCCAGAAGCTGAGGTTCCCCCCACACTTAAATATTTTATCCCATTTCCCTTTGTTGTTTCTCTTACAAATTCTTTATAATTTCTAAGTCTGGAGCCTGCTCACAGCACCAGTTGCTTAAACCAACTGGTGCCCATGTCTGACATCCTCTTAACTCCACAAGAGGGAAAGAGGACCAAGCTCAAAATCAGCCCAATGTATCCACCCTATGTCAGTGCCTTTAAAGTTAGTCAGACTTCAGAACCAATTTAGAAAACTCATCTTTACGTTTTTCTAGAACCCAATTATCTCAGTACCACATGTCTTAATACAGGCTTTCTAGAGAAGCAAAGTCAGTGAAATATATATATATAATTTACAGAGAGAGAGAGAGAGAGAGAGAAGTTCATTATCAAGGAAATTTCATAAAATTATAAAGTCCCAGGTCCCCAGCAGAAGAGAGAGTGAGTCCCTTCCATGTGTTCATTATATTGGGAGCAGGCCACAGCCCAAAGAAGCATCCCTTCAATTGTTTGGCTGCTGATAGTCACTCATTACAGAGTTAACTAAGCCTATATTAGGTTTCAAGGAGCTCTGGTAGCGTAGTGGTTACAAGTGGGCTGCCAACCTCAAGGTCAGCAGTTTGAAACTACCAGCAGTTCCGTGGGAGAAAGATGAGGCGTTCTGCTCCCATAAAGATTTATAGCCTCAGAAACCCTGTTCAGGGTCTATGAGTTGGAATTGACTCCATGGTACTTACCAACAACAACAGCATATTAGGTTTCATCACCATGGGAGTAAGCACATCCCAACTGCTAAACCAGTGGAAATCCTAGCCTGGTCAAGTTGGCACTAAACCATAACCATTACACCTGGTTTCTTTTCATTTTGCACAAAAGATAGCTTTCCATTTATGTTGTTAAGGGCTCTTGAGTCTGTTCTGGCTCTTAGCAACGCTGTATAGAGTTTCTGTGACTTTAAATCTTTATGGGAGTAGAAAGCCTCATCTTTCTCCCAAGAAGCAGTCAGTGAACTTCAACTACCAATTTTGTGGTTCACAGTCTAGCACTTATCCTACAGAGCCACTGCACTTCCCCTCAGCACAATATGATGATAACTGTGTTTAAAACCATTCTTATTTTATTTTGTCAATTATTTCCTTTATTATTTTTTTTAACTTTTTATTGTGAATTGAGTGAAGTTTTATAGACAAGATCATCAGTTTTACATTCAACAAATCATACATTTTGTTTCATCTCAATGATTGCATTCCCCTCAACATAGCAACTTCTGGTGTGGCACTGTAGAATAAGTACAGGACTGCAAGGTCAGTTTGAACAAAAGGTTGGTGATTCACTCACCATCCACTCCTTGGAAGCCTATACTTGGTCGCTATGAGTTGGCACTGACTCAACAGAACTTAACAACAACCACCAGGCAGCAACGATTATCCCACTTCCTCCCTGCCTTCAGACCTGAAGGGTAGTCAAGAGCCATAGTCTCACGTCCCTCTAGTGTCTTTCAGACCAGTAAGTTCTGTCTTTTATTTTCATTATTTTGAGTTTTGGTCCACATTTTCTCACACTTTATCTGAGACTTTCTATTGCCAGCCCATTCAGAGCAGTTGGTAGTGGTAGCTGGGCACCATCTAGATCTTCTGGTCTCTGAGTCATGGAAACTGATGTTCATGTGTTCCATTAGTCCACTGGACTATTTGATTACAAGCATTTTCAAATCGCATCACTCTTCTGTTGTCCACACTTGGAGAGGCCAATAGTTACACCTTAGATGGCTGTCTTATTTTATTTCTTTACTCTTCTTGATCCCACTCACTATATTAATTTTTGTCATTCTGACAGACAACTGCTATAATGGATATGACATGCTCACTATCTGTTTTTGAACTTGTGGAGTATTTTTCAAAATCTAAATGTTGGTATGTTTGATATAGAGAACTACTGAGTTATATGTCCTTTTTCTGTTGCTTTTTTCCCCCTCTCAGTGTTAAATTGGTATGTATTGCAGTATGTTTGTCTTGTTCTTTGCTTCTAGTTGGTACATAGCATTCCATAGTGTAGATATATATCACATTTTACTTGTCTAGCCTTCCAACTACTAACCTACAATAAATTTCTTCATAAATTATTTTCTAGATTGGCTATATTATAATTATTTTCTAGATTGTTTATGTTGTTGTTAAGTACTGTCATGTCAGTTCTGACTCAGTGACCCTGTATACAGTTTTTGAAGAGTGACTGGTAGGTTTGAACTATGAACTTTATGGTTAGCAGTCAAGTGTATATGCTACAACACAGCATCAGATTGGTTGTTGTTGTTGTTAAGTGTTATTGAGTCAATTCCAACTCATAACAACTCATATAGGGTTTTCAAAAATCTTTGCAGGAGCAGAATTCACATAGCTATGTGAGCCAAGAAAAGCCTCCAGCCTGATGTCTGGCCCCTTATACTTACCTGCTTATATAATGTCATGATCCATTTCCTTGAGATAAATCTCTTGATATATGTATATATATGTATGATATATATGTGGCACAGGAAGGTCAGTGGTTTGAACCTACCAGCCACTACTCAAAAGAAATATAAGGCAGTCTGCTTTTGTAAAGCCTTGGAAACACTATAGAACAGTTCTACTCTGTCCTATAGGGTTGCTATGAACTAACTTCAACTCAATGGCAATGAATTGGTTTGGTTTGGTTTTTGGTATGTAATTATATGCTTCACTAGTTTTGTTTCTTTAAATAAGCCTAAGACATGTATGAGTTTTCTAACTTGATTATCAAGTCTTACTAATCTTAAAGGTGTTGATGATTCTACCTTTAGTGGTAAAGGGGAAGGTACTATTATATGATGTGAAGTGACAGTATTAATACACAAAATGTCATCACTAATAGATCAAATCTTGCTGAGAATCTTGGCTGTGAGTGATCACATGTTTGATACTTTTATCTACATTTTTGTCAGTGAGAAGTATAAGAAAGTTGGTTGGTTGATCCTACTTTTGCTAGACAAAAAAGTAATGAGCTCAGGATATCAAAGTCACATTTTAATCACTGCATAAAATATCTATACGCTGCCATCAGTGCCCTGAAAGAAAGTTTTATTTCTTATGACAGAGCTAATATTGCTGAAAACCAAACTCTAGAGTCTTACTGTAAAAATAACTGAATTACAATGCCAATTTAATTCCCAACCTCAAATGGTGTCTCCAGTTAAAGTAAGCATTTATTGAGAAGAAATAGGAACCTGAAACCTGGGGAAAGGATGTATAGGCAGATAATCTGGAAACAGGGAACATTGAGACCCTGATTTCTGTTGAAGCCCTCCTGTCAACAGAACCAACCCTACCACTCCCATCTGAGTGATTACTCCAGTTCTGTCTACTTAGTTACACACCCCAGAACAACCATCCATCCTACCTCATTTGATGAGATTAACCTTATTGTGTGTGAAGAATCCATCACTGAAACATCATCTGAGACATTGCATGGAATTTTGCTGAAGGCAGATAAAATGCCTTACAATCTATTGCTGAATAATGCAGGAACCACCTCCACCACCTTAGATCTGTATCTAGACTTATTCCCAGCAAGCACCAAGAGATGAAGTACAAAGTGTTAACCCATGAGGAGACATGGTACACTACAAATGACTGCTTGATTTTCCTAATATATGCAAAGAGAAGCCTAGCAGATATGTGTGAGGTTATTAAGGGAATGAAGTAATGGTTGAAGGAAAATAAAATTGTATCTGTGTGAGTTTACTATTATATTCAGTATTTCAGCTTGAGAGGTTAGGAGAGGATCTTACAATTTGTTTGGTTGGTTCATTTAAGCCTGTACTAAATTAAATTAAAATACCAGACCTGTCTTAGTGTTCTGTAAAAGATGGCCCCTAAAAGCTTAGGAAAATTAGCATGTTAGAGTAAATTTAACAGTTAGGACACACAAACCCACCCATGGAATGCCCAGATTAATACCTTTAATCACAACAGTGAAGAACAAATTTGTGAACAGAACTCCTGCATCCTTGAAGACTGCTATGATTGCTATTTTATGTAATCAGGATAGAGCAGTGTGAACTGCCCTAACTGAACTAACTAATAGGGTTATATAATAATAGGATTGATTGGATGCCTTGGTGGTAGGGGCCAAGTGACAGCACTTAAATCACAAAGACAAGGTGATGAGCAGTGGAGTCAAAGTAGTACTTAGAATTGTATGACTTGTATGGACATATGATGTTAGCTACTTAGGCATGGTGTCCTTAGGTGTGAAATAGATGTGAAATCTACTAAATATGTACTTATTCTATATAAATGGAAGAAGTCTGGTTCAAGTGAACAGCAGGCTAATTTGAATTGCCAGAATAGAATCATAGCTCTTCAATCACTTCTCAGACTTGACTCTGTTTGCAGACCTAAAAACCTGTACAAGGGAGTGGATTCGAGGTCACATTGTGCAAGTAGCCCACTGCACTGCCAAATATTTATACTATTAACTTTTCTCACAGTCTTCCTCAAAGAGATATACAGCCTTTACAATTGGAGAAATGAAAATAACCTGACTTTTAGGGGATTGCTAAATACTGGCTTCCTACCACTCATTTGTCAGTTTGTCCTACTGTGGTGACTTGTGTGTTGCTATGACACTGGAAGCTATGCTGTCAGTATATTAAATATCAGCAGGGTCACCCATGATAGGTTTCAGAGGTTCCATAGAAAGACAGGCTAGGAAGAAGGAGAGGCTAGCCACTTCTAAATTCTTACCCACTGAAAACCTTATGAATAGCAGCAGAGCATTGTCTGATGCTATCATGCCAGAAGATGAGCTCCGCAGGTTGGGAGGCATTGAAAATATGACTGAGGAAGAGCTGCCTCCTCAAAGTAGAGTTGACCTTAATGCAATGGATGGAGTAAAACTTTTGGAACCTTCATTTGTTAATAGGAAAGACAAAATGAGAAGAACTTCAAACTTCATTAATAACTGTAATGTAGAATGTACAAAGTTTGAATCTAAGAAAATTGTTGTTGTTGTTGTTGTTGTCAGGTGCCATCAAGTCGGAACCAACTCATAGCGACCCCATGCACAGCAGAACGAAACAATGTCCGATCCTGGGCCAACCTCACTACCGCTGCCACACTTGACACCATCAATGATGCTACCGGGCTGATCCATCTCGTTGGGGGTCTTCCTCTTTTTCTCT
>NW_006408723.1:3966635-3978705 GCF_000296735.1 Chrysochloris asiatica | reverse complement strand
TCTTCCTCTTTTTCACTGACCCTCCATCTTAGCCAGCATGACATCCTTCTCCAGCGACTGTTCCCTCCTGACAATATGTCCAAAGTATGAGAGATGAAGTTTAGCCATCTTGGCCTCCAAAGAGCACTCTGGCTGCACTTCTTCCAAAATAGATCTATTGGTTTTTTGGCAGTGCATGGCACTTTTAGTATTCTCCTCCAACTGGTCCTTCCTCTTTGCTCCCAACCTTTGCATTCCAATCACCAGTAATGAAATGGAATGCATAAAGAGTTACCATATGATTAAGAATCAATGGTACTGAAAGAAGAACTCCAAGCTGCACTAGTGAAAAACAAGGCTTCAGGGATTGATGGAATACAAATTTACAAATTGAAATCGTTCAACAAACTGGTGCTCACTCATCTATGCCAAGGAATTTGGAAGACAGCTGTCTGACCAACCAATTGAAAGAGATCCATATTTGTTCCCATTCTATAGAGAGGTGACCCAACAGAATGAAGAAATCATCAAACAATATCATTAACATCACATACAAGTAAAATTTGGCTTTGTTGTTGTTGTTAGGTGCCATTGAGTGAGTACTGACTCATAGCGACCTTATGCACAGCAGAACAAAACACTGCCTGATCCTGGGCCAACCTCACTATCGTTGCCATGCTTGAGCCCACTGATGCTGCCACTTTGCCAATCCATCTCATTTTATTTTGCTTTAGATAATTAAAAAATGGTTACAACAGTACATGGACAGGGAACTGCCAGAAATTCAAATCAAATGCATAAGACGATGTTGAATTAGTGATATCATTGCTGTAGTCAGATGGATCTTGCTTGAAAGCAGAGTTCTCTGCTTTCAGAAAGATGTTTACTTGTGCATTACTGACTTTGCATTTGACTACGTGGATCTTAACAAATTTTGGATAACACTGGTGTTCATAAGGAACCTATACATATAGCAAGAGGATACTGATGGTTCAAAATCAGGAAAGGTGTGCATCAGGATTGCATCCTTTTACCATACTTAATCAGTTTGTATAGTAAGAAAAGAATCCAAGAAGCTAGATTATATGAAGAAGAATGTGGCATTAGGGTTGGAGGAAGACTCATTAATAACCTGTGAATGACATGCAGATGACTCAACCTTGCTTGCAGGAAGGGAAAAGGACTTAAAATACTGATAAAGACTACAGTCTTCAGTATGCTTTACACTTCAATGTAAAGAAAATTAAAATTTTCACTATTGGTCTAATAAATAACATGATAAACAGAAAAAATATTGAAGTTTTCAAAGACTTCAAGGAACCAGGAAGCAGAAAGTAGAAAGACATGGAGCATGGGAAACAGAGCTGCCTTAAGCTCAAAAGGTAGTGCCATGACCTCTGAGCTCTCAAAAGATGATACCATAACCTCTGGGTTTCTGAGAGTGGGATCATCAGTTGCTCCCATTTTTAATGGAAATGTCTACTTTTTGCCTGTTTCACCATTGTATTTGGGAGCAGATAAATTTTATTCTAGAGTCACATTTGAAGGAATATTTGGTCCCAGGTTGAAATTTAGACTTGGGAAGACTTTGGGGATAATCTTATGGAGTCCTGGTGTGGTGGTGTAGGATAAGCAATGGACTGCAAAGTCGGTTTGAACTGCAAGGTCAGAGGTTCAAACTCACTAGCCCCTCTTCAGAAACCCTATACAGAGTTGCGAAACTGACTTGATGGCCCTTGGCAACCATAACATAATGGAGCTGGATTCCTGGCATGGCACTGTATGGTAAACATTGGACTTCCAAACCACAAAATTGTCAGTACAAACCCACCAGCCACTCCTTGGAAACCCTATACAGGGTTACTATGAGTTAGAAACAACTTGATGGCACTTAACAACAGCAACATAATGGAATTAATGCATTTTCATTGTATGCATGTTAGTTGTAACATGTTAGAAGCAAGTATGACTTTATAATTATCTGTATTTAGAGATTGTTGTTGTTAAGTGACAATCTCTTCAGCCAGTCAGTTGAAAGGACGTTTCCTCATGGGTGAGACCTGTAATATCTTTCATTTTACAAATATAAAAGGTGAGAGAAATTAGTGGAGAAAGAAAGAGGAGCAAAGAGTAGCGTGAATCTTTTGAACATGGAGTCTCAGCATTGTGAAACTCCTAGATCCAGGGGAAGACTGATGCCACACATGGAGATTTCCAAGGAATGCTAGACCTTCAAATGCTGAAAGGAAACAAGGAACTTTCCCCAGAGCTTACAAAGAGAGAAAGCTTTCCCCTAGAGCCAGGACTCTGAATTAAGATTTCTTGTCTTGTAAATTGTGAGATTATAAATTTCTATTGATTAAAGCCATCCACTTGTAATATTTCTGTTATAGGGACACTACATAACTAAGACACTTATAGATCCAGTTTTGTTATAGAAAAAGTGCCAATGAAGAGAGATACATAGGGTGAGGTCTGGGATCCAGAGTTCCCATATTCCAAAAAGGTCATCAATGGTTGCATGTTGTTGTGATGCTGGAAGCAATGACACCGGTATTTTAAATACCAGCAGGATCATCCACGGTGGAAAGGTTTCAGATAAGCTTCTAGACTAAGACAGACTAGGTAGAAGGAGAGCAGACTACATCCGAATATTTACTCACTGAATAATGAATAGCGGAACACTATCAGATAGCACCAGAATACTGAATATGATTAAGAGTACCAGAATACTTTAAGATATAGTGCTAGAAAATGAGCCCTTCAGGCTGGAAAGCACTCAAAATAGGGCTGGAAAAAGCTCCTTCTCAGAGTAGAACTGACCGTAATGACATGAATGGAGTAAAGCTTTCAGGACCTTCATTTGCTAATGGGATACAACTCAATGAGGAAAAACAGCTGCAGATGTACATTAATAATCAGAACATGGAATGCACAAAGTATGAACAAAGGAAAATTGTAAGTTGTCAGAAATGAAATGGAACACATAAAGATCGAAATCTTAGGCATTGGTGAGTGGAATGGATTGACATTGGCCATTTTGAATCTTATAATTATATGGTTTACTATACTGGGAATGTCAGATTGAACATTAGCCCACAGCACCACACCAGGACTCCAGATTGAACATTGTTGTTGTGAAGTGCCGTCAAGTTGGTTCCGACCCATAGTGACCCTGTATAGGGTTTCCGAGGAGCAGCTGGTGAGCTTGATCTGCCAACCTTGCAGTTCAAATGGCTTTGCAGTGTGGCGCATTAACCCACAGCGCCACACCAGGGCTCCAGATAGCAGATGTCAAAAAGAACATTTCAAGACTTATCTTAAAGTATAATGCTGTCTGATAGGATAATATCCATATGCCTACAAGGAAGATGAGTTAATTCTAGTATTATTCAAAATTTCCCACCAAACACTAAAGCCAGTGGTGACATTGAAAAATTCTACCAACTTCTTCAGTCTGAAATTAATCAAACATGCAATCAAGATATATTGATAATTACTGGCATGTTGGGATGAAAAGGTTGAAAACCAAGAAGGATCCATAGTTGGAAAATATGTTCTTGGTGATAGAAATGATGCTGGAGATCTCATGATAGAATTTTGCAAGACCAATGACTTATTCGTTGCAAGTAGCTTTTGAAACAACATAAGAGATGTCTATATGTGTGAACCTCACCAGATGTAATACACAGAAATCAAATTGACTACATCTGTGGAAAGAGATGGTGGAAAAACTCCATTATCATCAGCCAAAACAAGTCCAGGGCAGACTGTTGATCAGATTATCAATTACTCATATGCAAGTTAAGGCTGAAGCTAAAGAAAATTTAAACAAGCCCATGAAAGCCAAAATTTGATCTTGAACATATCCCACCTGAATTTAGAGATCATCTCAAAAACAGATTTGAGATGCTGGAGTCAGATTCTGATCTGGGAGCAGGTCTTGGGGCCCCGGGCTGTGGGGAAGGCTGTGGGGATGGCTGGGCCTATCTGCAATGGCAATCCTGTGGGGAAGCCTCTTTAGCTTGGCTCAATACTCAGCCTGTGCTGCCTGGTGCTCTCTGTTCTGCCACCAAGAATTTCAAGGATGTCCATTGTAAATGAATTTGTCCTTTTAAAAATAATTCTGGGCATATTTATAAGAACATATCCCATAAAGATTGTGATTGCCTTCATGTTGTCGAGCCCATGCGTATGCAAGGGCCTGACGTAGAAGCATACTGTCTGTGCTGTGAATGCAAATATAAGGAAAGAAGTTCTGTTATAAAGATAAATTATAATTTCTCTCTCCATTTGGGCCTACTACTTCTGTACATGGCTTATCTTACTCTGGTTGAGCCCATACTGAAGAGATACCTCTTTGGACACTCACAGTTGATACAGAGTGATGATGATGTTGGGGATCACCAACCTATTGCAAATGATTGTGATATGCTGGCCCACTCCCACAGTCAAGCCAGTGTGCTGAACAAAGTAGACCATGCCTAGCAGCACTGTGGAAGCTTCAAATTCAACAGCAGTGAAAATCCATCTTTGACCATCATGTTGTCCTCAGTTAACTGGGATTCAAATTCAAGTTGATTAGGAAAAAAACAAGACAAAGTTTTTTTGACTGAGTTTTGCTAGGTTTTAATCTCCTTGTTAATTTCATCAAACTCTTACTGGAAGATTCAAAATTAGAAGCAAAAATGTGCTTGGTTATTTTTTTTCTTAAGGTATTAGTAGAAATTTGGAATGCACACATCTCAAATGCCAGCCAATAAACTTTTTCCTATTTGTGACTTTTACTAATATTAAATAAATCTACCTTGTAAATTATGTTGAAGTCATCTATCTGGAACAAGCACTCTCTTTTCACCATATCTTGGCTTTCAAGGTGATTTTCAGATTTTATTGTTGTTTGTTTTGCAGGGTGTGTGTGTGGGGGGGGTTGCTTGGGAAGTACTTAACTTTTCTCTAGTCATATTATTAAACAAACTTTTGTAAATACACTTTACCTCCTGTTTTTGAGTTGCATTTATATTTTGCAGCATAGCCACCCTTGTGGAAGTTCTGATTTATCCATTTGAATTTTGCACTGACTATATTAGTAAGGAGCTCTGGTAGTGTAGTGGTTACGAATTGGGCTGTGAACCACAGGGTCAGCAGTTCGAAACTACCAGCTGCTCCACGGGAGAAAGATGATGCTTTCTGCTCCCTTAAAGATTCACAGCCTCGGAAACCCTGTTCAGGGTCGCTATGGGTCGGAACTGGCTCTACGGCACTTAACAACAACAACATATTAGAGGAGTACTGATGTGGTACTGTGGGTTAATGCGCCAGCTGCAAAGTTGTTTGAATTGCAAGGTCAGCAGTTCAAACTCACCAGCTGCTCCTTGGAAACCTTATACAGGGTCGCTATGGATCAAAGACGACTCGATAGCACTTAACAACATATTAGCTAGGCAGTTGGTTGGCCTGTGGCTGCACTTTATCGTAAACTAGATCTCAAATGCCTGTTGACTTTTCACAAAATGTGGAGTCTCTTAATGTATTGTGAAACCTGATGTATCCAAGAACGAACTAGACATTTGTTAGTTACTCTAATGACTAAACTTCTAATCTTAGTGTGTGTATGGTCATTCTCATCTTCTAGTATCTTTAAGAATAGGACACTTGCAATAAGGAAAATTTATTTTAAACCCACACATCCCTGGATTGATGGAATGTACATATTTGTCAGCATTTCTGGTCATACTAAACAGTAGCTGTGAGAGTTCTAGTGAGTGCAACTTTGAACTAGGTTTGAGGGTCTTGATGCCTCCATCAAAGAGGTGAATCAGTTTTTAGATAACTAGCATTTTCTTCCTATGTCCTCTTTGGATTGTAGCAATAAAAATAATTTTTGAAACACCTTTAAAAAAGAACAAATTTGATTCATTACACACTAATGACCAAAGACAAGAAGAGTTGTGGGATGATATCAAGAACATCATACAGGAAGAAAGCAAAAGGTCATTAACAAAACAAGAAAGAAGGTAAACACCAAAATGGATATAAGAAGAGACTCTGAAACTCGCTCTCCCATGCAGACATGCTATAGCAAATGGAAGAACTGAGGATGTAGAAGAGCTGAATAGAAAATTTCAAAGGGCAGCTCGAGACGACAGAGTCAAGTATTATAGTGAAGTGTGCAGAAACCTAGAGTTAGAAAACCCAAAGGAAAGAGCATGCTCAGCATTTCTCAAGTTGAATGAACTGAAGAAAAAATTCAAATCTTGACTTACAATGTTGAGGGATTTTATGGGCAAAATGTTGAACGATGCAGAAAGCATCAAAAGAAGATGGAAGTCACTGTACCAAAAAGAAATGGTCAATGTTCAATGATTTCAAGAAGTAGCATATGATCAAAAGCCAGTAGTACTAAAGTAAGAAGTCCGTGGTGCACTGAAGGCATTGGCAAAGAACAAGGCTCTGGGAATTGATGGAATGCAAATTGTAATCTTTCAATAAACTGAGGCATGCACTCATCTATGCCAGGAAATTTGGACAACTGATTGGAAAAGATCCATATTTGTACCCATTCCAAAGAGACATGACCCAACAGAATGCCAAAGTCATAGAAAAATATCATTGATATTACATGCAAATAAAATCTTGCTAACGATAATTCACAAATTGCTGCAACAGTACATGACAGGGAACTCCCAGGTTCAAGCCAGATTCACACAAGGATGAATGAGGACTATCATTGCTGACATCAGGTGGATCTTGGCTTTAAGCAGAGGATACCAGAAAGTTGTTTATCTGTGCTTTATTGACTGTGTGGATCATGACAAGCTATGGATAGCCTTGCAAAGAATAAGTATCTCAGAACACCTAATTGTGCTCTAAATAACCTGTACACAGATGAAGAGGCAGTCTTTTGAACAGAACAAGAGGACACTGAAAGATTTAAAATCAGGAAATGTGTGAGTCAGCACTGTATTTTTTCACCACACTTAGTCAATCTGTATGCCGAGCAAATGCTCCAAGAAGCTGGATTATATGAATAAGAACGTGCCATCAGAATTGGAGGATGACTCATTAAGAACCTGCTATATGCAGTACACCCTTGATTTCTGAAAGCAAAAAGGACTTAAAATTTTTACTGATAAAATTCAAAGCCTTTAGTATAGATTGCACTTCAGTGCAAAGAAAGCAAAGTCCTAACCAATAAATAGCATCATGATAAATGGAGAAAAGATTAAAGATGTCCGAGACTTCACTTTGCTTGGAACCATTTTCAACACTCATGGACAAGCAGTCAAGAAGTCCTGATGTATATAATTGGGCAAATCTGCTGCATAAGACCTCTTTAAATAGTTCAAGAGCAAAGATGTGAGTTGAAGGAATAAGGTGTGCCTACCGTGGGTTAATGTGCCAGACTGTAAAGCTGTTTGAACCGCAAGGTTGGTGGTTCAAGCTCACCAGCTGCTCCTCGGAAACCCTATACAGGGTCGCTATGGGTCAGAAACGACTTGATGGCACTTAACAACAACAACAACCCATGCCTTGGAGTCCTGGTGTGGCACTGTGGGTTAATGTGCCAGACTACAAAGCCATTTGAACTGCAAGATTGGCGGCCAGGCTCACCAGCTGCTCCTTGGAAACCCTATACAGGGTCGCTATGGGTTGGAACTGACTTAATGGCACTTAACAACAACAAACCCAAGCCTTGGTATTTTCAATAGCCTCATATGAATGTGAAAGTTGGATAATAAATAAGGAAGACCGAAGAAGAATTGATGCATTTGAGTTTTAGCATTGGAGAAGAATATTAAAAGTACCATGGACTGCTAGAACAATCACATCTATGTTAGAAAAGAAGTACAGCCAGAATGCCCTTTAGAAACCAGGATGTTAAGACATAGACTCTCATACTTCGGACATATTATCAGGAGGAACCAGTCCCTAGAGAATGACATCATGCTTAGTAAAGTGGAGGGTCAGAGAAAAAGACAGAGATCCCCAACAAGATGGATTGGCACAGTGACAGCAGCAATTTGGGTTCAAACATTCCAACAATTGTGAGGGTGGCACAGATCAGGCAGTGTTTAATTCTGTTGTGCATTGGGTCACTATGAGTCAGAACTGACTCGACGGCACCTAACAACAGCAGTAAAAAGTGGTGCACTACCTTCCCACACATATCCATGTATTTCACCAACTGGACTTGGAGATTCCATTTTCAGAGTCTTTACTGGGAAGTTACTATGTAGGCATGATTGATTGAGTCATGACCCCCACCTCTGAGGTCAACTCATAACATGAGTTAGGTCTTTCTGGTCTCACCCATACCTATTAGGTAAGTTGTGATCTAGATCCCTCATCAGACACTTCAATCACTGTTCTTAGAGGTTGTCTCTCAGAAGCCAAGAACACAGACCAAATTCTTGTTGTAAAGATAAATTTTTTACTCACTGGGAGTAAATTGGGACATAATTCAACGCAGTATAACAGCTTTCAGTCTTTGCTTCAGATGACTGGCCCTTACTCTTGTTAAATACTTTCTAAATATGTTCTTCTGCACTCAGAGATAAAAATTGAATCACAGACATCACTTACTGTTTGTCTAAGTCAGTATGTCTAAACTAGAGCTATACAAATTTGTATTTGGAACACAGTGGTCAATGGGGAAAAGCTGATTAGTGAGGATTAAAAGATGAAAGTGAATAAGGATCTAGACTCAAATACTTTGAAGCCACACACTTTGTTACTTTATTCTTCTGATACCTTACTCACTATGTAATGTAAGTGAAATTGATTTGCTTGTGTTTGAATCTCTTATCCCCCAACTATTAGACATTGATTTGGGCAAATTATTTAGCTCCTCTGTGGTTCAGTTTACTCATAAGTAAAATGTGGGGGAAGTACCAACAGAAAGACAGTGCTGTGATAATGTTGAATGAATTTAGAACAATTTCTGGCACCTCTAAATTATTATTTATCATGTAGTAAGTGTAATAAAAGTATTCATTGTATTATATATGTTTCTAGCATATGTTATGTCGAGTTGGTTATGACTCATAGCAACTCTGTATAGAGTTTTTGCTCTATGAAAGCAGAAAACCTCTTTATTCTCCATGGAACAGCTGGTAGATTCGAACAACAGAACCACAGCCCAATGCATAATATACAACACCACTAGGGCTTCTTTTTAGTATATATTGTTGTTGTTAAGTACCATTGAGTGCGTTCTGACTCGTAGCGACCCTGTATAGGGTTTCCAAGGAGCAGCTGATGGGTTTGAACCACCATCCTTGTGGTTGGAAGTTCATTGCTTCTCCTACAGAGCCATACCAGGATTCTATTTTGTATGTATAGCCTACATAAATATATGGTTTCATTTATCTGTATTGATTATAGTTATGTATAGCACTTTCAGTCTCTCGATGTTAATCAACTATGTCTAATTTCTTCTGCTGTTCTGTGCGTTAGCAGTTAGCTGTTCTGTGTGTCAATTTTATCTGTTGTTTTTTTTATGTTTTTTTTTTTTTTCCTTTTTAGTTGGGGATATTGGATTTGAAACTTCACAAAGGGAATTTCTGAAGTTTTGTTCCAGTTGGAGAGAACTAATCCACTCACAGAAGATAACTCATTGTATTCCATTTTAGAAGAATTGTGGCAACATGATGAATGGATAGGTAGATATGAGGAAAATCAAAACAGACATTTAAGTTATGTTGCCTTCATCAGTAGGAAAACATTATGTAATGAGAGGCACTATGAATATAAGGATATAAAAGATATGGTTCATTTAAATTCATACCTCGGTCCTTCACGAGAAATACTCCACAACTATGGCTTATTTGAAAAGAGTGTAAAGTCTACTGTAAACTTAAATAATCATAATAGAACCAATGCAACAGAAAATCTTGATAAGATTATCATAGATGGTGGCAATTTGACTCATGTGAATTCTCATACAGAAATTAATGTTTGTGAATGTAGTCAGCACAAGAAACTTGAGAGTCAAATGCAAGTTGTCATTCATAATCAGAAAATTTATACTGAGGAGAACCTCTGTTCTGACTACATAAAAGTTTCCACTTTGAAATTGCATGTTTTTGTCTATCAAAACTGAAGAAATTGCATGTTTTTGTCTATCAAAACTGAAGAAAAACATGAGTGTAGCAAATGTGAGATAATTGGCACTCAGCAGCCTCAACTTGGTATAATTCAGAGTGTTTATACGAGAGACAAACCCTACATAGACATTGAACATTGGAGGGAATTTTCCTTGAAGTCAAACCATCAGAAAACACATGCTGACAAGAATCACTATAAATGCAATGAATATATGGAAACTTTTACCCGTAAGTCTGATATGTTCAAATTTCAGAGTTTTAACCTTGGAGAAAAACCCTATAAATACAGCGAACATGGGGAAATTTCTCAGAATTCAGAACTCCATATACACAAAAACGTTTATATAGGAGAGAAACACTTTGAATGTACTGAATGTGGAAAAGCTTTCACAAGGAAATCAACACTAAGTATGCATCAAAAAGTTCATACAGTAGAAAAACCTTATGTATGTACTGAATGCGGGAAGGCCTTTACCCGGAAGTCATATTTTATTGCACATGAGAGAATTCATACTGGAGAGAAACCCTATGATTGCATTGACAGTAGGAAATCTTTTACTAAGAAATCTCAACTTCATGTGCATCAGCGAATTCACACAGGAGAAAATTCCTTTATGTGTTCAGAATGTGGGAAGGTCTTTACCCACAAAACAAATCTCATTATACATCAGAAAGTTCATACTGGGGAGAGACCCTATATATGTACAGAATGTGGGAAGGCCTTTACTAACAGGTCAAATCTCATTAAACACAAAAAAATCCATACAGAAGAAAAACCTTATAGATGCAGTGACTGTGGAAAATCATTCACCTGGAAATCACGGCTCAGGGTACATCAGAAATGTCATACTGGAGGGAGGCACTATGAGTGCAGTGAATGTGGGAAAGCCTTCATCCAGAAATCCACACTAAGTATGCATCAGAGAATTCATAAAGGAGAGAAACCCTATGTTTGTACTGAATGTGGGAAGACCTTCTTCCAGAGGTCACATTTTATTATACATGAGATAATTCATACTGGAGAGAAACCTTATGAATGTAGTAACTGTGGGAAATCCTTTCCTAAGAAATCACAATTCCACGTGCATCAACACATTCATACTAGAGAGAAATCCTATGTATGCAGTCAGTGTGGAAAGGGCACTGACAGATCAAATCTCTTTACACACCAGAAAATTCACACTCGAGAGAAACCCTATACATGTAGTGACTGTGGAAAAGCCTTCACTCGGAAGTCAGGTCTTCATATACATCAACAGTCTCATACTGGAGAAAGACATTATGAGTGCAGAGATTGTGGGAAAGCCTTTGCAAGAAAATCAACACTAATTATGCACCAGAGAATTCATACAGGAGAGAAATCCTATATTTGTACTGAATGTGGGAAGACCTTTATCCAGAAGTCACACTTAAATAGACATAGAAAAATCCATACTGGAGAGAAACCCTATGAGTGCAATGCCTGTGGAAAGTCTTCCATAAAAAAATCACAGCTCCCTACAACACCTCTACAAGAAAAAGACAAATAACCCAATTAAAAAGTGGGCACAGGACATGAACAGACACTTCACTTAGGAAGAGATCTGGGCAGCCAACAAATATATGAAGAAATGTTCACGATCACTAACCATTAGAGAGATGAAAATCAAAACAACAATGAGATATCATCTCACACCAACAATACCAGCAAAGAGCAAAAGTGTAGAGGACGATAAATTCTGGCGAGGATGTGGCGAGACTGGGTCACTCCTGCATTGCTGGTTGGACTGAAAAATGGTTCAACCTCTCTGGAAAGCAATTTGGCGTTTCCTCAGACGGTTGAAAATAGAAATACCTTATGATACAGCAATTCCTCTACTTGGTATTTACCCACAAGAAAAATGAGCCACAACACGAGAAGATATATGCACACCAATGTTCATAGCAGCACTATTTACAATAGCAAAAAGATGGAGACAGCCAAAGTGCCCATCAACTGAAGA
>NW_006408723.1:3955503-3958955 GCF_000296735.1 Chrysochloris asiatica | reverse complement strand
CCAACCTTCTAAGTATTCCTTTATATGTGGTTCAGAGTTCTGGGACCATCTCCTGAGCCTGCTTGGTCAGGTATTCTGTGTTGTTGTTGGTGGAGTTCTCTGCTACACATCCACCCGATCCGCCATCTTGTTTGTTCTCAAGGTAATGTTTTTTAAAATTGTTTTTCCAATCCTCTTTACATGTATATGGACTTTTCTATCAGCTCTTACTCTATCAGATACTGAAAGAACTGTATTATAATCTTCTTGAATAATTGGTAATTTTTCTCTATCTCTTTCATGTTTTGATTCTTTGTTTTTACACATATTAAAATTAAGAATTGTTATGCTCTTTCTGGTTAATTGAAACTTTATACACTTCTTTTTATGTTATGTTTTTTGCCTTAAAATGTATATCAGATATTAATACAGTACAAAATATATGTGGAACCAAACCATTCCTCCCACAATCCTTTCTGCTCCCACTGTGTTCAATAATTCATTGCTGTGGCTACACAGAACTCAAAGACAGTATTCAGTTATGGGATTTATTTAGGGAACTTGTTGTTAAGTGTCATCGAGTTGATTCTGCAACCCTGTATAGGGTTTCGAAGGAGCAACTAGTGAGTTGGAACTGCTGACCTTATGATTACCAGTCAGTACTTATGCTACAGCACCCACCAGGACAGGTTACAATACCAGGTAAGAAAATGTTCAAGGTACAGTTGTTCCAGTCAGTCAGCTGCTGATAAATGCCCACCGGACATACTACTTCACCATAAGCTTCAGCCTGAATGCACTCGACTCTAGCTCCGTGATTCAACAAACCTAGTTCCCCCACTTAAGTGCCTGGAGGGACCCCACTCTACAAGCAAGGTTCCTGTCCAAAGTCACTTAGCTTTACTTACTCCATGGGATGGGAAGATCACTGCTCTGTCTCATGCTCTGGTTCTTGGTTCTGCTGCTGCAGCTCCTCTGCCCCTTCTCCAGTGTCACAGCTTTACTTTCCTTGGGTAGAAGAGATTCATTGCACAAAGATTTTGGGGTCCAAAGAACACACTCCACTCGTGGCTCTTCTTTATTGACTGTAAGATCTCCCAGCCTGCTTTGGAGATCACTTATTTTAAACCCATGTTGGAGTTTCAAGTTTTTACAATTACAATGAACTCTGCTAACATCCACAACTGAATCATGTCATCCTATCAGCATCTTCTCTCACCTTCTCTTACCCAGATTCAGTAGGGCAGAAACGTTTGGTGGGAATTACAGACTGTGCCTAGAAGAGACCTTAGATAACTCATTACCTACGCCACATTACTTTTCTTACATTTAAGTGGTTCTGTTTTAAAGCAGCATATGATTGAACTGTTTTCAGCTGGCTTGACAAATTATCTTTTAATTGCAGAATTTAGCATGTTTGCATTTAATGTAGATACAGGTATTTGCTGCTTAACATCTATGATATGTTTATGAAATAGGATGCTAAGTGATTAGGGCATTGTGCAAACACCATACTAAAACCGTATGGGAGTCTGCTGCTTATTTTCCTTGTCGCTACTGCTGTTGTCACCACTGCTACAGCTGCTGAAGTTGCTGATGGGGTCCGGAGGAATGAGTGCTGCCTGCTGTCCGATTCGACTGCTGTTCTGCCCTCCTTTTCTACAGGAGCCCCTACTACTGCCTGCTGGCCTACCAAACAATGCCTGAGAGCACATGTTTAGAGCCCTGTTCTCTGCCTCACCTGCTGTATCTCACCATGATCAAGTGCTGGATTTGGAGTCTTTAAAAACATTCAGGAAATTCACTGCCATTTAACCAATTATGACTCATAGTCACCCTGCATAGGGTTTTTGAAGCTGTAAATCTTTACAGGAACAGAAAGCTTCATCTTTATCCTGAGGAGTGACCAGTGGGTTTAAGCTGCCAACCGTGCAATTAGGCACCACCAGGACTCCTTAGGGTTAGGGTTAGTGCTTGATTTAAGTAGTGGGAAATAAGAAGCAAAAGGAGAGCTGCTTTCCCTTTAAAAAATTTAAATCTTATTGGACCACAGATAAATATGGACGTTGCCTGATTGGATGTTAAGTGCTGACATAATAATTGAATTTAAAACTGACTATTTTTTTGTTGTTGTTGTAGAGACTTCTGTTTTCCCTGCCCTTTTTTTTTAAATTCTTGTGCTGTTTATCATAACATTGCTAGTTATACACTATTTTACTTTAGTTATCCTAGATTTTGCAGTATGTGTTCTTCACTTACTAAAAGTTAATGTAAATTTAGTACTCACACTACTTCCTAGACAAGGCAAGGACTTAAAACATTCACTTCACTTCTTCCATTCCTGATTTATATGATATTGATGTTATTTTATTTCAGTTCCACATATAGGAGCTCTGGTAGTGTGTTTATGGGTCAAGCTGCTAATCTCAAGGTCAGCAATTCAAAACTACCAGCGGTTCCGTGGTAGAAAGATGAGGCTTTCTGCTCCTGTAAAGATTTACAGCCTTGGAAACCCTATACAGGTTGCTATGAGTTGGAACCGACTCCATGGCACATCACCACCACCACCATATAGTTGAAACACCTGATCATTATGGTTTCAGTGTTATTTATACATTTACCATTTTTGTTGCTTTTTGTTCCTTCTTATTTAATTTTCTCCATACAATCATATTTCTTCTGACTTGAGAACACCCATTAGTATTCATTTTACTCTTGCTTTTCTGGTGACAAATTCTGTTTTGAAATATACCTTTATATTTGCAAGATATATTTGCTGATCATAGAATTCTAAGTTTCTATTAGCATTTGAAGATATTTGCTACAGTCTGCCTCCTGATATTTTGTTGAAAAGAGCTAACAATTTAATTTTATCTTTGAAATAAATGTATTTTTTCTGATTCCTTTGAAATTTATGTCTTTGTCTTTTGTTTTCAACAGTTTTACTACACTAGATGTGATTTTCTATATATTTATATGCTTGGAGATTACAGTACTTTAAAAAAACTTTATTGTGTATTCAGTGAAGGTTTACAGAGCAGATCATCAGTTTTACGATGGACAAATCATATAATCCATTCCAGCTCAATGATTTTAATTGTCTCATTGCAATGTCACTTACCCCTCTTCCTCCATGTGCTTCTTGCTCCTATTCTTCCTTCATTACCAGTGCTTCTGAATTTTGTCTTTGGGTAAATGTTGCCTTTACAGTGTTTTTTTAAAATGTGGTTTGAATTTTAAAATGAGCACTGAACATGAATAGACACTTCACCAAGGAGGAGATCCGGGCAGCCAACAAACATATGAAGAAGTGTTCATGATCATTAGCCATTAGAGAGATATCAATCAAAACAACAATGAGATATCACCTCACACCAACAATAACTTTGTAGACAGTGCAGAGGTTCGAGGCCCTATAGGCCCGAGTGTAACAGATCTAGCCACTTGGCAGTTAATAGCAAATAGTTTTTCAT
>NW_006408723.1:3953145-3955403 GCF_000296735.1 Chrysochloris asiatica | reverse complement strand
GAAGATTGGGGGAGGGGGGGAGGAGGGAAAGGGGAGGGGTTAGTGTAGGGGGGTAGGCTTGCAGGGTATACCCTTTTGTTGGTTGATGATGCCTGGAGAGTATTGGAACCATGGCAATGAAACTATATACGATAGAATGAATGTAAAACTAATGTTCTCTCACGTAAATTATCATATAATTCATAATAAAACATTTTTAAAAAATCACAGCTTCATGAGCATCATCAAATTCACACAGAAGAGAAGCCATACATGTGTGTTGAATGTGAAAGGTCTTCACCATCAGATCAAATTTTATTAAACACCAGAAACTTCATACTAAACAGAAACTCTAAAACTGTAGTGGCTTTGAGACAGCCTAAGCTGGAAGCCACAACTCAATATATCAAAGAAATCTGAATCTGAGGAAAAATGATTGTCCAATGCCACAGTCATGGTGTGGTGATACAAAGAAGTGCGAGTCCATAACTTGGTTGAGAAGCAGAAGGTCACCAAACCCAGTTCTCTTCTAGCTGTATGAATATGTGGTCCACATAGCTGATATTCAGTTATACATATGGGGAGACACTTTGGAATAAGTGTTTAACGTATAATGACCATACCTGGTTATTTGAAAGATAATTGGGATTGTTAAACCTCTGTAGATTGCAGAAGTAAATAACGCAGGTAGATGATTTGCAATCTTGTTTCACATTTTGAATAAGTAGTTTTATTTAATTCAGTGCTCTTGAGGGTTTTTAATGCAAAACTATACAATATTGACCCCAAAATCATAATGAGTAGAGTGATGAGAAAATATTTCATTGTCTAAACACCCTTTGTTGTTGTGTGCTGTAAATCGGCCTGGATTCATAGCGATCCTGTGTATGGTTTCCAGGAGTGGTTGGTGGGTATAGACTGACTACCTTGCAGGTAGCAGTCCAGTGCTTATCCTACAGTGCCACACCAGGGCCCTTTAAGCACCCTAAGAACACTGAAATCAAGGTAAAGTATAGGCAATTCAGGTCTATAATGAAAGAAACCAGAAATCGTGAAAATTGACATTAAAAACAGAAAGGACTAGACTTTAAAAAAAACTGCTTTTATGTATGTATTTTCTTTGGAAATTCACCATTTTCTAAATTATAATTTTAGAAAGCCGTTTTAAGTTACAACTTTAGACTGACAAATTAAAATCACACTCTTTCTTGAGTATTACCTTCTTCAGCTAAGGAGTCTGTTCTCTCATTTATTAATTCCCAGTTATAGCAGTAGGTGCCTCACACCAACAGGTATCCAAGTGCCAAATAGTCATCAGTTATGTAAGCAGCAGCTTACAATTAATGTAACTAGCACTGAGATCATGGAACTAAGCCACAAGGACACAGGTCTTAATAAGAGTACTTTGGATCCTCAACCTTGTCTACAGAAATCTGGACTTTCCTACGAATTTCTGTTGAAGAGACTAAGAAAGTGAATTTTCAAAATCTACAATTATTTTACTAAAAATTTTGTCAATACATGTGCTACATATATGAAGATATTTTGTTGTTGTTGTTAAGTGCTGTTGAGTTGATTCCGACTCGTAGCGACCCTGTATAGGGTTTCCAAGGAGCAGCTGGTAAGCTTGAACCACCGATCTTGCAGTTCAAACAGCTTTGCAATCTGACACATTAGCCCACAGTGTCACCACACATGTTAAATTACTATGAAACACAATTGCCTTGTGTTTCACAATTGCTTTCTTAGAAGGTAATAATATACAGTTGAACTTTTGGAAGAAAGGTACTCTCCAAAGTACTCTTTCCACTTCCAATTTCTAAAGTTAATGTTGTTGTTTTTGTTTTGTTTTGTTTTAAGTTTTTATTGTGAATTAAGGATTAGTTTACATGGGAGAACATTGGCTTTACACTCATCATTTCAATGCAAGGATTACAATCTCCTCCATGCATCATCTTTCAACAGTATTTGGCACATTTTTTAAGACCCCAGGCAGTACTCACCAAAGTAGGATGCAGAATGTTATAATTACTAACATGTGGTGTCAGTTAACATAGAAGTCCCCAAGTCTACTGTCTTTCACCTCAGAGCCTAGACTGTCATTTTTATGGAACCAGACTGTCACGTGTTTCTCCCATGGAATGGATAGTGAGTTTAAATCACCAAATTTTAATCAGCAAGCAAGAACTTAAGTCACTACACCACTAGGAATCTATCAGCACACAGTAGGTACTCAATTAACAACTGCCCAATGGAGAAATTTGCTTTTTTTTTTTTTA
>NW_006408723.1:3936825-3945755 GCF_000296735.1 Chrysochloris asiatica | reverse complement strand
CAATGGGGGCAACTCCCTCGGACCACCCTGGGTTCAATCAGTTTGATCCAAGTGAAGGTTAAACCCAGTAAGGAAGAAAGGAATATTGGTTTAAGTAAGGTTTACTGGCTTAATTTATCTAAAAGATTGTCTTGTCTGAATAATACCATTCTTCTTCTGTAAAGATCCCTCCCTGAAAAAGAGGAAATAAAAGATGGACGCAAACTTAAGTCTGCGGGCATTATTGCTTGCAGGGTATGAAGAGGCTGTCTGCCGGTTTTGCATCCACTCTGGTCTCTGATTGTTTCTTTTCTCTCTCACCTCTCCAGACATCCCACCTAGAGTTAGTCCGAGAAGGGAAAATGTCAGCCACTGAGCAGTCTGTCTGGCAGCTTGCATCAAGCCCGTGTGTCTGTCTTCTTTGCATCTGTTTTCTCTGTCTTCTTTGTGTCTGTTTTCTCTCTTGCGTGCTCGCGCCATTGTCACCAGACACCTCATCTTCGGGTCCTCACCCCCTTGCAGAGGCCAGACCCCGGCAAATAACAGCAAAGATCAAAAAAGTAGAAGACAATAAATGCTGGCAAGGATGTGGAGAGACTGGGACCCTCCTACATTGTTGGTGGAATTGCAAAATGGTCCAAGTACTCTGGAAAACAATATGGCACTTCCTCAGAAATTTGGAAATAGAAATACCCTATGATCCAGCAATTCCTCTACCAAGGAATTTACCTCTACCAAGAAATATGAGCCATAGCATGAGTAGATATATGAACACCAATGTTCACAGCAACACTATTTACAATAGCAAAATGATGGAGA
Organism: Chrysochloris asiatica; assembly: GCF_000296735.1. Taxonomy (NCBI): domain Eukaryota; kingdom Metazoa; phylum Chordata; class Mammalia; order Afrosoricida; family Chrysochloridae; genus Chrysochloris; species Chrysochloris asiatica. The sequence goes on along the minus strand of NW_006408723.1, from coordinate 3,944,957 downwards.
ACAGCCTAAGTGCCCATCAATGGAAGAATGGATAAACAAACGGTGGTACATACACACAGTGGAATATTATGCTGCCTTGAAGAATAACAAGGAAGCTGCAAGCCACTGCATAACATGGATGAAACTTGAGTACATTATGCTGAGTGAAATGAGTCACAAAAGGGGAAATACTGCATAGGACCATTATTGTAAAAGCTTAAGAAAAAGTACCCACTCTTAAAGGGGGGGAAATATTCTTTGCTGGTTACCGGGGTGCATAGGGTGGGGTGAGGGGAGGGAGGGGAAGGTGGAGAACAGGGTAGGGAAAAGACAAAGGATAATTTGGGTGCCAGGGGTGTGTGTGCCATACACAAGAAGGGTGAGGGGAATGGAAAAACAAGGTGGATGGGAGAACAGGTAGGTTTGTATGAGCTAGCTGGGACAGAGGTAAATAATGATGTATGCTCAACCTTGGAACAGGGTTCTGGGATACAGGGATTGAGGCATGGTTTGAATGGGTAAAAGAGGGGAAATAATGTTAAGGTGCTTGGCTAGTCTTTTGAATCTTGGTTTTCCTTGCCTACTATTGTAAAATAGACTCTTGAGTGGGAGAGAAAGGAATAGTCAGACACATCACCACAGAAAGCTTGTAAGTCCATCTTCAGCCTATAACTGATTGGAATACCTAAAATGGGGCTAGAATTTGCCCAGGGAAGGAGGCTTCCTGCAGAGCCTTTGCATTGCATAAGACCATAGATGGAATCCTGATCCCCACTCAGAATCTTCTGAGGTGGGAAATTTCTACTTGAAACAACTAGCAGTCCAGCCTGGAGCGGCTAGAAGAAAAGAAGATATTTCTTGAAAGAAAGACCAGCAGGAAAACTAAAAAACAATAATGGAAGTCTGACTACTACAAGAACAAGCAAGTTGTATGCCCCAGGAGCCATCAAGGCAAGTGGCTGGGTTCCCTCAGGGTAAACCCCCTTCTAAGATTGAGACTCAGGGGGAATACACAAGCAGGCACATGGTCTTGTTGGTGACCACGTTGGTCTACTGATAAGAGGAAGTGGGGGCGGGGGAAACAGCAATGAGCTAAGTCCAACCAGGTTCAACAGACTCCTGTCAACCTGTTTTAAGACCTCGTTGGCTAGCAGTATGGCAAGACCTGGGGACTCCTGGGCCCAGAGACAAGGGCATGACCACAGAGGACTAGAGCTGAGAATAAAGCATCCAGCTTATAAGTGAGGGGAGATGCACAAGAACACCCACACTTGCTGATAGTACCCACTTGACCTGGCTTCAATGGTTGGATGATCAGAACTCGACTAGAGGAAGAAAGAGAAAAGAGTAATCTGCTACAATTTGATGAACTTGGCCTATCTATACTTATGGATGTAGTAGCTCAAAAGAGGAAACAAAGCTTTATGGCAAAGGTCATACCCACCCCCTCGGTACACAGGGTTGACAGGGATGGGCAACTTATAAATTGGCTACCCAAAATGGGGGGACTACAAAGGCATGAAGTGACTGGCTTACAAACTTTCAAGAGGGAGCCTAGTTCCAGAGGTTGCGGGGAAAGGTAGACTCTCCAGAGTGGTTTCCAATCTGTCTGGACAGGGCTGGTGAAAGGAGATGGGGATTAGACTTGTGGTTCAATAGTGAATAATTACTATCAGGATTGATTGTGAGTGTTGCAAATGTAAAGGTAGATGTAACAAAAGGAGGAGGGTGGTTGATTTTGCAGTCCAGGAGCAGAGGACCTTGGAACCATCAAGGGAGAAAAGCAGAGTGCAGGACCCTATCCAGAAAAGCAGTGACATCAGAGATAGAGGCAGAGATGATGATGTGGAGAGATGGAGTGGCTGGGGGCTCTGAACTCAGAGAGGGAGAGGGGCTGTGTGCTGAGAGCTGGGAGGCAGGCTTGGGGAATGTACCCTTTGGCTGTTTGATGATACATGGTCGGGATTGTAATCATTACAATGAAATGAAATACTATAAGATGAATGTAAAACAGATGTTCTCCCATGTAAACTATCACTCAATTCACAATAAAAGCTTTTTTTAAAAAAAATGTGTGGTTTGATGTCTTTTGTACATCTGGGGACATTCCTGGCTATTATCTGTTCGAATAATGCATCTGATTAATTTTCTTGTAGAGATAACTCCATTATCAAGATCCTCTATTGACCTGTTTTTATTTTTCATTGTTCTGCCTGAGTTTGGGACATGCTTTATCTCCTCATATACCTGACTTTTTAAAATCAACTGTCAAACACCATATATTAAAATTGGTAAAGATAATTAGGTGGTCTGAATGATATCTTCTTCCATGGAGGATTTTCCTTGGAAAATGACCTGGTTAGAAACACTAATAATTATTGATTGCCTTCACCCAAAATGTATTACGTTTTCTCATCAACTTGGTTGGTCGTCTATGTGCTAAAGAAATTTTTTCCTACGTTTTTAATATTTATCTATGGTAGTACAGGTATATACTACCTACTCTGCCATTGTTTTTGTTATTAAGTGCCATCAAGTTGGGTACAAATGATAGCGACCCTGTATAAGTTTTGAGGAGCATCTGGTGGGTTTGCAGTTCAAACCAATCTTGTAATCCAGTGCTTGTCCTTCAGTGCCACACCAGGACTAATAGTTTCTGCTATTTAAGGACTTTGAAGCACAAAAACAATTTTAAATTATGAAAGCTTTTCTAAATTACTGACTTAAAAGGAAAATGTACTGATTTGATTTGCAGCATAACTTTATTCCCAGTGTTTACTTCTAAAAATCTTAAGGCATTCCAGTGGGGACAAATAGACCAGTCCAACAATTGAAAATTGTTGAAATTCAAAATAAATTAAAATTTATTTTAATTAAATATGTTTATATGTTGAAATACACACACATAAAACTTTGTATAAATGTAACTTTTATAATATATTTCTTTTTTCCTGATTTTTATAGCAACTCTAGCTCTGGTAGAGTAGTGGTTACAAGTCAGGCTGCTAACCTCAAGGTCAGCAGTTCGAAACTACTAGTCATTCGTTCCACAGGAGAAAGATGAGGCTTTCTGCTCCTGTAAAGATTTGCAACCTTACAAATCCTATGCAGGGTCATTAAGAGTCGGAACTGACTCCACAGCATACCACCACCACCTAACCACATCAATAGTCTATCAACAGATAATTGATGCTAATTAATTTCATAGTTTTCTTTAAACTTGTAATCATTTTTTGTTGTGTTGTGCTTATTTTATAAAAGTGGGATTTTATGCTGGTTTTGGCATCATATGAACTTCACCTTTAATTAGTTTAAAATAGTCTATTGTATGGGCATGGCATAATTTGTTTAACCATCTCACTGTTGGTAATATACATTTTTGTACCTCCCTGGTGTCATGGTTCATGTTAGAGGACTGCCTAACATCTGGCTGAAAGGCGAGTCATGGAGATTAAGAGTGACAAGCAACCATATTCTCAGGGATTACACTGGTCTGTTAGAAAAATGATGCTGGTCTTTTTTTTTTATGATTTTGAGTTTTGTTCCACTTTTCTTCCACTCCATCTGGGTCTAACTATTGCTATCCCTTTCAGAGCAGTCAGCAGTGAAAGCAAGGGTCCATATAATTCTGGACTCAGGATCATAGGGGTTCACATAGTCCATTAGTTCTTTGGATTGTTTCTTTGCATCTTTGATAGTCTTCATTCTTCTTTGTATCTTTGATAATCGTCATTCTTCGTTGCTCCCCAGTCACGATTCACCAAGTGTCCTAGTAAACTTGTGCTGCTGTAATGAAATACCACCAGTGGATGGCTTTAAAAATAGAAATGTATTGTGTCACCGTTTAGGAAGCTAGAAGTCCACATCTAGCATACTGGCTCTAGGGGAAAGCTTTCTGTAGCGTCTGAGGAAAGGCCCTTGTCTCTTTTCAGCATTTGTAGGTCTGACATTCCATGAACATCTCCATATGCCTTGCCATCAGTATTTCCTTGGATCTAGGCTTTTCAATGTGCAGGGATCCCAAATTCAAAGTCCCTTTCCCTCTACTCACTTCCTTCTCCTTTTATCTTTGGGAGATAACAGATGTTGCAGGCCACACCCCTGGAAAACTCCCTTACATTGGATCGAGGTTGTGATGGGACTAAGGATATTGCATTCCATCCTTAATCATTTTATTGCTTTATCACATTAGATCAAATCATGGGAAATCACCACACAACTGCCAAACTACTTAGAATTATGTTCCAGCCAAGCTGACACATATTTTGGGTGGACAAGATTCCATCTGTGACACCAAACTAGGATGTAGAATATTTCCTTTGTGGACTATGTATGCCAGTTGACCTCAGTGTCCCTAGAGACTACATTCCTTAGCCACCAGGCCCAGCAACTCATTCCCTCAGGGTATTTGGCTATGGCGAAGAAGTTTTCATAGTATAAACATGTTTTGTATAAATCGTTTCTACAACTCTATGCTGTACCCAAGCATTCTGAAATTTATTCAAGGATCAAATTTATTAAGGAATACATCATTTTCATAACCCTAGTAAAATAATCCACACAAATCTGAGTAAAGAGATAATAAAATTATATATTTATAATTAGTAAAAGGATCAGATAATAGATTCATAGGATAAAGAGAATACTAATAAAAGAATGGTTTCTTAGCAAGGCATAATTTGTAAAAATTTGGGAATAAAAACCCTGAAAACCTAGAAAAAAAAAATCCATAGCCATCAAATAAATTGAAAATATTATAAAAACTACAATTTATAAAATTTACCAGATACTTAGGAAAATTTTATGCCTAAGACACAAAGCATACATTTTTAAATTAAAAATTGATGAATTGGGCTTTTCAAAATGAAAAACTTGGTCTTTGAAAAATATTAAGAATGAAAATGCAAGACAGAAGTTTTTACAGTATATGTCTCTGACAAAAAACTTGTACTCTGAAAATATCAAGAAATATATCTAATAGTAAGATAACAATAAAAAGAATGTCAAGAGTTGTGAAAAGAGACATTTGATAAAAGATTATGAAATGGTCAGTAAGGAAAAACAAGAGGTTAAGTGCCTATGAACTCACAGAATGCTGTTGAGGAGATGAAACCTTGCTAATATTGCATGCCCCTAGAAAGGCCTCAGATTTCTCCTCTCCCAAGATTTCTAAGTCCTGTTGTGTTGCTGTGGGTTAATGCGCCGGACTGCAAGTTCTGCTTGAACCACAAAGTCAGTGGTTCAAACTCACCAGCTACTCCTTGGAAATCCTATGCTGGGTCACTAGGGGTCCGGTAGCATAGTGGTTACCAATCTGGCTGCGAACCTTAAGATCAGCGGTTCGAAACTACCAGCCTCTCCGCGGGAGAAAGATGAGGCTTTCTACTCCTGTAAAGATTTACACCCTAGGAAACCCTGTACAGGGTCACTATGGGTCGGAACCAACTCGACGGCACTTAACAACAACAACAACAAAGACTTCAAGAGAGCTAAAATCAGAACAAAACAAAAGCTTCATGGCAGGGCAAATACTCCAAAAATGTAATGTACTCCAGAGCTGGTGGTAGATGCTTGAATGCATCAGTACTTGCTCTGGATTTTTGGAATTCACCTTAGTCTTTGAAGTATCATGTCAAGGTAAACAGCCCTGACCTTACAGAACCCTTTGGACTCCTTGGATGGGTACTTCAGAATTCGATCAGCATAGGTTAGGGGTAATATAAGAATGTCTTCTCCAGGCATTTTTCTGTTAATGGCTAGTCCTTAAAGACAGGGACCATGCCCGCCTCAGATTCTACATGCTCACCCTGCCCAATCCAGGGAAGGCAAAAAACACACTGAGCACAGGAGTGAGGGGTTGTGACTCACTGACCCTGAAGGCCTAAAGTTCTCAGGGTCCCATGTTAGCCAGGACTGTCATGAAATGATGGACAAGAATTATTACTGTGCCCACTGCAGGGTTACAAAAGGGCCACGGACAAGCTTGATCTATACTGAAGAGATGAGAAAGGGCATCATGCAGGTAGGTGTGGTGGGAGACAGAGAGTATCAGAATCTAACAAATCTGACTGGGCTTGTAAGGAGCTACCGATTCCCATCCCCAGAGATTGTGAGGTCAAGCTCCTAAATAACAGGACTGAATGACAGAACAGGGGAAAAGGGAGACTGGGGAAGTAGCCAAAAGGAGAACTGTTGCCAAAATGAGAGATGTTTGTTGCCAACAGTCCCAGCTTTCCTGCTTTGTCCCTCTCCAGAGTCCATGGCCAGGAAAGCAGCACATTGGGGGCATTCCACAATGTCAAGTCTGTACTGAGGTCACAGGGGCAGGGTCTGGAGAATGCAAGATAGGAACCTATATTTGCAGTGAATATTGCTGACTGTTGGGGTATATTGGAGAGGGGAGGGATAAAAAGAGAAGCCAGACCAGAATCTCGTATCCAGTCAAAAACATATGGGCACACCGACACCCAGTAACACATGTACATAAAGATACATATTGAAAGATGTCACACAAAATAAGAGAAACACCCCTTCATAGGCACAGAACACCAAGCCAGACATGCTGAAGCTTATGTAGGCACAGACAAACAGGTACATTGCAGATTTCACGTGTAACAGGCACAGCCCACCTCGCAGACCCACAAACAAAAACGCAGTCCCAATGCTTCCTTCAAAAACCCTTTCCTCCATAAAGTCTCTTAGGCTATCTTGGACCAGGCAGTCTCTCCTCCAAACTTGGTTGTAATATCCACTGCTCCTCCTTTATACAAATGTGTAGGATTCACATGCATACACCTGCTGCCCACAGTTTAGCTTTATGCTCTTAAAAAAGTCAAAAGCTGGTCATGAGTGTACTGTCATTAGCAGCCTCATCTTTCACCTACACTCCTCCACCCCCACAAGGGCACCCATTTACTGCTAGCTCCATCCCTGCAAGGTCCTGGCCCCTAGACACGTTGATACAGCAGAAAGTGACACCAAAGGAAAAACAGGAGAGAAACCAGGACACAGGGCAAGACTATATGTCAGCTCAGTTAAATGTTAACTACAGTCCCACCTTGGCAATCCAAGTCCCAGAGATAACTCAAAAACAGCAGTGCTTTCAAAAGCAATCTCTGGAACAATAGTATCTCAGGAAGGTCAGAAATTAATCCTGACAAAAAATATTGCAGTCATGAGAAAAGAGAAGACTACCTTGATGTGCCTGTCCTGCAGTAAATCATGGTGGCTTGGAATGAGCCAAACTCATTCTCTGTAAAGCCACAGCTTAAAGGGCAGTGGGACTATTTATAGGGGAAAGTGTGTGTAGGAGGAAGAGATACTCTCTATATAGCTGGAGCTAGGAAACATGGAGAAAGAGAAGACATCTGGGAACCTTTCTCCTTCAGCTCTATAAAGATAAGCAGCTATGGTAGAGAGGCGGTGGTGGTAATATGCCATCGAATCAGTTCTGACTCATAGCGACCCTGTACAGGGTTTTTTGTTTTGTTTTTATTTGAAATATGTTATATTGTGAATTGTGTGATAGTCTACATGGGAGAACATCAGTTTTACATTCATTCTATCATCTATCGTTTCATTGGCATAGTTACCATCCAGTCCATGCATCCTCACCCAACCAAAGGGTGTACACTGTATGCCTGCACCGCCCCCACCACAGTCCTCAGCCCCTTTCCCTCTCCGGATCCCAAGTCCCCAGCCACTCCATCTCTTGACGTCGTCTTCTCTGCCTCCATCTCAGGCCTCACTGCTTCCCTGGGTAGGATCCCGCTTTCCGCTTTTCTCCATTGATGGTCCTAGGGTCCTCTACTCCTAGACTGAAACGTTAATCACTCCTCTCCTTGCTACAAAATATCCACCTTTAGATTTCCAACACTCACAGTCAGTCCTGATAACAATTATTCACTATTGTATCACAAGAGACCCATCTGTATTTCTTTTCATGCCCTTCCTGGACAGGCTGGATACTATTCACTGGAGACTTTACCTTCCTCCACACCCTTTGGATCTAGGTTCCCTCTTGAAAGCTTGTAAGCCAGTCACTTCTTACCTTTGTATCCCTCTCCCCATTTTGGGTAGCCAATGTCCAAGTTGCCCATCCCTGTCTACCCTTTGTATGGAGGGGGTGGGAATAGTTCTTGCAGCAGGGATTT
>NW_006408723.1:3934988-3936458 GCF_000296735.1 Chrysochloris asiatica | reverse complement strand
CGACCAGGTCTCCACCCAGGTTCACAGTAGTTTGCTGAACAATGTAGGGCTTAGCTCGCCACTTCATTCATGTTCTTCGGTCACTTCCCCTTATGGGTGACGTGCGTGGTTGACAATCAAAGCGTATATTTCCCTTGTGTCTTAGTCTTGTAAGAGAATTTGCACTGAGAGGACCCGACCACTTGCCTTGTTGTCTCCTGGGCAAGCAACCTGCATGTTCTTGTGGTAACAGTCAGACTGCCCTTATTGTTTTGTATTTTTCCTGTAGGTCTTTCTTTCAGGAAGTATCTTCTGGTTTTCTAGCTGCTCCCAGCTGGTCTGCTTGTCCTTTCAAGTGGAGAATTTCCCATCTCTGAAGGTCTGGATGTGGTTCAGGCTTCCACCTATACTCCCATGTAATGCAGAGGCTCCTCAGGAAACCTCCTTCACTGGACACATTGTAGCCCCATTTTAGGTATTCCAATCAGTTATAGGCAGAAGACGGGCTTACAAGCTTCCCATGTTGATATTTCTGATTATTCCTTTCTCTCCCCCTCCAGTGTCTGTTTTATAATATATTGCAAGAAAAACCATGATTCAAAAGACAGCTAAGCATCTTAACATTATTCCCCCCTTTCCCCCATTCCATCCATGTCTCAGTCTCTGTATTCCAGAGCCCTGTTGTTCCAAAGCTGTGCCTACATCATTTTTTACCTCTGTCCCGTTTGGCCCATTCATACCTGTCTAATTGTTCTCCCATCTGCCTTGTTCTTCAATTCCCCTCTCCTACTTGTATATTGCCCCCCTACCCAATACCCAAATTATCCTCTGTCTATTCCCTGCCCTGTGCTCCACCTTCCCCTCCCACCCCTATCCCTATCCCTACATCCTAGCAACCAACTAAGAATACACTTTAGTGGATTAGTATGGGTTCTTTTTCTTAGTCTTTTACATTAGTGGTCCTATGCAGTATTTTTCCTTTTGTGACTGACTAATTTCACTCAACATAATGGCATGCAGCTTCCTTGTTATTTTTCAAGGTAGCATAATACTCCATTGTGTGAATGTACCACAGCTTATTTATCCATTCTTCAGTTGATGGGCACTTTGGCTGACTCCATCTTTTTGCTATTGTAAATAGTGCAGCTATGAACATTGGTGTTCATATATCCTCCCATGTTGGGGCTCATTTGTCTTGTGGGTAAATACCAAGTAGAGGAATTGCTGGATCAAATGGTATTTCTCTTTTCAAACTTCTGTGGAAGCACCATATTGCTTTCCAGAGCGGTTGGACCATTTTGCAGTTTCACCAGCAATGCAGGAGTGTCCCAGTCTCTCCACATCCCTGCCAGCATTTATTGTCCTCAACTTTTTTAATCTTTGCTGTTATTGCTGGTGTGAGATGGTATCTCATTGTTGTTTTGATTTGCATCTCGACTCCCTGTGCAGGGTCGCTATGAGTCGGAACCGACTCCACGGCACATAACAACA
>NW_006408723.1:3913652-3929593 GCF_000296735.1 Chrysochloris asiatica | reverse complement strand
CACTGGAGAAGAATGTGTATTGTGCTGTTGTTGGATAGAATGTTCTGTATACATCTATGAGGTCAAGTTGGTTGATTGTGTTGTTAAGTTCCTCTGTAACATTGTCGAGTTTCTTTCTGGTTGTTCTATCCATTTTTGAGAGTGGTGTGTTGAAATCCCCCATTGTAATTGTGGATTTATCTATTTCCTTCTTCAATTCCATTAAGGTTTGCTTCATGTATCTTGGTGCTGTTTCCTTGGGAGCGTATATGTTTATTATTGTTATGTTGTCTTGCTCGACTGACCCTTTGATCATGAGATACTGTCCTTCTTTGTCTCTTATGCTGGTTCTCATCTTAAAATTTACTTTGTCCGATATTAATATTGTGAACCCTGCTTGTCTAGTGTTACAGTTGGCTTGGTAAATTTTCTTCCATCCTTTAACTTTTAGTCTGCTTTTGCCTTTGTATGTAAGGTGTGTCTCTTGCAGGCAGCATATTGATGGATCTTGTTTTCTTATCCATTCTGCCACTCTTTGTCTCTTCACTGGTGCATTCAATCCATTGACATTCAATGTAATTATCGATAAGTACGAATTGAATGCTGTCATTATGTTACTTTTTTGGTAGTGCTGATTGTTCTTGGATTCTGCTTTCTTTCTTGTGTTGGTTTTATGTCTTTTGAGTTGTTTTTGGTCGGTTTCCTCCTAGTTTCTCTGTTCGCTTGTTCTTCTTGGGAATTCATTTTTATGGTATGTTGTAGAGTGTTAGCTTTCTTTGGGATTACCTTGTCATCTACTAACTCTTCTCTGCATTTAGGATACTCCATTGTAACCTGTAATTTACCTCGCATCTTCACCGCCTGGGCTTCCATTGCTGCGTTTGTCGCTTCTTTGACATTGATGTGTTTTTGGCCTTCAGTTGATCTCCCTGTTCTTTTGATTTTGTTGTTGTAGTCTCATTCTGTTCTGGACTCCACTATCTGTTGGCTGTGTTCCAGATGGTATTGCCATACTTGTCAATCTCTGTTTGTTGTCTGTTCTTGTTGGTTCTCTGTCCACAGAACTCCCTTTAGGATGTTTTGAAGTGCTGGGTTGGTTTTGATAAAATCTCTCAAATTCTATTTATCCTGGAATGTTTTGATCGAACCATCATATTTGATTGATAGTTTTGCTGGATAGACGATTCTTGGTTGACAGTTTTTTTCTTGCAGAGCTTTGTATCTGTCTTCCCATTGCCTTCTTGCCTGCATGGTTTGTTCTGAATAATCAGAGCTTATTCTTATTTGCTTGCCTTATAGGTTATATTTCTCTTCTCCCTGGCTGCTTTTAATATTCTTTCCTTGTCTTTGATTTTGGAGAGCTTGATTATTATATGTCTTGGAGATTTTCTTTTGGGGTCTATCCTTCCTGGAGTACGTTGGGCTTCTTGAATGTTTATCTTCTCGTCTTTCACAATGTTTGGGAAATTTTCTTCCAGAAGCTCTTCAACAATCTCTTCTGTGAATTTCTTTGTTTCTTCTTGTTCCAGAATGTCAATAATTCTTACATTATTCCTCTTCATGTTATCCAGCATGAATCTTAGACTTTCTTCAGATTGTTTTATCCTTTTAGCTGCTTGCTCTTCTACCTTGGCAGTATTGAGAGATTTGTCTTCCAGCTCACTAATTCTGGCTTCCATCTATCTAGTCTGCTCCTTTCCCCTTTCAGGCTATTGTCTATTTCTGATATCTTATTATTGATCATCTGGGCATCTTTTTGCAGGTTTTGAACTGTTTCCAATTCTTTGTCAATCCTATTTGATTGTTCCTGGAGAATTTTTTTTACTTCTTCCTTATTTTCCTTGACCCCTTTTCGAATTATTTGAATTTGTTTCCATATCATTCTTCTGAATTCCCTCTCGGGTATATCCAAAACCCGCTCCTCCTTCTCTATAAAGCCTTTGTCTGTCTCCAGTTCATTTGTGTCAGCTCCCCTCTTCTGTTTTTGGACATGCTTTGATAAAGTTGGTTGTTTCTTATTGGTCATGGTTATTGTTTTATTATTATTATTATTAATGTGATCAGGAGATGGGCTTCCCTTTTCGTCTGTAATGCATAGCAAATGTTGTTGTAGCTTGGCTATATGGCCACGATTGCTACTTCTTCTTATGGGACGTAGGGAGGATAAGTTCCCACTTCCAGGAGGGATGTGTAGTCAAAAAGACTAAAAGCAGAAGTAATATAAATGCATGGACAGAAATCACCATATTGGAGCAGATATGTGGCTTTGGTTAACTTTTTCTGTTCCCTGTCCCTGCCGACTTTTTCACACTCTCCGTGTGGGGTGAGCTGTGCCTGGCTGATTTTTATTGGGATCTCAAGCCAGGGCAGGGAGACTTGGGGCAGGAGGAAGCTATATGGCCTCTTGCCCTTCTGGGAGACCCAGCTTTCTGAACGGTCGGCCCTGGCCCCGCCCTCTAAACTCTGCTGTCGCAGGAGCAACCCGCAGTCCCCGCAGGGAAGTGTCCCAAAATACACACTTTTCTTTATCCTTGTTAGCGCGGTTTCTCAAAAATGTGAGTCCAGGAGAGTTTATGATAGTTTAAAAGCCGTGGGACTGGTATATGAACGTTTCCTTTGTGAGATTCCACTGCTATCTAGGAGTGGGGGCAGGGGGCTTAGCTACAGTGACAGATGGGGGATGCTGGATGTCAAGAAGCCACTGCAGACTTTCTCACACTCTCCATGCATGGGTGAGCTGCACCCGGACGATTTTTATTGGGATCTCAAAGCAGTGCAGGGAGACTTGGGGCGGGAAGAAGCTATATTGCCTCTTGCCCTTCTGGGAGATGCTGCTTTCTGAACAGGCCGGCCCTGGCCCCGTCCTCTAAACTCTGTAGTTGCAGGAGCGACCCGCAGTCCCCACAGGAAAGAGTCCCAAAATATGCGCTTTTCTTTATCCTTATTAGCGCGGTTTCTCAAAAGTGTGAGTCCAGGAGAGTTTTAGTTTAAAAGCCATGGGATTGGTCTATGAATGTTTCCTTTGTGAGATCCCACTGGTTTTTCCCACCGGAGCACGTCCCTACCTTTCCTGGCTGTCTTGCCATACCGGAAGTCTCTCTCCTGTACAGGGTTTTTGAGGAGCGACTGGTGAGCCTGAACTGCCGGTCTTGCAATTCAAACGAACTTTGCAGTACAGTGCATTAACCCATAGCACCACACCAGGACTCCGTATATTGTTTCCAAGGCTGTAAATCTCCACGGGAGCAGAACATCATCTTTCTCCTGCAGAACAGCTGGTAGTTTCAAACTGCTGACCTTAAGGTTAGCAGCCCAATTCATAACCGCTGCATTATCAGAGCTCCCTAAGCAGCTATGGAGAGTCTGAAGTTCTCTTATTAACAGGTGGGGGTTCCCTCATTCTGCATGTTTACCGTCAAGTACCCCTTGGGACCTTAATTTAATCATTGATAAGAGAATGGCAGATGTTTGGAAAAGGTTCACAAAAACAGACACTCAAAACCTAACAGCAATCTTGAAGGTGAGAGGGGTGTCCAGACAGTATTAAAGTAAAAGAAAACTTGGGAAAAGGAAGCATATGGAAGCACTCAAAAGCATTAGGTTTAGCAGGTGGACCAAGAAAACTCCAGATCTTGTGCATAGTAAGGAAACAATCTCATAGTTTCTGCTGCTTTACAAACAGCAAGTGTTCAATGCAGAATAAATGTTGCAAAGATCACTGGAGAGAACACAAATTTCTTGAGGTCATAGTACCAGTATCCTTTCTCTGGTTCAAAGTGAGCCAAAGGAGCTCATCTGACCAAATCTTCAGAGCTAGTTTCTGGAAACTATGCAGGTAGCTGGATTTGATAATGCATTGTAGTGGCCTCATATAACTCATACACCATATTTATAATTATGAAGTTTATTAAGGAAGTAACAGGTTATACAATTCAGGATCAGAAATGCTCACGGCAGTTTTTCCAGTTTCCTGTCACATCCACAGGCCAGCCTCTCTCTGACCCTCAGCCCCTTGGCCTGGCCTCAGCCCTGCCTGGGTAATGTTACAAAGCTTTTAGGACTGCTGATAAATGCCCAATAGACACTCTACTTTGCTGTAAGAATTAGGTCAAAGACACTCAGCTCTCTTTCTGTGAATCAGCAACCTTAATCTTCAGTTAAGAGCCTGAAGGCTCAACTCTGCAAGTGAGCCTCCTTCACAAAGGCATTCAGCTTTACTTGTTCAGGAATTGGGAAAGCACACTACTCTATCTGCTGCTTCTCTGTCATGTCTCTGGTGTCACAGCTTTCAGTCCCTAAGTCAAAGAGGTTCAATAAGCAGGGATCTTAGGGTCTAAAGGATGAGCTCCACTCCTGATTTTCTTCCTTGATGTAATAAGATTCCCCCATCCTGCTTCAGAGATGACTCATTTAAAACCTAGCTAGATGACAAAATTGATCAATCCCTTCATTGAATTTCCAAGCTTTTACAACCACAGTTGGCCCTGTTAACAGTCATTCACAACTGAATCACATCATCCTGATAGCATCTTCTTCCACTATCTCTTACTTAGACCCATCAAGAAACAATTTTTTTTTCTCTGTATCATGAATTATTTATTGGTCTGGTGAAGGCTCCCCCCCCCCCTTTACATTGAAGTGCAACCCATATGGAAGGCTGTGGTCTTTGATCCGCATCAGTAAATATTTTGAAGTCCTCTTCTCTTTCAGCAAGCAAAGTTGTTTCATCTGCATTATCTCAGATTGTTAATGAGTCTTCCTCCAATTCTGATGCCATGTTCTTCATATAATCCAATTTCTTGGCTTATTTGAATAAGTATGGTGAAAGAATACAACTCTAATGCACACCTTTTCTGATTTTAAAACATTTAGTATTCCCTATTTCTCGTTAAACAAGTGCCTCTTGGTTTATGCACAGGTTCCTCATGAGCACAATTAAGTGTTCTGGTATACCCATTCTTCACAATGTTGTCCATAGCTTGTCATGATCCACACATTCAAAAGTCTTTGCATAGTCAATAAAGCACAGGTAAACATCTTTCTGGTATTCCTGCTTTCAGTCAAGATCCATCTGACATCAGCAATGATACCACTCATTGCATGTATTCTTAATACAACTTGCACCTCTCAATATATTGTCAAGGTACTCACTCATCTATACTAAGGAATTTGGAAGACAGCTACTTGGCCAACTGACTGGAAAAGATACATATTGGTGCCCATTCCAAAGAAACACAACTCAACAGAATGTGGAAATCATTAGGCAATATCAGTAATTTTGCTAGGCATCATTAATAATACTGACTGGCATTGGCCACTTCGAATCTGACAATTATATGGTTGGAAGTTATAAATACCAGCTAAGGCCTTGTGACCATGAATATGTACATGGACAGGAGAAGGTGGGTACACCTCCCTTACTTATTATGGGTGTATTTGTGTGTACTTGCATAGAGTTACGTATCTTCTTTTCACCTTCATTTTATATAAGCTTTTCTGGATGTTGGATTCATCTCTTAGTAAGAAAATATTCAGATGGGCCTAAGACTGCCTTGAGGGCGTGAAATCTGCATCTCAAAAGGTGGAAGAATAGTGTTGGTACCAAGGTGAAAGTGCAAGTATGAGGGGCTTCAAAAAGTTCATGGAAAAAATGGAATTAGAATTTTTCCACCAACTTTTTGTGGACAAGTGCTGACCGTGTCCAGTTCCTGTCTCTTAGCTCGGATCTTCCCCCTTCTGTTTATCTGCTTCAGCCATGCAAGCTGGCTCTGTGCTAGCTCTGCCAATAGAGGAGATGAAGGATGATGCCTTACCTGTAATTTCCTGTCTGCTTCTTATTCCACTGGGCTGCATCCCAGAGATGTTTCTTAACCCTTACAGTGGCAGCTCCCCTTCTCATGGGTGATTTTTCCCAATATCTGTTTAACCAGGTATACAGTGACAGCTTCAGCCACACACACACTTTAACACCAGCACAGCTGGTGGCTTCACTTCACATGTCCTAACTACACATGTCCCCTTCTTTAATATTCCAAGTTTTAATAACTCAAACTGACTGTAAAACTGTGGTCTTAGTATCAGCAATATCAGTATCTCCTAGGAATTTGTAAGAAATGTAGATTCTAAGAGATCACCGATGGCCATCAGTAAATAATTCAGAAGGCAGGACCAAACATTTATATTTAATAAGTCCTTCAGTTTATCCTCATACATACTAAAGTTTGAGAATGAATACCCACTACTTAAGAGTTCTTGTCTTTGCAAGCTTTCAAGAGGGAACCTGGTGCTAGGGAGCATGGCAGAAGGCAGAATCTCCAGAAGGTACTATTCAATCTGTCTGGGCGGAGCTGATGAAAGGAGATACAGATGGGTAACTCATGATACTGTAGTGAATAATGCTTATCAGGACGGATTATGAGGGTTGGAAATGCAAAGGTAGAAATTTTGTAACAAGGAAGGGAGTGATTGATTCTCAGGGATAGGAGCGGAGCCTCTGGGACCATCAACGGAGAAGAACCAAGAGCGGGACCCTACCCAGAGAAACAGAGATCCCTGAGATGGAGACAGAGATGATGACGTGGAGTGATGAAATGACTGGGGACTTTGGACCCAGAGAGGGAAAGGGACTGTGGGCCGAAAACTGGGGGGAGGAGAGGGAAGTGTAGGGGGCAGGTTTCTGGGATATACCCTTTGGGTGGTTGAGAATGCATGGAGGGGATTGGAACCATGACAGTGAGATGATATACGATGGAATGAATGTAAAACTAAAGTTCTCCCATGTAAACTATCATATAATTCACAAAAAAAATTAAAAAAAAAAAGAGTTCTTATCTTTTAGCTGCCTATTTAACAGTAAATAACTCTTTATATTAAATTGTTTAAATAACTGGTATATGCTTTCTGAAAAGACCCTGACTACTACAGTAACTTTTAAGAATAGGTTAAATGGCTTCACAAACACTCAAGGAAGAATTATCACCACAAAAATAAAAGAGGAATGATTTTCTTAAGCTTATTCAAAAGTTAGACAAATACATGACCAAAAAAATCCAGATCAATATCCCTTATTAACATATATGTAAAAAACCTCAACAAAATGTTATTAAACATGCTTCAACAGCATATTGACAGGATTATATAGCATGACAAAGTGGGATTTATCCCCAGCATACGAGGGTTTAACATACAAAGATCAATATAATACAAAATTTACAAAATGTGAGCCACGTGATCATGCCAAAGCAGAAAGGGCAATTTCATGTTAAAAACAGTAAACAAAGAGGGTAATTCATCAATATGATAAAAGGCATAAAAACAGATAATACCATACTTGATGGTCTATTCCTTAAAATCACCAGTATTCAACATTGTACTAGAAATCATAGCTACAGCAATTAGACAAGGGAGGGGAAAAAAAGCAGTCAGAATGGACAATTTACAGTATCTGTAATTACAGAATATATGATGACCCTGTATGTAGAATATGCTCAAGAATCCACAAAACCAAGTGTCAGGATACAAGATCAACCCAAAAACATCAGTTGTATTTCTATACAGTAGAGGCAAAAACAATTCTAACATGAAATTAAGAAAAACATTCCATATACAATAGCATCAGATAAAAACTGATTCTCAAGTCATATGGGTCTCTGAATAGCCAAAGCAATCTTGAAAAACAACAAAGCTGGAGAACTCAAACTTCCTAATTTCAAAACTCCAAACCTAGATACTGACATAAAGATGAGTCAGGGACCACCAATCCATGGTCATTTGTTTTTGACATGCATGCAAAGATCATATAATGGGAAAGACAACATGCTGTGGAGAACAATGGGATCGCCACACCTATACAAAAATCAATTCAAAATGGATCAAACACCTAAATGTAAGTGCTACAATTATGAAACTCTCAAAAAAGAAAGAAGCGGTAACTTTTAAGGACCTTGGATCTACATAACCATTCTTGACACCAAAAGCATAAGCAAGATGAGAAAAAGATGGACTTCATAAAAATTTAAAAAATTTTTGTTATCCAAGGACACTATCAAGAACGTGAAAAGACAGCATAAAGAACATAAGATATTTGCAATTCACAAATCTAATAAGGCTCTAGAACATACAATACATAGAGAACTCTTACAACTCAACAATAACCCAATTTAAAAGAAACAAAAAAAAAGGACGTTACTTGAATACACATTTCTCAAAGAAGATATTCAAATCGTTAGGATACCTATAATTAAAAGAAAAGAAAAAAATAACAAGCACCAGTGAGGAAGAAGGGAATTGGAACCTTCATATATATATTCTGCAGTCACTATGAATAACTGGCACATCTGAAAAGTTAAGGCATAGGATTACTGCATTTTTATGCAAATAACACACATTATACATTAGGGCACTTTTGGAAATACCTCCCATGAGATATTTAGCAAAAGAAAAGATGTATGCTATTGTTATTGTTAGGTGTCAGGTCAATTCTGACTCATAGTGCCCTTAAGCACAACATAAACACTACCTGATACTGCATCATCTCCACAACTGTTATGTTTGAGGCCATTGCTACTGCCACTGAATCAACCCATCTTGTTGAACTTCCACTTTACCAAGCATGATGTCATTCTCCAGGGACTGGTCCAAATTATGAGATGAAGTCTTGCCATCTTGGCTTCTAAGGAACATTCTGGTTGTACTTCTTCCAACACAGATTTGTTTGTTATTCTGGACGCTCAACTTTTAATATTATTCTCCAACACCATAATTCAAATGCATCCATTCCTCTGAGGTCTTTAGTCCTCAAACTGGTATCTGTATTCTTGAACACTTTAAAGCGTTCTTTGTGCAGATTTTATTTTTTTATTATGAATTGAATGATAGTTTACATGGGAGAACATTGGTTTTACAACATCGTTTCATTGTGATGATTACAATCTCCTCTGCACATCATCACTCTACAGTATTTGCTTCTATTCCCTCTAGGTTTTTTTTTTTTTTTTTGCGGGGTGGGGGGAAGTGTATACAAAAACACTCAAGAATAATCACTTAAACACCCAAAGGGCACATTCTACAAGCTGCCTCCTGGCCTCCAGCACCCAGTCCCTATCTTTCTATGAGTCGAGTCCTCAGCTGCTCTCTCTCCATGTCCTCATCTCTGCCTCATTCTCTGGTGTTGCTGCTTTTCTGGATAGGGTCCCACATTCTGCTCATGCTCTGCTCCCTTGATGGCCCTAGGGTCCTGTTCCTGGGCTGTTTTTGTTACAAAACATTTACCTTTACAGTTGTGACAATCGCAATTAGTCATGATAACAACTACACTATTGAATCATAAAGAATCCTATCCCCATCTCCTTTCACCAGACCCATCTAGATAAGATGAAAGCTAATCAGTGGGACTCTACCTTCCCCCGCACATTCTTAAACTAAATTCCCTCTTGAAAATTTGTAAACCAGTCACTTGGTGCCTTTATTGCCCCCTCATTTTAGGTAGCCTATGTTGCCTGTCTATCCTGTATACAGAGGGGATGGAAGTGATATTTGATGTGATGACTTCTTCCTTCTCTGTTGGTATTTTGAGCTTTTACATCCACAAATACAGGTCAAGTTCATCAAATTGTAGCAATTTACACTTGTTTCCTTTATCAAAAAAAATTTTTTTTTTAATCTACCCGTAGTCAAGTTCTGATCATCAAGCCATCAAGGCTAGGTCAAATGGGTACTATTTGCAAGTCTGGGCATTCTAGTGAATGTCCCCTCATTTCTTATCAGCTGGATACTTTACTCTCAGCTCTAGCCTTATGTCCTTGTCCATGGGCTCAAGAGTCCACAGGTCTCACCACACTTTGGACCAGCCCTTCCTCTTCTTTCACCTCCAGGGAGTCTATGGGACATGGTTGAACTCAGCCCAGTTCTTCATTGCTGCCTTTCCCCCTCCTCTTCCACTAACCAGTAGGCCAACATAGTAGCCAGCAAGCTTATATGCCCGTTTCATGTGTTCCCTCTGCGTTTCAGTCTTGGAGCAGGGTTTGTCCTGACAGGAGCTGATTGTTTGTCACAGAACTGTGCTCCACAGGGCTTTCAATAGCTGAATTTTTGGAAGGAGATTACAAATCCACAGAGACAAACAGATTAGTGGTTGCCAGGGGATGGAGGAAGAAGTAAGTGGAGTAACTGCTAATGGGTACAAGGTTTCTTTCTGCGGTAAATGTTGAGTTAAATAATGATTGTTTGTATAACTCTGAATTTATTAAACACAATTGAATTAGAAATGGCCGAAATAGTTTATAAGTTTTACTTCAATTAAAAAATATATGTAATTATAAAAGAATAAAATGACATTGATAATAGTGGGGTAAAGTAACTGCAGTTATGCCAAATAGTGGTAAAAAGCAGAAATAGATGTTATGTTTAAATATATGTGTATATATATATATATATTTATATATACACACACACACACGTAAATTTTTTAATGATCTGATTTTTTAAAAGTAGTTTGCTATTCAAAATATACATATCTCTTACATTAACTGAATAAATACATGAATGGAATATTTCATTTTAGCTGAAAGTCACAAAACAGAGTTCAAAAGTTGCACTGTACAATTTGATTTAAAGAAACACAAAAGACATAAAAGTATACATTGCAAATTTATTATGTATTAGGAAGCTTTAACTTAAAAACCAATAGCATAGTAAAAAGATATGTTATCTCTGCTCATGGCAGAACAGATTTCAAAATATATTTTCTTTTAAATGTATTAAGCCAGTATACAATCCTTTATAAAAGTTGTATATATATTTTTGTCAATACCTTCATTACATTTATAAATACAAGATTTACACAGCACTCCTCAAAAAAAAAATTAAATCCCTTACAAATATCTACATATATTTCATATCTATGAAACTTTCAAAGGAGTGCTCTGTTAAAAGTAAGCCTGATTTAATATCCATTTATTGGTGCAGCAAAAATACATATAAATCTTTAAAGTTTTCTTTGTCCATAAAGTAACAAAAAATTATCAAGACACCATGAAAATGAGTTTCACAAAACCATCATATTTTGAGAATAAATTTGATGATATTCATATTTCCATGATATTCCAAAGTGAAATAAGAAGATTGAAATGAAGATTATGATAAAAAAAAAAAACAAAAAAAACTCATACTTTGGAAAAAAGTCAAGCCAGGGGTTTGATGAATAGGAAAAATTATTTGAAAAGTCAGACATGGGAAATGTGGGAAAGTACAAATAGTGCTAATGAATTCTGTGAGTCTGAACTTGCATATAAACTACACTGGCACCCAGTTACTACTTGTTATTCACATTTAGGAATGATCACATTGTTGAAAAACATTTTAGAAGCATCCTCCGATTTCTATGTTACTACCAGAATGCTCAATTCATTTTTCTTCTGTAAAATCACTCTGGATTGGACCAAAATACTAGATACATGATTTTGAGTTTCCAGTGCTACATGATTTAAATATTAAGAAAACTTTCGTTCAACTGAGAAAGAGGATCCCTTTTTTATATGTAAAAAAAAAAAGGTGTATATGCAGAATTTCATTCCAGACAGGAGACGAAAGCAGGAAGAAATCCAAGTAAAACTAAGTTTTCCTTTAACCTTTGAAAAAGGCAATAGACTCCTGATACTTAATGAGTGGTCCCTCATAAACACTTATAGACTCTGTAGGCGTATGTTCAGAGAAGCAGGAAGGAATGAAAGAAGGGATTCTTGTGCTGGAATCTTGCCACTATCCTCCTACACGCTCTGCTGTAAAGTGTTTGGAAAGACTGGTCACCCTTACTCTGGAGTTAATGAAAGCCATCCTGTGCTGTAGAGATAGGACTTCTATTTGAGCACAGACTCCAGATAACCTTGGGAGTTGCACATCATTTGCAGGAAGTATTTCAAATCTTACCTTGCTCTAATGTACAAAGAAAAAGAATGGATGAAAAGGAAGCAGGGAAAGAGCAGAGTGGAAGAAGGAAGAGAAAAGGGTCACACTTATCAAACTTGGCCCTGAAGAATGCTGGTATCTCTCCTCCAGCACCATGAAGTCTCTGTGTAGTGTGACTCCCTCTATGGCTCTTGAAAAATCACCCTTTCTACAAAGTTTATAGTTCAGTGCACTGATTCCCAGACTCCTCAAAGGAAGAGAGTTCCCAGATGCTGTTGTCTTGCAGCAGCGGCTCAATGTCTTCATCAATGACCCGTTCTGGGGTGTTGGTCAGGCTGCTGCTGTTGCTGCTGCTACTGCTGCTATGTTTGTGAATTCCACTGGCTTTACTGTATTCAGGGATAAATAAAGCAACCACAAAAGACATAAGAACTATACATGCCCCAAATAAAAATGGTGGGCCGGGGATGACAGCTCCCTGATGGGTGTGGGAAACAAATGGAGATGAAGAATTCAGTTAGTTTTTTCAATCCAAAATTACTCCTAGATGACCCCCACAAAAAAATCACACCACCAAAAAGTGAATCATGGCAATCTCAAAAACCAGTCTCATTAAATGGCAAGGCAAATTCTAACAGAACTAGTGTTTGGAATCTGACAAATGGCAACTAATCACTACTCACTGTACCACTTTTACACAGCTTTAACCCTATACATAAGTGACTGCTGCTTATTTTTACCTTGTCCTATAACTTTATATCATTCATGTCTGTACATGTATCTATATTATCACTTGGAAGAAACACCAAATTTATGGAAGACACACTCTAGCTCAATATTTAGGCTGAATTTTTAGGTAATCTCATTTTCTTTTGCCTAATGGTGCTGTGGGTTAATGTGCTGACTGCAGGGTAGATGGTTCGAGCTCACCAGCCACTCTTTGGAAACCCTATACAGGATCGCTATGAGTCGGAATTGACTTCACAGCACTTAACAACAACAACACTCTTAACTACAAGCCCTGGTGTGACACTGTAGGATAAACACTGGACCCCTAACCACCAGATTGATGGTTTAAATCTACCAGTCACTCCTTGGAAACTTTATCCAGGGTCACCATGAGTAGGAACCAACTCAATGACATTTAATAAGGGTAAGAAATCTTAACTAAAGGACATCATTCTGAACAAAGATAAGAGAAGTCTTCTACATCAGAGACACAGGAAGCAGTGAACATAGACTAACTACTGTCAAATACAATAGTCATATAAGAATTTGCTACAAACTAAAATCAGAAGATTTTGCTGTAATCTGATACTACCAATATTATAAAACTAGACTTATTAACAATTTACCTGCATGGCAACTTTGTTAGGATCCAATTCTGACTCCATTTCAGTCAGTTCAACGTGGAACATGTAGAATATGAAGCCATACAATGCAGGCCCCAGACCATTGCACAGTCCTCTTATTCCAGTTATTATCCCCTGGCTAACTCCTAAATTAGAACAAAGAGAAGAGAGTCAGTCTTTTCTATAAAACAACCCAAGATTTGGAGCTTAACATTCTTGCAAATTAATGACATATTCATTCAACAATATTGGATAGAAAGTATGCTTAAGAAAGCAGATTATGAAGACATAGGCAATCATATTTTTTATTCATTCCACAAATGCTTTCTTGGGTATTCTCATTCTCTGTCCCGATATCTAAAATGAGATGAAATGATGAAGATGTTTCTGAAATCCTTTGGGGCAGAATTCCTTAAGACAAGCAACATCTGTTATATTACAAGTAATATAAATTAAGACCAATATTCACTGGGCTTCTGGTGTGGCACTGTAGGATAAACCCAGGACTACAAGGTCAGTTTGAACCATAAGGTCAGTGGTTCAAACTTACCAGTTGTTCTTCAGAAACCCTATACTGGGTTGTTATGAGTTGGAACCTATTCAACAGCACTTAACAAAAACAACAACATTCATAGTTTGCAGGCAATTTCCACTTTTTTGCTGATTGAGATTTTCTTACTCTGTTCACTGAAAGTGCTTAATAATATCCTGTACAAATGGGAACACAGATCCATCCTGCCTGCTACACATGCCCTTACATCTGCTCTCTGCATTCTGGGCAGTGTCCTACTCATGATTGGTATTGAAAAATCCCAGGGCTGCCCATTTCTAGATATGTCTTAGTTTCTAAATTAGCAGGTAAAAAATTCGCTTGAACCATATAAAAACGATGACTTTTAAGTGAAAAATGGTCAACAACTGGCAACTTGAAAAAAAGTGACATTATTTGAACATGGATATGAATGAGAGAGCTAACTTCTGATGTGGAAAGACAGGTATAATGAGTAAATGATCTTTTCCAATCTAGGTCTTTATGGAAACTTTTTAAGAACTTAAAAAAAAAAAAATCCTTTGAATTTAGGTGAGCCATTAGGATATTGAAGCTAGAGACACAAGAATGAATGAATCAAGAGCTTAGATGGCGGTTTCTCTACACAGCAGTCCTCATTTTAATTCTGTTTTTTCACTAGGCATCCAATTATCAAAAATCAGAGAAACTTTCTTTTCCCCCTCAAAAGAACTATTTCCTACATTAAGCTAATAAACTCTGAATGTTACATTTAAAATAACTCATTACTAATTGCTCTATCATTATTTAACAAATATCTGTTAAAAAAAGGAGAAGAGTCCAGTTAATTCTGATGGTAGTGGACTAAAGAGGAATCAAAACTGAAAGACGGAATTTTTTTTTTTAAAATTGTTAGCATTATAAACTCATAAGTTCAGGTTTTACAAATATGAGTATAGAAAAGAACAAACAAGACAGCGGATCCGGTGGAAGTGAAGTAAGGAGCTCCGTCAGCAACAACACAGAATATACGACCAAGCAGGCTCAGGGGATGGTCCCAAAACTCTGAACCACATAAAAAGGAATATTTAGAAGGTTGGAAGGCTTACAGCTAAGTGGATTTGTAGCAGAAGCAAGAAATTCACTGTTTTCTAATTCAAGACGCTCAGCTGCTCCAGGAGCCACCATCTTGGGTGAGACTAAGAGGTGGAAGGATCAAAGCAGTCAGAGATGCCTGACAGAAATGCGGAAATAAAGGTGTGGACATTCTTTTGTTTTGGTATCTGTTGTTGGTCCCTTGCTTTCTGCACACCTCCATTCTGGTGACTACAGGGGTGCCTGAGCGAATGGATACTCCAGCCCCACCCTCGGAGGGTTCTACTACGCATGCACACAGATCTCCTCGAAATTTAAAGAGACAGTTTCCATTTAAAACCAAACACCATAGTCGGCCCTGAACTGTTTATAACTAGAAAAAAGGCCTGAATGGGGATTGTGGAGCCGGACAAGCAGACAAAAAAGGAAATAGGCCGAAAATTAAATCCTAAGTTACGTCAAAATGAACAACAGTGGCATCTTGAAATTTCTCAAGAAGAGTGAAAAGGGAAGCTCATTTGCTGATCACATCTACATGGAGGCAATCAGACAGCATAAAAAATACCAAAATACACACCCCTCTAAGTATTAAGGCCACAGATAACCCCTGAATATCACTAAAAAACAGAAGTAGATGACCATATCTGCACATGTGCAGAAATGAGATAAAGTGACTGAGGCAAATGAGCTAGAAGTAGACCTACACTCCATACAGGAAGATGGGCAGGCTTTGGAAATGCCTGAGAAGGAATTCCTAAAAATGATTATGAAAGGTATCAAAAAACTATACAATGCAGTTGAAAAAAATAAGGAAGAAGTCAGGAAAGTGCTACAGGAACAATCAAAGAAGATAGATACAGTATTGAAAACAATCAGAACCTACAGAAAGAGGTCCAAATGATTAATAATAGAATATCAAAAATGGACAATGCATTGAAAGGGCAAAGGAATAGAATTGAGATAGAAGCCAGAACTAGTGAGCTAGAAGATAAATCTCTCAACACTACTAAGATAGAAGAACAAATATAAAAAAGGATAAAAAAAATCAGAAGAAGCCCTAAGATTCATGTTGGATAACATGAAGAGGAATAACATAAGAATTA
>NW_006408723.1:3894539-3911534 GCF_000296735.1 Chrysochloris asiatica | reverse complement strand
AATAATTGTTATCATGACTAATTGCAACTGTCACAATTGTAAAGGTAGAAGTTTTGTTAACAAAAACAAGGGAGTGGTTAATCTTACAGTCAAGAGAGACCCTAGGACCAATAAGAGAGAAGTGCACAAGCAGAATGCGGGACCTTATCCAGAGAAGCAGCAGTGCCAGAGATGGAGGCAGAGATGCGGTGATGGAGACAGGGAGTGGCTGAGGACTCTAGATTCATGGACTAAGAAGAGAGGGACTAAGAGCTGGTGGCCAGGAGGCAGACTTGCAGAAGATGCCCTTTGGAGACATAAATTATTATATATGCCTGAGAGGTTTTTTTGTTTGTTTGTTTTTAAAAAGCTAAAGTGGATAGAGAGAAATACTGTTAACTGATGGTACATGGAGGGGATTATAATCAATGTAATGAAACAAAGTATATGATTTGTTCAGTGTAAAACTGATGATATGCCCTGTAAACTTTCACTCAATCCACTATAAAAACTTTAAATTAAAAAAATATATGAGTATAGCTTTGAGGTGCCGTTGAGGTGGACTACGACTACTACACATTTGATGTATTTTTGTTTTTAAGTATCGTTGAATCGTTTCCGATCTATAGGGACTAGGTAATAAGGCTTCAAGGAGAGGCAGGCCTGGGGAAGATTTTGGCTTCAAAAGACAAGGACGTGGGGACACCTGAGCCTATGGACAGGGACACAGTCACAGAGGGATATAGCTGAGAGTGAAGCATCCAGCTGATATGAAGTGAAGGGAGAGGCACAAGAACATCCAAACTTGCATACAGTACCCATTTGACCTAGCCTAGATAGCTTAATAATCAGAACTGGACTAGAGGAGATTTAAAAAAAAAACAAAAAAACAAGAACTAAACAATTTTTGAAAAAAGAAACAAGGGTAAATTGGTACAATTTGATGAACTTGACCTATATTCATGGAGGCAGTAACTCTAAATACCAACAGAGAGGGAAGGAGTCTTCACATCAAGTGTCAATGTTATACCCTCTGTACCAAGGTAGATAAGGATGGGTGACTTAGACATTGGCTACCTAAAATGAGGGGGTGATAAAGGCATGAAGGACTGGCTTACAAGGTTTTAAGATAGGACAAGATTCTTATTATTCAATAGCAATTGTTATCATGACTAACTGTGACTGTCACAATTGTAAAGGCAGAAGTTTTATAACATAAACAGTCCAGAAACAAAGGACCCTAGGACCATCAAGGGAGAAGAGCATAAGTGGAATACCTTATCCAGAGAAGCAGTGACACCAGAGATAGAGGCAGAGATGGGGACATGGAGAAAGAGAGCAGCTGAGGACTCTAGATTCATGGGAAGAGAGAGACTAAGAGATGGTGGCCAGGAGGCAGACTTGCAGAATGTGCCCTTTGGGTGGTGTAAATTATTATATATGCCTGAGTGTTTAAAAAAAAAAAAAAATGCTAAAGTGAGTAGAGAGAAATACTGTTAACTGACGGTACATACAACGGATTATAATCATTGTAATGAAACAAGGTATAGGATTTGTTGAATGTAAAACTGATGATCTGCCCTGTAAACTTTCACTCAATCCACAAAAAAAAAAAAAAAAAAAAGACAAGGACGATATGGAGACCGGAAAAAATGGATTCAAACAGAAAAGGCCAAAGGTTTGTCTTTTAAGGCTATTAACTGCAATCAAGAGAAGAGGAAGCCCAAAATACCAAAAGCAGTTACATTTGAGGATGTCACCGTGTTTTTCACAGAAGCAGAACAGAAAAGACTGAGCTCTGAACAGCAGGATAACCTGTACAAAGAAGTGATGCTTGAGATATACTGGAGTCTTCTCTCATTGGGTCCCTATGAGTCAGAACTGGCTCAACGGCACATCACCAGCACCACCACATACTAAGAGAAGTTGATGTGAAGGAAATGATTGAGACCAGGAGCCCTAAGTCTCCAGTGGAGAAGAGAGCAAGATTTTCCTGTGTGTCCACTGCATTGGGAGCAGGCCTCACCCACAAGGAAACATCCTTTCAATTGGTTGGCTGTTTATATAGCCAGTCACAGAGTTAAGTTTACTTGTATTATGTTTCACCATGGATAGAACCACTTCAAGTGCCAAACCACTGAGAATCCTGAGGAAGGAATCCTGAGTGAGGACTCCTCTGTCTCAGTTGGTATTTTGAGCTGCTACATCCATAGGTGTGGGTCACATTCATCAAACTGTAGCAATTTATACGTGTTTCCTTTATCAAAAAAAAAAAACACCAAACAGAACATAAAGACTAGAAAGATAATCATTTCCCTTGACTTTTCCTTCTGGCAAAATAAATAGGTGTGACTGTTAAGAAGGGAATACATGGCTGTCACTTCTGGCTCTGTAGAGGTATCAGAGCTGCACAGGCTTCTGACAGGCAGATATCAGCAGAAGAAGGAAGACAGTCGGGGCGAGAGCAAGCTCACCTTGTTGATCGGACTCTGCATTCCGTGAGACCAGGGCACTGATTGCTGGAAACGTGATGCTGGACATGGCAGCCACGGTCCCTGCTGCCCACATCATCCTGCAATGATAGGACAGGCAGCAGTCAAGATGGGCAGGCAAGCCCAGGCAGCTCAATGTTTAGAGGACAATCAGTGGCAAAAGTACAAATGTTTTCTGTTTCCTGTGTTAGTTTTCTTTACTAAAATGGAAGGTTATACAATATATGAATTAATTACATTAATTACAGTATTAACTGCATTAATATTGATTACTTCAGGGGTTAGTTACTTTCTTTTCTCTGGTTTCCCTATTATAAACTTTAGATATAAGCAACATGAAATTTATAAGTTCATCTTTTGCTTATATATTGTTGTTGTGAAGTGGTGTGGAGTTGGTCCCAACTGATAGCGACCCTGTATAGGGTTTCCAAGGAGTCCCTGGTGGATCTGAACCACTGACCTTGTGGCTAGCACTCTAGTGCTTATCCTATAGAACACACCAGAACACTGCATTCTCCCTACTGATTTCAAACAAAAAAAAACTTTGTGTTTTTCAAAGGCTCATCTTCCATTGGCTCTCAAGCTGCTCAATTTTCTATGCTTGCACAAAGCAAAAATATATTGTGCCATCAACAGAAAAACCAGCGATCCGAAGTTCTTTTTCAATGTAAGGTTCTTAGGTGTTAGTGGTGGTGGTGGTTACGTGCTATGGAGTTGGTTCCAACTCATAGTGACCCTGTACAGGGTTTCCGAGGCTGTAAATCTTTAGTATTAGGTGTAATATGAGATGTAGTGTGAACCCTCATTGGCCTTGTGTCCTGGTTGTCCAGACTTCCTTAAGGGTGACTGACATACATTCTTGCTTTCCATTGTCTCTAAATTATGCCATCCATTCAAATACATAAAGCAAGGGCCAATTCCAACGCTAAAATGAAGACATGCAATCTAGGGCATATAAGGAAAGCTACCACATAATAAAAGAACACCACAGATGTTTTTTATTTCTCCTTATTCGAGAGAGAGAAATTTATCCTTTGTTCTTGTTTATGAATAATTGGCTCAGACTCCTGGTATGGTGCTACAGGATCAAAAATGAACTATGAATCACAAGGTGAGGAGTTCAAACCCTCAAGCTGCTCCTCAGAAACCCTATACAGGGTTGCTAGGAGTCAGAGTTGACTCGATGACACTTTACAACAACAACAACAACAAATATAACTGTCTCAGAACATACATGATTTTGGAAGATATCTTAGTGTTTAACTCAAATGCTTTATTTTATAAAGGTTATGTTACCCAGGTCATTTAGCAGATTATGGTAGTGCAGCCTGCCATATCAGTTATTTTTCCTCATCTTATGTTTGCTCTGACTACATGCAATGCTTCTGAAAATAGACAAATACGTTTAAATATTACTGAGGACTTTGGGTGAAGACTGTGGGCACATATTAAATTAAGTAATTACTTATGAAAGCCCAGTAAGACGAAAAGACTCTTTACAAGTAACCCAGTACCACACTGCTCCATAATAAAGTCTACATGGTTTCAGAAATGTTGCCTACACCTAATGAGTACAATTCTATAACATTCCTAGAATTATAAAGCAACAACCATAATAAAACCCTCATTTGTCTCTCTCATTGCATTCAACCAGGCTGAGTTTCTTTAAAAAATGCATTTGTCTGTTATTCATGAGAATCTACAGAAGAGGCTTACCAGGCCTGAGATCCAAAACCATACCACGCTAACTGGAACATCTGGAAGCCCAAACCAAGGAGGACAGTGTTCTTATTTCCTAATGATCTCATCAAGATGCTAAGAAAGACTGTCTGCAAAACAAAGGAAAGAATCTTGAAAAACTATGTAAACATAAAATTTGAAGGCAGGCTCTGTGAGGTAGATCCGTTCACCAATAACTAGGACCTGCGAAGGCCCACTTTGTGGTCTGATTCAGTTCTACAGGGGTGGAGCTTTGAGGACTCTCAGATGGTCCTAGGGCTAAGAGCCTTTAGCCTCTTCCCATCTGCTCAGCACTCTTCTGGCACTACTAAAAAGGTTACCAGACCCTTTATCTCCTACCAACAGTTGTGCACCAGTTATCAGGATTGGGAAGGAGATGTTTCTGTTTCTTCAGAGAAATACATATCATTCAACCACCAGTGAATACTAAAACCCTGTTAAAACATTTACAATATATTTGGGATTTTTCTAATTGGTAATAATTTTTAAAAGTAGAGATGTGATCTTAACAACTACTTGAGATTTTGTTGTTGTTGTTAAGTACCATGGAGTCGACTCTGACTCATAGTGACTCTGTACAGGGTTTTCGAGGAGCAGACAGCCTCATCTTTCTCCCGTGCAACGGCTGGTAGTTTCAAACTGCTGACCTTGACGTTAGCAGCAGCCCAACTCGTAACCACTATGCTACCAGAGTTCTTTAAAATCTTTATGGCAGCAGAAAGCCCTTTCTTTCACAGAGCAGCTGGTAGATTTGAACTGCTCACGTTGTGGTTAGCAGCTCAGCTCATAATCCACTACACTACCAGGGCTAAAAGATGACTCTGGACTGACTAAACTGACTAGAGTTAATATAGAAAAACAAACCAAAATCATGACAACTTGAAGGTTTAAAATAACTTGTATTTGCCAATTACAGTTCAAATAAAAAGTCTCTGCCAAGACACATTCCCATAAGCCTTGTCAGTTTCAACAGGGTCCAGCCTTCTCATGTTCTTGTACAGACTCTGTTCAGTTCATCAAGCTGCTTTAGGGACACAGCTTTTGATTATCCCACAGGACGGAGTGAATGCACTTAAGCACTGCAATGGATTAATTTAAATGCCATATGCCTTTCTTTTGTGGTCCTAGATTCAAAACAGATGGGAAAATACTTATTGCTCTTTACTCATCATGTACATCCTAATCCACCGATTAATCACATTTCTTTAATCCTGGGGACAGTACACAGGAGAAAGATAAGGCTTTCTGCTCCTGTAAAGTTCCACAGCTTCAGAAACCCTATACAGGGAAGCTATGAGTGAGAACCTACTTGATGGTATACAACAGCAGCAGTAAAGGACAGCAGAGGTTGGCAGAGTTATGCATTTCCATCTCTGCTTTTTCTTCTACTTACTTTTCAATATTAAAACAATAATAAAGTATTCTCCTAGTTACACTTAATTTTGCCATATCAGGATTCAGATTGCAATTATTCACATTTTCGACTGAATTAGTCAAAAGGAATTATAAGTACTCTAAAAAGCAATAAAAAAGATATGTTACATTTCTACTAAATAACAGCCTAGGCTTATACTACAAATGGAATGCTTCTGTGGACAATGAGATGCTGGTATGAATTGTGTCAATGTGAGATTTATACTACAGTGGTGCATGATGTTACCATGGGGTTTGGGGGCAGCACCTGGGTGAAGGGTACATGGGATGTCCCTGTACATTTCGTTGAGGCTACCTATGAAACTACACATCTATTTCAGGATACAAATTCAAAAACTCAAAAAATAAAGGGCATGCTTAAAATATTACTCACCTGAGCAACAATGGACAGAATTCCTACCATAGCAATGAATGCTGCAATTTTCACGGACCCAAAACCTATGACCTGTAGGATGGAAGGAAAGCACATTAGTAATAGAGACAAAATAAAAACAGTTAATACTATTTTTCACTAAAATAAGAAATAGAAAAGTGGAAAGGCTTTTCTTATCTGTCAAAGGTGGAAAACCTATAAAGGAAGGTATTTCGTCATGTTCCTGGTCTCAAAGGTTTCACCATACAGGAAAGTGTTGTAAGTGAACACAAGCTAAGCACAGAAATAACTTTTATTTTCTAAAAAAACATTTTCCTATTGTATCAAAGTCTTTCTTCATCCCTAGCCCACAAACAGACATGTATAATACACATCAAGCATTGGTGAGAACATGAAGAAAGTAATTTGACTCTTGATACAGTCAATGCAAAAATTTTCTTATTAGCGAACTTAATGACTCTCAACTCCTGCTGCATGTTAAGACCATGTGGGGCATAGAAAAAGGCGAGTGTAGGGGGGGAGGAGGGGGAATGCACGCAGGGAGGCAGGGAGGCATCCACTCTAGACAAATTAAATCACAATGGATATCTGGGGTTATGGACCAGGCAAAGATATGTTTTGAAAACCTCCTCTAATAAATTTAATGAGCAATCAAAGTTCACTGGCAGTATTCCTAAATTCTTTAACCTTCTCAGCAGCTAAGAAATGTCCATAAGCTCTAAGTTTATTAAATAAAGTGACAATTTCTTATTTTAAAAGTTTAAATTCATTTAAAAAAATAAGTATCTTGCTTCAAGTCACATAATGAACTAATAATTGAGTTAGGACTCTATCTGACTCCAATTCAATGATACCAGCACTGGACTGTGAACAAGGTCAACAGTTCAAGCCCACCACCTGCCCATGGGAGAAAGATGAGGCTTTCTGCTCCCACAGAGATTTATAGCCTAAAAAATCCTATACAGGCTCACCATGAGTTGGAACAGACCCAACATCACTCAACAACAAAAACATTATTAAGATTCTATTACCCTCTAACCAAATATAATCTTTTTAAAAAATGGAACTTAAAAATATACACTGCTTTATTCAAGGACTAATTATTTCTCAGGTATATTTGTAAATAATAAGTTTTATTTAGATATAAACACCATTAATTCACCCACTGTAATATTTACTACCCCAAAACCACCAAACCCACTGCCAATCGAATTGATCGATTCAAAGAAATTAAGAACATCAACCAGAAGAAAGCAAAAAGGCATTACAAAACAGAAAAAGAGAAAGACAAAAAATGGAGGACTGAAGAAACTCTAAAACTTGCTCTCCAACATAGAAATGCTAAAGTGAATGTAAGAAATGATGAGAGATAAACAGAAAATTTCAGAGAGCACCTTGAGAAGACAAAGTCAAGTATTACCAAAAAATTCTTCAAGAAAAAATTCAAGTCACAGGTTACAATATTGAAAGATTCTATGGGTAAAATGGAGTGCTGTTATGGCACAGTAGAATAAGCACTGTACAAGATCAGTGGCTCAAACCCACCAGTCACTGCTTGAAAACCTTATATAGGGTCACTGTGAGTCAGAATCAACTCCACAGCACTTTAGAATAACAACAACATGCCAAAATTTTTAATGACTCAGAAAACATTAAAGAAGATGAAAGGAATACAATCACTGAATTAAAAAGAAATGGTTGATGTTCAGCCATTTCAAGAGGTAGTATATAATCAAAAACTGATGAGCCTAAAGGAAGATGTCCAAGCTGTACTGATGGCATTGGTGAAAAACAAGGGTCCCAAGAAATGTGGAAAACAGCTACCTGGTCAACCAATGGCAAAAGATCCATATTTGTGCACAATTCAAAGAGAGGTGACTGAATGGGTTATGAAAATCACTAAACAGTATCATTAATATCACATACAAATAAGATTTTGCTAAAGATAATTAAAAAATAAGTTTGACAGAATTGTCAGAAAGTCAAGCCAGATTCATAAGAGGACATGGAACTAGCAATATCACTGCAGATGTATCTTGCTATTTACTGACTATGCAAAGGTTTTCAACTGCGTGGATCATGACAAGCTATGAATAACATTGCAAAAAATGGGTATTCCAGAACACTTAATTGTGCTCATGAGGAACCTATAAATAGACTAAGAGGCAGGCATTCGAACAAAACAAGGGGGCATTGAATAGTTCGAAAGCAGGAAAGGTATGTACCAGGGTTTTATTCTTTTACCATACTTAATTTGTACACTGAGCAAATAATCCAAGATGGATTTTATGAAAAACATGTCATCAGGATTGGAAAAAGACTCATTAACAACCTGTAATATACAGATGATACAACCTTGTCTGCTGGAAGCAAATACGATTTAAAATACTTAATGATGAAGATCAAACACTACACATCCTTCAGTATGAATTGCACCTCAATGTACATAAACAAAAATTCTCAAACTGGACCAAAAAATAACATCCTTAGAGACCAGGATGGTGAAACTTTTTGTCTCTCACATTTCAGACACTGTATCAGGAGAGACCAGTCCTGAAGAAGGACATCATGCTTGGTAAAGTGGAGAATCAGTGAAAACAGAAGACCTCCAAGGAAATGAACTGACATAGTAGTAGCAGCAATGGCCTCAAGCATGGCAAGAACTGTGAGGATGGCAGTGTTTCATTCTGTTGTACACAGGGTCATGATGAGTCCAAACCAACTTGACAGCATCTAACAATATCAACTCAGGAAATTGGAGTACCCCATTGTGGGGGAGTACATCTCCTCCTAGTTTAATCAGTAAAAGACGACCATGCAGTATTGCAATGCAAAGTCTTTGGTGGGTTTAAGGTTATAGTATCATCAATAATACATTATTAATTATATATATATATATATATATATATGTAATTAATAGTCAAGCTAGTTTAAAGACCATGAAGTATTACAATGCAAAGCCTTGGTGTGTGTAATGTATACACACACACACACACACACACAAAATTAATAGTCAAACTAGTTTAAAGACCATGCAGTATTGCAATGGAAAGCTCTCCAAACAATTCCAGAGACTTGAACAAGTTAGGAAAGATAACTTTTGTTATTTAATTGCCTTAAGTCAAGTGCCTATTTTGTTTCCCAAAACGATGTAAAACTTTTTAAAATGAGAACAAAGAGTGGGAAATGATATTTTGATTACTGTCTGCTAGCCACCTTAACGTCTAAAACAGCAACTGAGCTAGCACTTGAATAGTGTTGCTTGCTGAAGATGTCCCTTTCAACTCAGAAAGCTAATTGTGACCAGAACCAGATCAAGGGCATCCCTGAGGCAAACCTAGCTCTCTGTGACATTCAACAGATAACTGACGATATGTGAACACATGCACTTGTAACTAGAAGTTTACACGGGTTTTCTCTCTACATTCTTTTTCTCAAAGTATCTTTAGACAGATTCCAATCTTGAATCTTAGTCAAGTTCAAAGACTACTAAGTAACTATTACCTACCTGCCTGAGATAAAGAAAAAAACTTGAATATTGTCCCGCTTCAGGAAGGTATGAAAGAAACACGGTGATGCAGATTAGTAAAACGGTAGAATCTTTTCCAACTTTCTTCAATGACTGCAAAAGAAAGAAAGATAAGTACATAAAACCAGCAAACAAATACTAATGCTGCTGACATTCTGAGGTATTGGTATCATGGTTTTGATCAAAAAAGGCAGTTAAAAAAAAAATTCTATTTTACCTTTTAATTCCATTTCCACGAATTTTTTGAAAACTCCTTGTGTAATAAGGTTAAAAAAAAAATGTTTTTAAGATAAAACAAAACAAGAAGAGAGGAAAGAAAATATTATTTTGATTACTGTCTGCTAGCCACCTTGAGGCTGCCTATTGAAAATGTCCCTTGCAGCTCAGAATGCTATGAACAGAACCAGATCAGATTCCCTTGGAATGTTTTAAGAAAATCTCTTTATATTCTAATTTGTAATAAAACTTCCTTTTTTATACTTTTTAGTATGAAATGAGTGAAGGTCTACACAGCATATCATTTTTATATCAGCAAACCATGCTAGCTATTTCATCTCAATGACTACAATTTTTTCAATGCTACATCACTTACCTCACTTTCTCCTTGTGTTTCTTGTTTACCTTTTTACTTCTTTCCTAACCCTCTGAACCCTGTCCCTGGAAAAATGCTGCCCGTATGATCTCGAATGGTTGACCATTCTATGTATCCCTCACTAGTGGTGTTCTCTCTATCTATTACTTGGCTGAAAATTGAGCCTTGGTTGAATTTAGTTCTAGACCTGACGAGTTCCACCAATCTTGATAAAATCTCTCAAATTCTGTTTATCCTGGAATGTTTTGATCGCACCATGATATCTGATTGATAGTTTTGCTGGATAGACGATTCTTGGTTGACAGTTGTTTTCTTGCAGGGCTTTGTATATGTCTTCCCATTGCCTTCTCGCCTGCATGGTTTGTTCTGAATAGTCAGAGCTTAATCTTATTTGCTTGCCTTTATATGTTATATTTCTCTTCTCCCTGGCCACTTTCAATATTCTTTCCTTGTCTTTCATTTTGGAGAGCTTGATTATTATATGTCTTGGAGACTTTCTTTTGAGGTCTATCCTTCCTGGGGTACACTGGGCTTCTTGAATGTTTATCTTCTCATCTTTCAAGATGTTAGGGAAATTTTCTTCCAGAAGCTCTTCAACTATCTCTTCTGTGGACTTCTCTGCTTCTTCTTGTTCCGGAATGCCAATAATTCTTACATTAGTCCTCTTCATGTTATCCAGCATGAATCTTAGACTCTCTCCAGACTATTTTATCCTTTTAGCTGCTTGCTCTTCTACCTTGGCAGTATTGAGAGATTTGTCTTCCAGTTCATTAGTTCTGGCTTCCATCTCTTCTAGTTTGCTCCTTTCCCCTTTCAGCCTATTGTCTATTTCTGATATCTTACTATTGATCACCTGGACATCTTTTTGCAGGTTTTGAATAGTTTCCAATGGCTGTGTCAATCCTATTCGATTGTTCCTGCAGTGCTTTCCTTACTTCTTCCTTATTTTCCTCAACCCCTTTTCGGATTATTTGAATTTGTTTCCATATTATTCTTCTGTATTCCCTCTTAGGCATATCCAAAACCCGCTCCTCCTCCTCTATAAAGCCTTTCTCTGTCTCCAGCTCATTTGCGTCAGCTGCTCACTTCTGTTTTTGGATGTGTTTCGATAAAGTTGATTGTTCCTTATTGGTCATGGTTATCGTTTTATTATCATTATTATTAATATGGTCGGGAGATGGGCTTCCCTTTTCATCTGTAATGTGTAGCAAATGTTGTTGGGTCTTGTCTTAGCGGTGAAGTAATATGTTGTATGCTTATAGCTTGGCTATATGGTCACGATTGCTGCTGCTTCTTATGCGACGTAGGGAGGATAAATTCCCACCTCCAGGAAGGATGCGTGATCAAAAGGACTAAAAGCAGAAGTAATATAAACGCATAGACAGAAATCACCACTTTGGAGAGGGGATGTGGCTTTGGTTAACTTTTTCTGTTGCCTGTCCCGCCAGAACAGCCACAGGAAGATCCCCGCTGCTAGCTAGGAGTGGGGGCTGAGGGCTTAGATGCAGGGACAGGGGGTGGGGGATGACATCAAAAAGCCGCCGCCTTTCTCCCTCTTTCTGTGCATGGGTGAGCTTCCTCTGTCTGACTTTTATTAGATCTCAAGCCAGGGCAGGGAGATTTTGGGGGGGAGCTTTTTTTTGTCCAGAAACCCCTTTTTTTCCTTCTGCTGGAAACACCGCTTTCTGAACTTTCCAAATGGGCTGGCCTTAGCCTCGCCCTCTAAACTCTCAGTTGCAGGAGCAACCTGCGGTCCCGCAGGCGAGAGTCCCAAAATGCGCGCCTTTCTTTTTCCTTAGCAGTGTGATTTCTCAAAAATGCGAGTTCAGGAGACTGAAATACTAGATCTTATGATAGTTTAAAAGCCGTGGGTCTGGTATATGAACGTTTCCTTCATGAGATCCCCCTCCTTTCTCACCAGTGCTTTCCCCTACCTGACTTTTCTGGCTGTGAGCAGAACCGGAAGCCCTCCACCAGTCTTATCAGACCAGAAAATCTGGTCCTTTTTATGACTGAGTTTCATTCCACATTTTCTTACACTCCATCCAGGACCTTCTAATGTGGTCCCTTTTAGAGCAGTTGGTAATGGTAACCAGGCATCATCTAATTTACCTGGTCTCAGGGTCATGGAGACTGATACTCATGGGGTTCATTGGTCCACTGGACTAATTGTGTCCAAATGTCTTCAATTTTCATCACTCTTCTTTCTTCTGGACAGCGAGAGACCAATGCTCGCATCTTAGATGGCCACTGATGAGTTTTTTAAGACCTCAGTGGCTACTTGCCAAAGTCGGATGTAAGTGATTACTTTAGAAGACTATGTATGCTATGCCAACCGAGCATGGTGCCTCCTGAAACAATGGTCCTGAGCCCCCAAGGTCCAGTGACTCATTTCCTCAGGGTGTTTAGTAATGGCTAAGTTTTCATAATGTTGTCCCTGTAAACTCCACCACATTTGTGGAGTCTAAATAAATAACTTTAAATAAATAACTTATTTAAAGCCATAATCAACACATAGCTTTTATTACATACAAATTCACTGTATTCTTTAAAAGATTACTGCTCCATTATTTTGGAGTCCTGGTGTGGCACTATAGGTTAATGTACCAGACTGGAAAGCTGTTTCAACTGCAAGGTCGGCAGTTCAAGCTCACCAGCTGCTCCTTGGAAACCCATAGAGGGTCGCTATGGGTCAGAACTGACTCGACGGCACTTAACAACAAACAACAACTCCCATTATTTTTCGCCTGTAAAACTGGTAAACAATAAGTATGCTCTACTCATGGGGTCAGTAAAACCAAGAGTTAAGCCTTTGTCCAATAACAACTTTTTAAATATTAAAAGTTGTCTAAAAATCCTTATATTCTTTCCACACAGAATTGCTGAATATCTAAGGACGAAGGAACTCTGGTAGTGTAGTAGTTACGTATTGGGCTGCGGGCCTCAGGGTCAGCTGTTTGAAACTACCAGCTATTCTGCGGAAGAAAGATGAGGCTTTCTGTTCCCGTAAAGATTTGCAGCCTTGGAAACCTCAGGGTCGCTATGGGTCGGAACCGACTCCACGGCACTTCACAACAACAACAACAACAACGAGTGCTGCAAGGAGTCTTGGTGATGTTAAAGGATAAGCAATGGTCTGTAAAACTGCAAGGTAGGCAGTTCAAATTCACCAGATGAGGCTTTTTGCCAGTAAAAATGTACAGCCTAGAAAATTGCTAGAGTCACTACAAGTCAGAATCAACTTGATGGCAGCATGTTTGTTTGGGTTTTTCAAGTGAGTGCTATGGTGTCTTTAAGGTTATAACAACGGTCTCTTTATACTATGAATAGCCAGACTATCTAATATCTATTGACACCTTATCACATACTGGATTCTAGACAACACAATTTATACACAATGTTCACTGAAATCTTTATAACAGCCCTGAAAAGTAAGCCACATTTCTGTTTTACAGTGGGGCTTCTGCCAACACGTCTTCCAACTGTCTGACATGGTGCCATCACTAGAGCAGGCAATGGCACCATGGATCCCCACCCCTACCCTCCCTCCCTGCTACTGCCATGCCCTGAGAGGGCTTTTACAAAAGGATTTTCTGATGATATGAGTTGGCTGGTGGGGATAGGCAGTAATACTAAGTACTTTTCCTAGCTGTTAGTTGACATCTCCCCCTCCCCCCTAAAAACATACAAAGAAAATTTTTGTAAAAAAATAATCTATTCTGCAAAATACAAGTTCAAAACACCTGGTTAAAATGGATGTCTACTAAAAGGTTAAAGTACTTTTTAGTCAGACCAAAAAGGATTTCTTTTAAATCACTTTTGATTTAAAGGAAATAAAAATGAACATTTCAAATGCCTTTATTTATTTTGTTAACAATGAATGAAAAAGCCATGCAAAACAAAGACTTCTTTTCCAAACCCTCAATAAGAAATAGCTGGACATTGTTTCTCCCTTAAGTCACAAGCTAGACTAAAAAAGTACCAATTCTATTTATTTCTTAGTGCCCAGACTCCCTCAACTGGTGCCCAGTTCCTTTATTTGCAACAGAACTTTTTCAAATTATTTCTACTGGGAAAAAAAAAGAATCCTTGAGATTATAGAACTGTTCTTTAATTTGCATGGCTTAGGAAAATAATTAGGAACGTATGGCTTTTATTTACCGCAAAAGGGTCTGCTTGTTTCCATGAAATCTGACTTCCCCAGGAAACTGGTCTCATTTTCTCTGGCAGAGACTCTGGAACAGCCAGTATGATGAAGCAGATGTCCAAAAGAGCTACCACTGTGGCCACCAGCACGACAAGACTGTCTCCATAGCTGGCAGACAGGTATGCTCCAATGGCTGGGCTACTGACCAGGCTGGCGGCAAAGGTGGCAGAGACCTGCAGGGAAAGCACACTCTCATTCAGGCTCTCAGTGGCACAAAACTGTGGCCTTCCTCCCCACACTTTAAAAAAGGCAAAACGAAATTTATAACACACAACTTTTTTAAATGAAAAAGAATTTAAGTAATTTTGTTTAAAGAATTTAGAATTTAACTGGAAATAGTCTGGAAAACTACAAGAGTAAAAATTATTATTAGAAAGAAAACATGTGGAACCCCCCCCCCCCCATAAGTATAACATACAATCATCGGTCTTAAATTGGAGCAATGGAGAGTAGGTGCATGGGGAGGAAGGATACAAAAAGTAAGAAAAGAGTCCTGAGGGTCAATGATGTTGTTGTTAAGTGCCGCTGAACTGGTTCTGACTCATAGTGATCCTATAGAGGGTTTCTGAGGAGCGGCTGGTAGGTTTGAACAAATGACACTGCAGTTAGGGACTTATTCTTAAGTGCCACACCAGGATAAAATGGTAAAATCCAAAAATTACTCAGGAACTATAACTACTACTGGAGTCTTGGTGTGGCACTATAGGATAAGCAATCAACAGTGAACCACCAGGTTGCTCCTTGGAAACCCTATATAGGGTTGCTATGAACTGGAACCGACTCAACAGCTCTTAACAACAAATGCATAATATTTAATTTCATCTACCTAAAGCATTATATTGTTCTACCATTTTATTAGCAGTGAGGGGTTAAAAAAAATCATATTCTTTAAAAGAAGAAAAACAAAACAAAACCTACAGTCAAAAAAGAAAACCGTATGTTGAAAAAAAAGCTGAAGCTTTCTCACTAAACAAGTCCCAGGGCTGCAAATTTCTGTCATCCCATCACCCCTAATCTCCACTCACTCCCACAGAGCACACAGCCAATGCTCTATGCCCGCAACCTTCAGTCATATTGAGTCTATTCACTTTATGTTCTTTTAATCATGTAGAATGCCCACTGTATTTTAGAATACAAATATTCAAAGGCATAGGCTGGTAATCTTCAACATACAAGTAGATTGAGCAACAAAAGCATACTTTTAGGTTGATTATGTAAACTTCCAATGTAACTATAAAAATCATTGTTGTTAGGTGCCATTGCATTCCAACTCAGAGTAACCCTATATAGCAGGGATGGGGAATATCTGGCCCGTGAAATCATTTGGAAATCACTGTTCCAGCCATCACACTGTTGTTGTTGTTAAGTGCTATTGAGTCAGTTCCACTCCATAGTGACCTGAATAGGGTTTCCGAGGAATGGCTGGTGAGCTTGCACCACCAGCCTTGTGGTTCAAACTGACTCTGTGGTCCAGCACATCAACCCACAGCGCCACACCAGGACGCCAGTCTTCACATTGCAGGTGAGTTAATTAAATGTTTGATCAAATATAACAGGCTAATTTTGAAGTTCAAATGATGTTATAAATTTTGGTTTCCCCATCCCTGCTATACAGGGTTTCCAGGGTTGTAAATCTTTATGGGAACAGAAAGCTTCATCTTTCTACTGCAGAGTGGTTCATGGATTTGAACTGTCAACCTTGTGGTTAGTAGTCCAGTACTTATCCTATGGCGTCACCAGCACTCCTATAAAAATCATTAGGATTACAATGATAATTATTGGTAAACCAATGACATTCTTCCTTCATCCATCACCACCTGAACAAATACTAAAAATAAATGTATCTGAC
The DNA here is from genome assembly GCF_000296735.1 of Chrysochloris asiatica. NCBI lineage: Eukaryota > Metazoa > Chordata > Mammalia > Afrosoricida > Chrysochloridae > Chrysochloris > Chrysochloris asiatica. Next base: position 3,895,339 of record NW_006408723.1, on the reverse strand, counting down.
ATGAGTTTTTGTTGTTAGTTGCCATCAAGAAGCAGTCCAGTGCTGATCCTACAGTACTGGACTTTGGACCACAAGGTCAGCAGTGCATATGCACCTGCCATTCCTAAGAACCCTTACGCAAGGTCGCTATGAGTCAAAACGGATGTGATGGCAACAATAGCCACCCCCTGTATGCAATGTGCTGCTCTGGAGGGATTTCAAGGCTGTGGCCTTTCAGAAGTAGATCATCAGGACTGTCACCCAAGGTCTGATTTTTAGACTTAAACAAAAACAGAAGAATTCTAACTTGTGGAACAGAAATTCCTTTATTAAATATTTTATACCTAACATGGAGTCCTGGTGTAGCTGTATAGGTCAAGCACTGTAGGATAATCAAGGTCAGTCTGAATCACACTAGTCGCTCCTTGGAAACCCTATATAGGGTAGCGATGAGGTGCAAATGACTCCAGGGCACTTAACAAAAACAAGTATCCGGATACGTAAGAAGAAAACTCACCTGCTCTTAACATTTTCCAGTACTAAATGGCTATTTACTTACTTTAAGCACTGGGATTTAAATGAAATAATAAGACTCAGAGAAACTGATAAAATCTGGGATAAACTGATAAAATCTAATAATTACTCTGGGACTTTGTGTTGCAGACCGTGTAAGACTAGTCAGAGGTTCGAGGCCCTCTAGGGCTGAGTGTAACAAATGAGGCCACTGGCAGTTAATGGAAAATTGCTTTCATCTTAATATTCAGGTATATATATTAAATTAATACACTGGAGCCTTTGAAAATCCACAGATAAATGTGATA
>NW_006408723.1:3878018-3885464 GCF_000296735.1 Chrysochloris asiatica | reverse complement strand
TTTACAGGAGTAGAAAGCCTCATCTTTCTCCCGCGGAGCGGCTGGTAGTTTCGAACTGCTGACCTTAAGGTTTGCAGCCCGATTCGTAACCACTACACTAAAAGAAATATCAGAGAATATTTCATAAAAATGCTTTGCCTGGTAGTTTTAAAATAGTCTTTGATGGTCACCAGGGGAGCATGGTAGCTCTGTAAGATAAACACCATACTGCAAACCACAAGGTTGGCAGTTTGAGCTTACCAGTCACTCTGTGAGAGAAAGACGAGGTTTTCTGTACCTGCAAAGATTTGCAGCTTTGAAAATCCTATACAGGGCTGCTGTAAGTTGGAACCAATCCAACAACACTTAATAAAAACAACAATTATGGGTCCCAACAAATTTAGAATTTTACAAATACTGACATAAAAATCCCCATTAGATAATCAAATGTGAATCTTTTTACATGAGTCACAGAAGTAAATCCATTAATAGCATTTACAACAAACAAACACTTCCATGCTTCACAAGAAAGAACATTTTAGCAAAAGGACACTAACAAAATATCATTCTCTGGCCTCCAGTCACAACTAAGTAATAATTTACTCACAAGTTCTGACCCACAATCTCCATCTTTGGTAAAAAACCAAAAACAAATTAAAATTAATATTATGATTTACAACTAAGGAGCTCTGGTAGCATAGTGGTTACGAGCTAGGCTGCTAGCCTCAAGGTCAGAAATTCAAAACTACTAGCCATTCTACGGGAGAAAGATGAAGCTCTGTACTCCCATAAAGATTTACAGCCTTGGAAAACCTATGCAGGGTCGCTATGAGTCAGAACCAACAACACAGCACATCACCACCACCACCACAACCACCACCACAGTATACACAAAAGTTTACTCCAGTCTTGATATGTTCATAGCAGCACTCCAAAGCAATGAGCTGCTAAAACTAATGATTTTCTAAGTTGACTGAACAACAACAGTGAGTTACTGGACTGAACTTAGATCACTGAACTCATGGCAACAACACTTATCATTATATGTTATTTCTATTTCTTCAACTGAATAAGTAGTCTTAGACTTCATTTTGTAATGTCTTATTTTCCACATTTATAAAATGGGCCTTAGGGCAATTATGTAGGCTGGCTTCCAGGATTACCAAAGCATTAAATTAAACACAAAGGTACGACTACTCTGATGAAGTGATTAGTATGTGCTATGTAGATGTAGTGTTTTAATATACACATAGCTCATGACAGGTCATGAGGGCAGAGGGAACTGACCCACTCACCATGGACTGATTCTCATCAGTGGGATTGGGAAACAGGTGAAGAAGACTGTGCCAATGAGAAAGGGCTTTCTCCCCCACACGTCAGACAGAGCACCTATGAGGGGGGCACTCAGGAAAGATAACAGGCCCTAAAGAAGACAAAAGAAGTAACAGTTAGATTTATCATTTGATCCCCCAATTACTTACAGTTCTTATTTTCTAAATGCATTAGCTGCAATTCATTTTAAAGGTCTCAGAACAGAATTTGAAACAATAAACACAAACTATTTGTAACTGCAAAGTGACTTTGTAAATTCTCCACCACTCATCTGTCAGCAGTTTGTTGTAATGTGGTAGCTTGTGTTTTGCTGTGATGATGAAAGCTATGCCAACTGTATTTTAAATACCAGCAGGGTCACACATGGTGGACACGTTTCAGCAGAGCTGCCAGATTAAGACGGACTAGAAATAAGGAGAGTAGAACCACTTCTGAATGGTTAAGCATTGAAAGTGTTGCAAATAGTACCAGAACATTGTCTGATCATAATAGTACCGGAAGATGAGCAGAGTTTGGAAGGCATTCAAAATACAACTGGGAAAAAACTGCCTCCTCAAAGTAGAGTTAATCTTAATGACACAGATGGCGTTAAGCTTTCTGAATTTTTATTTGGTGATGTGACACAACTCAAAATGAGAAGAAACAGCTGCAAGCATCCACTAATAACTGGAACATGGAATGTACAAAGCATGAATCTAATTAAATTGCAAGTTACCAAAAATGAAATGGAACACATAAACATTGATATCCTAGGCATTAATGAGTTGAAACAGACTGTTAAGTGACATTGAGTCGGTTCCGACTTATAGCGACCCTGTAAATAGGGTTTCCAAGGAGCAGCTGGTGAATCTGAACTGCAGAACTGACCTTGCAGTCCAGTGTTTAATCCCACAGCACCACACCAGGACTCCTGAAAAAGCAATGGCCATTTTTAATCTAACATAACAACAACATTGTAAACACATGGTTTACTATGTCGTTAAGTCAGTTCTGACTCATAGTGACCCTGTCTATGATTTCCAGAGTGGCTAGGTGGGTTTAAACTGCTGACTCTGCTGTTCAAACCAACCTTGCAGTCCAACTCATTATCCTGCAGCACCACACCAGGACTCCTCACTATGCTGGGAATGACAAACTGAAAAGCAATGGCATAGCATTCATCATCAAAAAGAACATCTCAAAATCTATTTTTGAACCTCAATGTTTTCTGTGATAAGATAATACTCATCATATGCTTGTTCTGTTGTTGTTTTGCTAAGCACCATTGAATAGATTCTGCTCCACAGCGACTGTGAACAGGGTTTGAACCGCTGACCTTGTGGTTTACAGTCCAGTGCTTATCCACTGGTGCCATACCAGGTGTTCAAAGGAAGACCATTTAATACCACTGTTGTTCAAATTTAGGCACCAACCACTAAAGCCAATAATGAAGAAATTAAGAATTTTACCAACTTCTTCAGTCTGAAATTGATCAAACATACAATCAAGATGCAATGATAATTACTGGTAATTGCAATGTGAAAATTGTAAACAAAGAGGAGGATCAGTCGTTAGAAAATATGGCCTTGATGACAGAAATAATGCTGGAGATTATATGACAGAATTTTGCAAGACCCTTCTTAAACAACATAAGACTATACAACTGAAACTCACCAGATGTAATACACAGGAATCAAGCTGTCTATACAGTGCGAAGAGAAGATGGAAAAGTTCAATACCATCAGCCAAAACAAGGTCAAAGGCCGACTGTAGAACAGACTATCAATTATTCATATGCAAGTTCAAGTTGAAGAGGAAGTAGATTAAGTACATGAGAGCAAAAATATGACCTTAAGTATGTCCCATCTGATTTTAAAGACAATCTCAACAAGAGATTTGATGCATTAGACATTAATGACAGAAGAATAGAAGAGTTGTGTGATGACACCAAGACCATCATATATGAAGAAAGCAAAAAACCATTGCAAGGAAAGGGGAAAAGAAAGAAAAAGAAAAGATCAAAGTAGATGTTAGAAGAAACTCATTGCTCTTGAATGCAGATAAACTAGAGGGAATGGAAGAAATGAAGCAAAAGAGATATTTCTGCCCATTTCAAAGAAAGATGACCCAACATAATTCAGAAATCATTGAACAATATCATTAATATCACATGCAAGTAAAGTTTTGCTGAAGATAATTAAAAACCATTGACATGGAGCTGCCAGAAATTCAAGCCAGATTTAGAAAGATATTATTGTTGATGTCATATGGATCTTGGCTGAAAGCAGAAAATAACAACAGAAAGATATTTCCTTTGCTTTACTGACTATGCAAAGGCATTTGACTGTGTGGATCATGACAAATTATGGATAGTAACATTGAGAAGAACTTGTATTTCAGAACATTTCATTGTGATCATGCAGACCAATAGACAGCTGTTCAAATAGAACAAGGTAAAGGTTTAAAACCTTTTCACCATTAATTGTTCAATCTGTATTCTGAGCAAATACAAGAAACTGGATTTATCTGAAGATGTACATAGCATAGGGACTGGAGAAAGAGTCATTAACCGTCTGAAATATGCAGATGGCACAGCCTATCTTGCTGAAAGTGAAGAAGACTTAAAATACTTACTCTAGAATATCAAACAGTACAGTTTTCAGTATGGATTGTACCTCAATATAAAGACAATAAAAATCCTCACAAAAGAACCACATTGCTAAATGGAGAAAAGACTGAAATTGTCAAAGACTTCAATATGCTCATATTCACAATCAAAGCTCCTGGAAGCAGCAATCAAGAAATCAAACAACCTACTGTATTAGGTAAATCTGCTGCAAAAGAGCAAAGATATTAGTTTGAGGATTAAGGCACACTTTGCCTAAACCATGGTATTTTCAATTACCTTATATGCCTGTGAAAGGTGGACAATGAATATGGAAGACTGTAGAAGAATCAATGTATTTGAATTATAATGCTGTTGAAGAATAATGAAAGTATCATGGACTGCCAGAAGAACAAACAAATCTGTTTTGGAAGAAATATACCAGAATGCTCCTTAGAAGCAAAGACATTGTTATGAGGGATCAGTTCCTGGAGAAGGACATCATGCTTGGAAAAGTGGAGGGTCAGCGTAAAAGAGGAAGACCTCCTACAAGATGGACTGGCACAGCAGCAATGGGCTCAAATGTAACAACAACGGTGAGGGTGAGACACAGGACCGGGTAGTGCATAGGGTTGCTATGAGTCAGAACTGACTCAACGGTACCTAACAGTAGTAACAAAAATTCTTACAAAATTTCTTAGTGTGCTGTTCAAAAGGGATGAAAAGTTAAAAACATTTTTTTAAAGGCTTGCTTTTCAGAATAAACTAGAAAAGAGAGAAGATATGGAAGGAATATATATACCCACTGCTAGTCCTTAAGATGAATATACACCAAGCATAAATGAGAAGCCAGGAAACTCAATTCATTTCATAAATCTTTCATAAATCTGAACTACTTATCTAACATGTACAAAGCTCTAAGTTAACTGGTGCAGCAAAGACACCTAAATGAATATAAGTCTTCTGCCCTCATAGGGTCTGTAATCTAAATGTATGAATAGGATGAGTATTCATATACTACATTCCTAAAAGAAGATTCTCTGTCAATCAATGTAAAGGTTATGTATATCTGCCTAGAAAGCAATAGTACAAGTTGAACAGAGTTGAAGTAAGGGAAAGGGAGTTCGGTACAACACCATATGTAAGCAAAGGAAGAAAGTGACAGTTACTACTTACCCACTATTTGACAGTCACTGTACTAGCTGTCTATTTTCATATAAATTACTAATCTGTCCTCAAAACCCTGCTAGTTAGATGGTTACAGTCTGCCACACAGACACTGGTGGTATCACAATCTCTCTAGCTTAGTCCTCACTTCATATGCTCTGTCTGCACACACACAGTCACTAAACCAATTGCCTACTTACTCATAGTAACCCCATGTGTAACAGAGAAGACTTGTGCTTTATGGGGTTTTCAATGGTTGGTAGACCACCAAATCTTTCTTCTACATTATCTATGTTACCTACATTATGAATGACTGCTGTCCAATCTCTTGCTACTAGGAACCTTGCTTCTGAGATCTGTGACTACAGTCAAATGGAACTTTTGGATATTTCACAAGCACATCATTCCCTACAAACCTGACTATCCTCTCACATTTCACCCACCTTGGGGAAGAAGGCATTCAAAGCTTTTTCCTTCTAACATTTCACTCCCCACTGGCTATTTTTCAGGCGATTCTCTCTTCTTCAACCTCTCCTCCCTATGACAAACTTCAGCTTAGAGGCCTTCCACATTTTCTGACTGGATTAAATTGTTAACAGCCTTCTTACTGGCCTGATTCTAATCCTGCTTCCCATTAAACTGCTCCTGACATATTCATCAGTAGCAAACATTAACTCTTTGATCTCTTTTTAAGAATCTGGCCATTTTCCAAGACCCCAAAGATTAATATAAACAGCTACTCTTATCTTTTCAAGCAGAGCTAGACACTCAAAGTTTGATCCAAAACAAACAAATGAACTTATCCAGATCTCTTCTATTACAGTTATCACATTCAATTATAATTACTTGCTATTTGCTTATCTTTGCAGGATTAGAAATTAAAATAAAGTCAGAGGAATGAGGTTTCTTTTCATCTCTTTGCCCCTAGTGCCGATCACCGAAAAAACCCGAAGTCAAACCTACTACCATCATGTCAATTCTGGCTCATACTAACACAATACAAGGTTTCTGAGACTGCAAAACTTTCTCCCACAAGGCAGCTGGTGGGTTTGAACTACCAACCTTACAGTTAGCAATCCAGTGTTTATCCTACAGTGCCACCAGTGCTCCTATCACAGGACCTGGCAAATATGAGCTTTAAAAAATGTTTGGTGAATTGAATACAACTTTTAAGAGGAAATCAACTCACGGAAGTTTCCAAAAAGGAACAGGATTCTGAACTCTATCAGCCATTCCTTAAAACCAGGTTGCATGGTAGAGACATGTAAACTGAAGTAAGGGGAGCTGAGAAGAACTGAAGGGTGAGAATGTAAGCTGAAGAGGCATCATTTTTGTTTCTTCTGAAATTTAAATTAACCCATGTCCTAGGGATCAACTCTTGGAATTTCTGAAGCAGAATGAACTTCAAGTGTATTAGGTTTGTTTTCCTATCAAGAGAGAGTAACAGGTTAAGGATGAAATGCTTTGTCTTTAATTCAGAGCTAAATGACCATAGACGCAGACACAGCTCAAATTTAGGATTTTATCTATGGGGTTCATAAAGAAATTTAACCAGGGCAAAAGAAATGGAAAATCCCCAGAGCACCTTCAAACAGTTAACAAAAACTTTTAGAGCAAAATTTAAAAACAAACCCTGAAAAAGTTTTTGGATAGTACTGACTTTAGATTTCATACACTAATATACAGAATGTATGCCAATTTTAAACAAACGTTATGAAAAGGTCATGCATTAGTTACATTTAAAACACATTTTTATAGAAAAAATATGATTATCTTCTGTAATTGTGTTGTTATCGTTAAGTGAGTTGGTTCCAACCCATAGCGACCCTGCATGGGATTTCCAAGAAGCGGCTGGTGAGCTTAAACTGCTGACCTTGCAGTTCAAACAACTTTGCAGTCTGGCACATTACCACACAGCAGTTAAAACCCACCAGCTACTGCTCAGAAACCCTATACAGGGTCACTATGAGACAACTTGATGGCACTTAATAACAACAACATAACTGAGCAGGATATCTTATACCTTGATGATTGATTGAACAAGTGCTTTGTTATCAGTTGTAGATCACAATTTACAAATGAGAACAAACTTTCTAAAACTTAAAACCAGTCTGACATCAAAGTCCTATCCTTCATCTGCAATACTCATATTATGCAAGCACAGCCTGACAAGTACTAGGTTAAACATGGCCTCAGGTGTGGATGGCAAATTGAATCAAAAGGTCATTTTAGTGTGATTAATGTGATTAGCTTCTCAGTCTAACTAGGTCTTGTTGTTGTTGTTGTTGTTAAGTGCCATCGAGTCAGTTCCGACCCATAGCGACCCTGTACAGGGTTTCCAAGGGTGTAAATCTTTACGGGAGTAGAAAGCCTCATCTTTCTCC
>NW_006408723.1:3873047-3877918 GCF_000296735.1 Chrysochloris asiatica | reverse complement strand
GGTCAGACCCCGGCAACTTTGCTTACTATTGGAGTCTTGGTGTGGTGGTGTAGGATAAGAAACAGACTGCTAACCACAAGGTCGCTCCTTGGAAACCCTAAGCAGGTCGCTATGAATCACCAGTCCTCCAACTGACTAGCCATAACACAGTCAGCCAGACCATGCTCTTACTGTGAACGTTTTAAATAAGAGTTGAAAAGAGAGCACAATGCACATTTACAAGACCCAAGTGGTTCACACATTTGAAGACATGGTAACATATGCTCACACGCTATCTTTTCCCCTAAACCATTTGAAATTAACTCACAGGGTCATAATGACACTGTGACCTAAAATAGTTCACCCTGCCATCTTCTAATAGGTCTTTCTTGTCCTATATAACTGCAGTGCCTTATTGCCCCTAAGAAAATTAGAAACTTTTAAATTCAATAATTATTTGCTGAACGAATGAATGTAGTACTTTTTCTGGAATATAACGTCCCAAATTAGTGCAGAAGACACACAACTAGCAATAACCGTAACAGGAGGTTCTAACTCCTCTCCAAATCAGGCACACATAGACTTCTGATCTTAGCACTTGTTTTCAGTTTAGGTTACTCAAGAGATCAGTTAACAAGAAACAAATCAAACATATTTTTTACACTTTGCAATGAACACATTCCTACCAATCTTCCAACATGAAGTCAGAGAATAAATTACTAGGAATTTCTAGTTCGCTATTTTTTAAATGGGCCTATCATGGATTGAATTGTCATTCCCCCAGCCCCACCTCAAATGTGTTGTGGTGGTGGTGTTATAGGATAATCACTGGACTACTAACTGAAAGGATGGTAATTCAAACCTACCAAGCACTCCTTGGAAACCCTATACAGGGTTGCCATGAGTCTGAACTGACTTGACAGCACTTAACAACTATAACAAAATACATGTCAGCTTGGATAGACTATGATTCTCAGTGATTTGACAGTTATGTGACGATCTCCCATGATGGGATGATCTCAGTGGTTTGGCAGTTATGTGATCTGATGTGATAAGCCAATAAAACAATTGAGGGTAGGATGTTATTGTTGTTAAATGCTTTCAAGTCAGTTCCAATTTATATGGGGTTTTCAAGGCTTATAAATCTATTCGGGAGCAGAAAGCCTCAACTTTCTCTGGTGGAGCAGCTGGTGGGATCCAATTGCTGACCTTGTGGTGGTTCTCAGTTCAGTGCTTATTCTGTGAAGCCACCATGCTCCCCAACAGTGGGATACCTTTAATCCCACCACTTCATTGAAGGATTCCTAGTAGTGTAGTGGGTTACAAGTTGGGATGCTGGCCAGAAGGTGTAATCTACAAGCCAAGGCTCTCTGTTCCTATAAGGATTCATATCCTCGGGAACACTACATAGGGTTACTACGAGTCAAAACTGTTTCTGTGGCACACAACCACCACCACCCTGATCTGGTGTATGGGAGACTCTCCAGTGGATAGCATTCATCACCTCTTATCTTACAAAAACAGATAAAAGGAAAGAGACGTGAACAGAGAAAAGGGAGCTGTGTGGTACTTTAGGATAAGCACAAACCCACCAGACACTCCTCAGAAATGCTATACAGGATCACTATAAGTGAGAACCAACTTCAGGGCATTAATAAAAACCACCAAGAAGAAAGACGAGCCAAGAGTGGAGTGCATCATTTGGAACTGGTGTTCCTGCACTGTGAAGCTCCCAAAACCACAAAAAGACTGATGCCAAGACACATGGAGAGAGCCAAGGAATGCTGAGCCTGCTGATGCTGAAAGGAGACAAGGACCTTCCTCTACATCTGATGCTCTAAAGTCAGACTTTGGGCCTTCTAAACTGTTAGTGTGGCACTCACTGAAGGATCAGCACAAGGTTGGCAGTTCAAACCCATCAGCTGCTCATCAGAAACCCTATACAGGGTCACTTTAAGTCGGAACCAACTAGATGGCACTTAACAACAAACTGTAAGAAAATAAATTTTTATTTGTTAAAGCCATGGCTTGTGGTACTTCTGTTATAGAACTAAGGCACAACCCTTTTTCATTTCAATTGCTTAAGGTATCCGTCTACATAAAATCAGTTATTTATCTTATTTTATATTTCATTTTCCTATATATTTTTAATAGAATGTTATTATTCAGTTAAAAATATGAATTCTATTATCTTACCCATCCATAAGCAGTACTTCGCTCATGCTCCTGAGTAACATCAGCTACGTAGGCAAATATCACAGAGAATGTGACTGAGAAGACTCCAGACACTGAAATCATCGCAAAATACCACCTACAAAAAAATTATTTGCATTACCCAGGAGAGAGAAAAGTGTATGTACATGATTTATTTTTTTGTAATTAGTCAAAAATATGTAAACATTATTAATATATGTTTGTATGTATTTATGAGGGGATTTCAAAAAATTCATGGAAGCACAAAATTAGTGAAAATTACCCATAAATTTTTTGTAGCCCCTTTATGACTAAAATTAAGATAGGGAGAAGGAAGTAAAAACATACTAATTTTCAACTGCTCATACATTAATATATATGGCTTAAAAAAGAAAGAGTAAAGGTTAAAATAATAGTTTTAAAGGTAGCCAACAAAAGGAAAACAGAAACTCTCCAAATGTTTTAGTGTTAGCTATGAAAAAAATCATATACAATACATGAATGTAAACAGGCTACACAATAAAGAAACCATTATTGTTGTTGTTATATGTCATTGAGTTGGTTTGAACTCACTGTGACCCAGTATAGGGTTTTCAAGATTGGCTGGTGGGTTTAAACTGCTGACTTTGCAGTTAACAGTTCAGTGCTTATGCCACACCAGGGCATAAGAGAAAGTATTTAAAACTTAAGAGCAAAAATTTCTAATCATATGCATTGCGGTGGTGGTGTCAACAAATCAATTCTGATTCATAGCGACCCTGTATAAGGTTTCTGAGGCTGTAAATCTTTATGGGAGCAAAAAGCCTCATCTTTCTTCTGGGGAGCACCTGGTAGATTCGCTGCTGACCTGTTGGTTAGCAGCCCAACATGTAGCCCACAATGCTACCAGAGCTCCCTGTCATATTAATTTGTTGTTGATGTTAAGTGTCGACTCATAGTCATACTGTATAGGGTTCCAAGGAGCAGCTAGTGGATTTGAACTGACAAAAACTCTTGGGTTAGCAGTCCAGTGCTTATCTTATAGTGCCACACTACATGCATAGATGCTAAAAATAATATATATGGAGAAAAATTAAATAATTTTCAATGATGCCAAAAAATAAAATTTAACATCTAATATTGATTTTTTTAAAAAAATTCTGCATAAAATAGAAATGATTATTTAACAATCCAAAAGCTAACCTAATGCTCAATGATGGCACATTTACAAAAGTCTACACATATATCAAAAAGATGACTCCAGTATTCACATTTACTTAACATTATTCATTAATCAAATCAATTAGCTAAAACAGTGAACAACTTGCACCTGGAAAAGGAAGGAATACTATGCCTAGAACATGCAGGAATTAAAAATTTCATTTAGTAACAGGACAAAAGGATAACATCCATGGTAGAGGAATCAAGTTATCCTTGATTAGAGGAATCAAGCTTAATAAAAAAAAACACACATGATATAAAAAGAAAATTTTGAAAATTTTGAAAAACAAAACAAAAAACAGTTCATTCAAATAGCATAATTGTTGTTGTTGTTAGGTGCCATCCAGTTGGTACTGACCCATAGCGACCGTATGCACAGCAGAACGAAACACTGCCTGATCCTGGGCCAACCTCACAATTGTTGCCACGCTTGAGTCCATCGATACTGTCACTTGACCAATCCATCTCGTTGGGGGTCTTCCTCTTTTTCTCTGACCCTCCATCTTACCAAACATGATATCCTTCTCCAGCGACTGGTCCCTCCTAACAATATGTCCAAAGTATGAGAGATGAAGTTTGGCCATCTTGGCTTCCAAGGAGCACTCTGGCTGCACTTCTGTCAGCCCAAGGCACTTTCAATATTCTCCTCCAATACCATAACTCAAAAGCATCAATTCTTCTACAGTCTTCCTTATTCACTGTCCAGCTTTCGCATGCATGTGAGGTTACTGAAAACACTATGGCTTGGGTCAGGCGCACCTTAGTCTTCAAGCTGATATCTTTGCTCTTCAACACTTTATAAAGGTCTTGTGCAACAGATTTGCCTAATGCAATGACATTTGATCTCTTGACTGCTGCTTCCCTGAGTGTTGATAGTTGATCCAAGAAGAATGAAGTCCTTGACAACTTCAATCCTTTCTCCATTGATAAGAATTTTGTTTATTGGTCCAGTGGTGAGCAGTTTTGTTTTCCTTATATTGATATGTAATCCATACCAAAGGCTGTGCTCTTTGATCTTAATCATTAAATGTTTCAAGTCCTCTTCACTTTTGGCAAGCAAGGCTGTATCATCTGCATATTGCAAATAAGTCTTCCTCCAATCCTGATGCCACATTTTTCGTCGTATAACCCAGCTTCTCAGATTATTTGCTCAGCATACAGGTTGAATAAAGGAGCTCTGGTAGCGCAGTGGTTACGAATCGGTCTGTGAACCTCAGGGTCAGCAGTTTGAAACTACCAGCTCTTCCGCGGGAGACAGATGAGGCTTTCTGTTCCTGTAAAGATTTACAGCCTTTGAAACCCTGTACAGGGTTGCTATGAGTCAGAACCAACTCCACAGCACATAACAACAATAACAACAGGTTGAATAAGTATAGTGAAAGAATACTACCTTGTTGCACACCTTTCTTAATTTTAAAACACTCAGTGTTCCCATGTTCTGTTTGAACAACTGCTTCTTGGTCCAGATACAGATTCCTCATGAGCACAATTAAGTGTTC
>NW_006408723.1:3857877-3872947 GCF_000296735.1 Chrysochloris asiatica | reverse complement strand
CTTCGGTCTTTAGTGTTTAATGTATCAAATCTGTTCTTCATATGATCTCTAATTCAGTTGGGATATATTCAAGGAGCTCTGGTAGCACACTGGTTACAAGTTGGGCTGCCAACCTCAGGGTCAGCAGTTCGAAACTACCAGCGGTTCCGCGGAAGAAAGATAAGGCTCCTGTAAAGATTTACAGCCTCGGAAACCGTGTGCAGGGTCACTATGAGTCGGAACTGACTCCATGAGACTTAATAACAACAACATATTCAAGGTCATATTTTGGCTCTCATTTTTTTCAGCTTCAGTTTGAATTTGCATATGAGCAACAGATGGTCTGTTCCACAGTCTGCCCCTGGCCTTGTTTTCACTGATGATATGCAGCTTTTCCATCTTCTCTTTCCACAGATGTAGTCAATTTGATTTCTCTGTATTCCATCAGGTGAGGTCCATATGTATAGTCATCTCTTATGCTGTTTAAAGAAGGTATTTGAAATGAACAAATCACTGGTTTTGCAGAATTCTATCATGCGTTCTCCAGCATCATTTCTATCACCAAGGCCTTATTTTCCAACTATGGATCCTTCCTCTTTGCACCCAACCTTTGCATTCCAATCACCAGTAATAACCAATACATCTTGATTGCATGTTTCATCAATTTCAGATTGAACAAGTTGGTAGAATTCTTCTATTTCATCCTCACTGACTTTAGTGGTTGGTTCGTAAATTTGAATAATAGTGGTATTAACTGGGCTTCTCCTATAGGTACATGGGTATTATCCTATCACAGACAGCATTGAACTTCATGACTGATCTGGACATGTTCTTTTTTACAATGAACGCAACACCGTTCCTCTTCAATTTGTCATTCCCAGCATAATAAACCATGTGGCTGTCAGATTCAAAATGGCCAGTACAGTCCATTTCAGCTCACTAATGCCTAAGATATTGATGTTTGTGCGTTCCATTTTATTTTTGACAACTTACAATTTTCCCAGATTCATACTTCGTACATTCCATGTTGCGATATTCAATGGATGTTTACAGCTGTTTCTCTTAATTTTGAGTTGTGCCCCATCAGCAAATGAAGGTCCCGTGGGCTTTTCTGCCACAGGATTTACTTCATTCACGTCATCACGGTCAACTCTACTTTGATGAAGCAGCTCTTTTCCAGTTGCATTTTGAATGCCTTCTAACCTGAGGGGCTCATTTTCTGGCACTATATCTGACAGTCTTTCTCTGCTATTCGTAAGGTTTTCAGTGACTAAATATTCGGAAGTAGTTTGTCACTCCTTCTTCCTAGTCTGTCTTCGTCTGGAAGCTAATCTGAAACCTGTCCACCATTGGTGACCCTGCTGGTATTTAAAATACTGGAGACATTGCTTTCAGAATCACAACAACTCACAAGCCACCACGGTATCACAAACTGACAGACATAGTTATCATATACTCTTAATGGCTTTAATATGCATTTTCTTAACATATGTAGTTGGCAAAATATTTGGCTAAAACAACTTGTGTTAAGATCGTTAATATGTCTTAAGGCTAAAAAGAGCATTTGTTTATCTTCAAATATTATTATTAGCATTACAGCTGAATTTGAGTGAGCAATGGACAATGAATAAAGCACTAAGTCATTTAAACAGTTCTGGAATATTTTCCATAAAAAAAATTTCACATTTTACAAAAATATTCAGGCTCCCTTTATAAGTCAAGAGGAACTTGCAACATGTAGATGAATACTACCTCAAAATTCGATTCATTCCTTTTTAAAAAAAAAATATTTTTTATAGAATACTAATGACCTTTATTATTTATAATTAGATCAAAGAGAATAAGCTCACATCAGTCAAACTGCGGTTGGTTCTTATGTGCATATCTGATAAATATGAGTCTTGTTCACATTAAACACATAAAACAAGAGTCAGCATTCTGACCTAGGACCTACTAAGGGTGTACTTAAGAATGTACAGAATGTACATTCTCAGAGTGCACAAAAATTAATCAGGATGGCGAAAAAGAAGCCAGTCACATAAATTCAAATTAAATTCAAGGAGATTTGTAAGGAGGGGAAGGGTCAGAAAAGAATAAGTCTATGTGCCAGAGACTGCTGGGAAGAAAGCATTATGGGCAGAGGGTTGGGATGCTTAGGAGCAGGGAGAAAGATGGTACAAGGAAAGCAGCCACAAGAACAAAAAAAAACCAGAATGGAAGTAAAAAATCAAATTTATTTTTAAAATATAATATGTAGATTTTAATAAATAAGTATGCAAGTATATAGCCATTGCTTCAAATTCTGATCACAAGTACTCCTAAGATTTATTTAAAAATAACAAAAGCTAGCATTCATCTATAGTATACATTATTCTATACATTTCACATAAATTCTACCTGTGAAACAGATATAATTATAGTCTTTATTTCAGTTCTTCAAGTTAAGAAATTAAGAGTTATTCTATATTCATACATACATTGTTTTGAAATTTGCATTTTAAGTCAAAATTTACACAGCAAATTTGGTTTCCTTTTTACAATTTCTGCCAGAAACGTTCAGCTACATTAGTTACATTTTCCACAGTGTGTCAACATTCTGTTTAGTCTACGCTCTGGTTGTCCTCTTTCTGGTGCTGTAGTTTTCCTGCCCCCTTGTCATCTCTTTTTTGCTTTAGAGAAACTGTGCATCTTTTGACCTTGTATATATATTTTTTAATGGAGCACCATTCTCATGGGTACGATCCTTTATTTTGTGTGGCAATTTAACAATTCACTAAGACATGACCTTATGATAATTTTGGTTCAAGCTTTAAAGAGTATCTCAAGGCAAAAGCCTGGTCAAGTATGTCTGGATCGCTGGTGAATTTGAGTTCTGTGATTTTATCCCATATTCTATTAGGGCCCATCTATTGTTGCCCTGATCATAACAGCAGGCAGTGGTAGCCAGACACCATTTAGTTCTTCTTCTTCTAATCTCAGAATACACGAGGTTGTGGCTAGTGTAAGATATTAGCCCTGTAGGCAAGGTTCTTCTTTGGCAAGTACAGATCATTAATTGTATCTTAATGGCTTGCAAGCTTTTACGACTCCAGATATTACTCACCTCAATAAGATGCAGAGTATGAACTTTGTGAACTGTATACTTCAACTGACAGTTGTCCCATGAGACTAAAGTCCTAAACCTTCAAATTCAGAAAACCAGAAACAAATCTATAAAACCAATTCACAAAGTAATTCTGAAGCTATCTGTAATGGTATCCTCTGTAAAACTATGTGTGTTCACATAACTAACTGTAGGCACACACACACATACACACACACCTATACTTATACACATGTCTACTCCAAAACAAAACAGGAAAGGAACAAAAACAAAAAACAAACACAAAACCCAATACCCACCAAGTTGATATGCAACCATATAGTCACTATGGTGGTGGTTGTTGTTGCCAAACTATACATGTTTAAATGTCATCAAGTGGACTCCTACTCATAGCAACCCTGTGTAGGGTTTCCAAGGAGCAATTTGTGGGTTTCAACTGCCGACCTTGAGGTTCAAACTGACCTTGCGGTTCAGTGCATTATCCTGCAGTATGACACCAAGACAACAATTTCTAGTATAATTGTTTATTTGGTCATTTAGTGCTACTTTCTCATCACCAAAAATTAACAAGTATCTGATCTAGCCAAGAGGTACTTCTGACCCACTGGTAAGCACAATGAACAATGACTTCTGTGAAGACAAGAATATATAAAAAGGTGGAATTATATAATATTTGTCCTTATGTGTTTGACTAGGTTTCTCTATCATTATGATCTCCAGATACATCAAGTTTTAGAGACTGATTATTGTTTTTTATGGCTGCACAGTATTCTGCTGTATGTATATTCATTTTATTTATCCATTTCTTTGTTCAAGGGCACTTAGGCTGTTTACGGGGTCCTGGTGGGGCACTGTGGGTTAATGTGCTGGACTGCAAGGTAGCTCTGAATCGCAAGGTTGGCAGTTCAACCTCACCAGGTGCTCCACAGAAACCCTAAACAGGGTTGCTATGAGTTGGTACTGACTCGACGGCACCTGACAAGGCTGTATGTATTTTCTACCATTATAAATAATGCTACAATGAACACAGAAGTGTATATGTCTATTCTTGTTACTTGTATTAAAAGTAGAATTAATGGATCATAAAGCAGTTTTATTTCTGATGTTTTGAGGAAGTGCCATATGGTTGCACCATTTTACAGTGCCCACAGCAGTGGATAAGGGTTCCAGTCTCCACATATCCTCATCAATATCAATGTTGTCATATTTTGGTTTAAAAATTTTTTTTAATTATGAATTAAGTGAAGGTTTTACAGTCATCCAATCACATACTTTGCTTCATTACAATGATTGCAAATACCTCAATGTACCATCAGTAACAGTGGTGATGGTGGTGGCTGTGTGCTGTGGAGTTGTTTCCTACTCATAGCAACCCTGCAGAGTTTCTGAGGCATCGTTAACCGTACTTACCTCTATTTCCCTTAACTCTTGTTAAAAACAAAAAAAAATATTTTCTCTTTCTTTTTTCGTGTGTGTGTAGATATGTTTGTATTTATTTATTTACTGTGAACTGAGTGAAGGTTGAAATACAAGATCATCAGCTTTACATTTTAACTAATTATACAGTTTGTTTCATCTAAGTGATTGCAGCAAAAGTTTATCCCGCTTCCCCAAACAGTGGTTTCTATTTACATTCCACCCACCTTCCCACCCCTTCACAACTTTGTCTTTGGTAAAATGTTGCCCTTTGGATTTTGAATGCTTGACCACTGAATGGTGAGCACACCTTACTAGTGTTGTTATGCCTCCCTATAAACTTGTTTTAACTAGTTTGCTGAAAACTGGACCACGATGGTGAGATCTTTTCTAGCTCTTTCTGTTCTTCTTCAAAAAGTTCAGCTTCCCAGATTATATGTCCAGAATACAGAATGAATTAGTATGGCAGGTGCATACCTTTAAGACATGCAGTATCCCCTTGCTCTGTTTAAACATTCCACCAAGTTCCATCAGATGCCAGCAATGGTATTCCTCATTCCATATCCTCTTCTAAATCCGGCTTAAATTACTTAAAGCTCCCTATGTACTGATGCAACCATTTAAAAATTATCTTTAGCAAAATTTTACTTGTGTCTAACTCTATTGTGCCATCTTTCTTTGGAACGAGTATAAAACTGGCCAGATAGCTATCTTCCAGAAATCTTAACAAAGACTAGTGAGTGCTTCCAGTGTTGAATCAATTTGCTCAAACATTTCAATTTGAATTCTGGCAATTACTGCAACCCCATTTTTTACTAATGCCTTCAGTGTATCGTGGATGTCTTCCTTCAATACCAGCAGTTCTTGATAATATGCTACCAATTGAAATGATTGAATGTCGACCAATTTATTTTAGTACAATGCTTCTATGTGTACTCCTTCCATCTTCTTTTGATGTTTCCTGTCCATTGTTGTTGTTAAAGGCCATGAAGGCAGTTTTGACTCATAGCAACACTGTATGGTGTTTCCAAGGTTTTAAATCTTTTGTGGCTACAAAGCCTCATCCTTCTACTGTGTTGTGGCTGGTGGGCTTGAACTGTCGACCTGTGGTTCACAACCTGGTGCTTACTTATCCTATGGAACCACTGTGCTCACTGGCCATACATACCTTTGAATTTTTGCTTCAGCTCTTTAATCTTAAGAAATGTCCATCATGTTCTGTCCTATCGGCTTTCTAACTCCAGATCACTGCACATTTCATTACAATACTTTACGTTTTAAAGTCTCCTTGAAATTTTCTGTTAAGCTCTTTTATTTCATTTCTTCTATTCACTTCAGCAACGTGGTGTTCAAAAGCAAGTTTCAGAGTGACTTATGACATCCAATTTTGCCTTTTCAGTCTTTCCTGTCTTTATAAGGATTATTTGCTTTCTTCATGTATTATGTTCTTGATGCCATCATACAACTCGTCTAGTCTTCAGTCAATGCATTAAACCTATTCTTGAAATGGTCTCTAAATCCAAGTGGGATATGGTGAAAGTTGTATTTTAGATCTTCTGAACATGTTTTAATTTTATTCAGCCCCAACCTGAATTTGCATATGAGTACTTGATTGTATGTTCCACAGTCTGACCCTGGCCTTATTTTGGTTGGTGATACCGAACTCCTCCACCATGCCTTAATACAGATGTTGTTGTTGTTGTTAAGTGCCGTCAAGTCGGCTCCGACCCATAGCGACCCTGAACAGGGTTTCCGAGGCTGTAAATCTTTACAGGAGCAGAAAGCCTCCTCTTTCTCCCGTGGAGCAGCTGGTAGTTTCGAACTGTTGACCTTGTGGTTCACAGCCCAATTCGTAACCACTACGCTACCAGAGCTCCTTTAGTATAGATATGGTCAATTTAATTCCTGTGTACTCCATCTGGCGAGGTCCACGTGTATGGCACTGTTATTGTTAAGTGCTGTCAAGCTGGTCCCAACTAATCGCAACTCTGTATAGGGTTTCCAATGAATGGCTGGAGAGTTTGAACCGCCAACCTTGTAGTTAGCAGTCCAGTGTTTATCCTACAGTGCTACACCAGGACACATGTATGTTGTTGTTTTTAAGTGCTGTCAAGTCAGTGCCAGCTCATAGTGATCCAGTATAGAGTTTCCATGGAGCAGCTGGTGAGTTTGAACCACCAGCTTTGAGGTCCGCTGCTTTACCCCAAAGGGCCACACTACACATGTATACACTACACAAGTATGGTCACGAATAAATGTTTTAGGAAAAAACAAAGTAAATAAGGGACAATAGAATATTCAACCATCAAACTGTTATTACTATTGTTGCTCCCGAACAGTTACCATATGACACAGCAAATTTACTAAAGGAAAACAAGTACCTATAAAGAAAGTCACAGGAACATAATCCATAATACCTAACATGTAGAAACAACCCAAACATCCAGGTAAGTGTATTTATTCAGCACAAAGTAAAATTATGCACAGATTGGCATTATATAAACTGGAAAATTAGACACTAAAGTGGGACAGGAATATATCATTATATTTTTAATTACTTACTTATAAGCTTTTCTGATAAGTATCACATTAAAACTTAAATAATGAATTTAGACTCAATAAAAGTCAAGTGGTTGAAAACTCAACAAGTTGTAAGAAAGGAGCTATCTAAAAACAATCAGTAGAATTTGCCTACCTTGCTCAGTTGATAGGCAGAGCAGTTAAAAATCCACATAATAACTACTATGTACCTGTTAATTAAAGTGAAATATGTCCTATAGAGTATCCAAACTGCTGTTAGCAGTAAACTCCTGCTAATGTGTCGTATTGTTTTGGTTTTGATAACACAATTAAGAATGTAGACTTAGGTCTCTAGAACAAATAGTAAAAGTTTCTAAGTTCTGCTTAAACTTTCTAATTAAACTACAAACCAATCCTTAGCTTTGGTTCGTTCTGAACCACACAACAATTGTTCTTACCTTTACACCTTGAATGAGACCATTCATGAGGAATGTGTGTTCAGGAAATGTTTCATGTACAACCTATAAAAAGCAAACAAACATTAAGAAAAATGCAAACTAAAGAACAAGATTTCATGTCTCTATAAATGATAGGTAAATAAGATCACTCTGTAATGGAAGAAAAAATAAAAAGAATGAACTAAACAAAGAATGTTAAAAGCATGAAAAACTCATCCGACAAAAACCTACGGTAAGTCAAGAACTCAAAGCTAGGTTAAACATTCAAAGTTGTTTTTGCCATAAAAACATGTGCAACCAAAACAACTTACTGATTGTTTACCCACTACAACCACAACTCTAACCTGGAACCAAAAGAGCTACACAATTTCAAGTATATACCTGCAGACTAGCTTCCTATCACCTCATACATGTACTATTTGATGTTGTGAAGTGTCATCGAGTCAGTTCTGATCCATAGCAACCCTGTATAGGGTTTCCAAAGAACAGTTGGTGAGCTTGAACCACTGACCTTGCAGTTCAAACAACTCTACAGTCAGACATATTAGCCCATAGCGCCACACCAGGACTCCATGTACTACTTTGTTGTTGTTGTTAAGTGCCGTCGATCCATAGCAACCCTGTATAGGATTTCCAAAGGGCAGCTGGTGAGCTTGAACCACCGACCTTGCAGTTTAAATGACTTTGCAGTCTGACCCATTAGCCCACAGCACCACACCAGGACTCATGTACTACTTAAGTAGTTGTTTTTTGTTAAGTGCTGTTGAGTCGGTTCTGACTTATAGCAACCCTATATAGGGTTTCCAGGACTTTAAATCTTTACTGGAACAGAAAGTCTCCTCTTTTTCCCATGGAGCAGCTAGCAGGATAGAACCACAAACCATGTGGTTTGCAGTCCAGTGCTTATCATCTGAAACCACAGTGTTCCCACCTAAGTAATACAGAAACTTAAAACCTTGAATTTGGAAAGTGACTCCACACTGCTAACCTCTCTAGGTGCTTCATGAAAACAAAAACAAAAATTATCTCTGAAGAGAGTCCACTGAAGGAACATATATATACATTTTTCAAATATACTAACTAAAACAAAAAAAAAGTAGTCGGATTTATTTACACTAAGTGTAGTTAGTGGTTATGATTTGGGCTACTAGCATCACAGTTAGGAGTTAGAAACCACCAGCTGTTCCGTAGGAGAAAGACGAGGCTTTCTGCTCCCATAAAGATTTACAGCCTCAAAAGCACTATACAGGGTTGCTAAGAGTTGGACCCGACTCCATGGCACATAACCAACCAACCAATAGAGAGTTCTGAAAAGGAAATCAAGAAAACAGTACTTAAATAGCCACCCAAAAGAAGAAATACTTAAGAAAAAAATCTAACCAGAGAAGGCAACAAATCTTTCCAGCGAGGGTCATTCCCACCCCCTCCATACACAGAGTGACAGGGATGGGCAACTTGGACACTGACTACCCAAAATGGGGAGGCTACAAAGGCAAGAAGTAACTAACTGGCTTACAAGCTTTCAAGAGGGAGCTTAGATCCAGATGGCGCAGAGGAAGGTAGAATCTCCACTGCATAGTATCCAATCTGTCTGGGCGGAGCTGATGAAAGGAAATGGACATAGGCCTCTTGTGGTACAATAGTGAATAATTACTATCCAGACTGATGTGAGTGTTAGAAATGTAAAGGTAGATGTTTTGTAGCAAAAGGAGGGGAGTGGCTGACTTTGCAGTCCAGGAGTGGAGGTCCCTGGGACCATCCAGGGAGAAGAGCAGAGTGTGGGACCCTACCCAGAGAAACAGTGACGCCAGAGATGGAGCGGCTGGGGACTCTAGACCCAGAGAGGGAGGGGAGCTGTGTGCTGATGACCGAGGGGAAGGCTTGCAAGGTATACCCTTTGGTTGTTTAATGATGCATGGAGGGGGTTGTAATCATGGCAATGAAATGATATATGATAGGATAAATGTAAAGCTAATGTTCTCCCATGTAAACTGTCATATAATTCACAATAAAACAGTAAAAAAAAAAAACCCTAAACAGAGCAACAAAAGACCTATACTAAGAAAACTACAAAATATTATAAGAAACCAAAAGAGACAAAAAAAAAAAAAGGAAGAATATATTCTGGCAGCATAGTGGTGATGAATTGGGCTGTTAACCCCAAGGTCAGCAGTTCGAAACTACCAGCTGTTCTGTGGGAGAAAGATGAGGCTTTCTGCTCCCATACAGATTTACAGCCTCAAACCCTATACAGGGTCACTATGAGTTGGAAGTGACCCCATAGCACACCACCATATTATGCTGAAGAATACTGTGCACATGTCATCTATAAATATAATTCAATCGCCATCCAGATTCCAACACCATTCATTAAAGAGGTCAAAAAAACTGATCACTAACTTTATATGGTAAAAGGAATGAGACTTCAGATAAACAGAGCATTATTTTAAATGAAAAACCAAGTTGAAGACTTCCGATTGCCTGACTTCAAAACCGACTATACAGCCACAGAGGTCAAAACAGCCTGGTACTGGTATAACAAAAGACACACAAAATGGGACAGAATTGAAAACCCAGAAGTAAATCCTTCCACATACAGTCAGTTGATCATTAACAAAGGGCCAAAACACTTTAAATTGGGATGAGAGTCTTTTCAGCAACCTATGCTGTCAAAACTGAAAGTTCATTTGTACAAAAATGAACCAACACCCATATCTCACACCATATAAAAAAAACACAGGCAAACATAACAGAAAATACAGAAACAGCAGAAGACAAAACAGATGACTGGGACCTTCTGAAAATTAGATACTTATGAGCAGCAAGGGAATGTGGTGGCTCTCTAGGATAAGCACGGAGCTGTGAGCCACAATGTCTGTAGTTCAAGCCACCAGCCACTCTGTAGGAAAAGCGGTGGCTTTCTGCTCCTGCAAAGGTTTACAGCCTTGGAAACCTTATACAGGATCACTATAAGTTGGAACCAACTCAACGGCACTTTAAAATAACAATGTGCAGCAGAGTGAAAAGCAAACACACAGACTGGGAAAACATTTTTTGCAATGACATAGCAAAAAAGGGATTACTCTCTAAAATTAATAGATAACTTCAACACCTCTACAAGAAAAAGACAAATAATTCAATTTAAAAATGATCAGAAGATATAAAAAGAAACTTGACCAAAGAAGACAATCCGGCAGTCAGCAAACATACGAAATGCTTACTCTCAAATACGCTATATTAAAGAGATGCAAATCAAAACAATGAGATTATCATCTCACCTCAACATTAATAGCAAAGTTCTGAAAAGGAAACCAAGAAAATACCACCACTTACAATAGCAACAACAAATGCTGTTACAGATGAGAGACTGGTACTATAATATGGTACAACCACTGTGGCCATTCCTCAAAAATAATTGGAAATAGCAATAACACATGGCTCAGTAATAATACTTCTACTACATGGTATATATCCTCTAAAAATAAAAGCCATTACACAAATATATGTATGTTCATTACAGCACTATTCATATCAGCAAAAAGATGGAGACAGCCTAAATACCTATCAATAGAAGAATGGATAAAGAAACTTTGTTACATACACACAATGAAATATGATGCAATAATGAAGAAGCAGTGAAATACCTCATAACATTGATGAACCTGGAAGAAATTATGCTGAGTAAAATTAGTCTATCACAAAAGGACAAATATTGCATGAGATCACTAATGTAAAAACTCAAGAAAACATTTTCATCCTCAAAGAAACATTCATGAGTAAACATAACATAAGTTACTAGGGATGGAAGGGACGGGAGAGTAAATTCAATGGAGAGAAAGAAGACAGGTGTTAATTTGGGTAACAGGGAAGGCAATATACAACAGGAATGTAGTACACAGGAGAAGACACAGGGAGGAATGCAAGGGCCAAAGGGAATAGAGGTAAACACACTTCTAAATACACAAACCTAAAACAACAATGGTCTACAAGCAGATACAAGGATAGATACACAGGATTAACAGGTAAGGAAGGGAGAGTGGGAGTATACCAACAAATATATAAAGGTTTCATAGAGGATATTTGTGCATGGGTATTTACCTTTGTTGCAAACACATCTACTAATGTGGTAAAGCATTGTTGTTGTTGTTGTTGTTAAGTACCATCGAGTCGGGTCCGACCCATAGCGACCCTGTACAGGGTTTCCAAGGGTGTAAATCTTTACGGGAGTAGAAAGCTTCATCTTTCTCCCGCGGAGCGGCTGGTAGTTTCGAACCACTGATCTTAAGGTTCGCAGCCCGATTCGTAACCACTACGCTACCAGAGCATACAGGGGACAAAATGATGAAAATTTCTTAGACATTACCAACACCATGAGACAAGGAGTAGCTGAGCCTAGGAGTTCAGGATCATAGTCTCAGGGGACACCATGGTAAACTGATATAATGTTCTACATTCTACTTTGGTGAAGCAGCAACTGAGATCTTAAAAGCTCATAAAGAAGCAACTAAGATACAACCATACTGGTCTTTCCATGTGCGAAGTAGAGTAATAAAAATTGAAAACACATGAAATCAATTAGTCCAATGGGCTAAATGGAACATGTGAACATCAGTCTTCACAACTCTAAGAGCAGAAGAACTAGATGGTGCCAGGCTACCAGTACTAACTGCTCCGAAAGTGATCACATTAGAAGTCACTGGATAGAGTAAGAGAAAATGTGGAACAAAACCCAAAATTAAAAAAAAAAAAAAAAAAGACTGGAGAAACCTGAGACTGGCCCTCGGCGACCTTTTGGGTCTGGAACTAGACTCACCTTAGTGTCTCAATGTTAAGCCAAGAGGTAGATAGGCAAATAGGGAGAACACAACACTAATAAGATGCTCAGCATGGAATGGTCAATCATTCAAGATCAAAAGGACAATATTTGTCTATGGACAAAGTTCTGAAGGGAAAGGAAGGAAAAGAGACTGGAAATAAGAATCACAGGGAGGAAGTAGGATAATTACTGTTATATGGAGGGGATTGCAATCATTGGCATTATATGAAGTACATGATTTGATGAATATATAAAACTAATGATCTGCTCTAGATACCGTCAGACAATTCATAATAAAAAGTTTATATAGAAGAGTCAAAATTTATCCGCATTCTGGCTATAGAATTTATTTTAATCGTTTTAGAAAAGACATATCAGTTTTCAACATAATCTCCTTGCTTTTCAATACATTTTGTTCATCTGTCAACAAGCTTTCATATTCCCTTATTTAAAAGTGTTTCAGGCTGAGTGGTGAACCACGAATGCACAGCTGTCTTCACTTCTTCATCAGAGGAGAATCTTCTTCCTCAAAGGACTGCTTTCAGAGGACCAAACAGGTGGAAGTTTTTTTTGTAATGTTTTATTATGAATTATATGATAGTTTACATGGGAGAACTTTAGTTTTACATTCATTCCATCTTATATCATCTCACTGCCATGGTTCCAAACCCCTCCATGCACCCAAAGGGTATCACAGAAACCTGCCCCCTATACTTCCCCCTCCTCCCCCCAGTTTTCGGCCCACAGTCCCGTTCCCTCTTTGGGTCCAAGGTCCCCAGTCACTTCATCACTCCACGTCATCATCTCTGTCTCTATCTCAGGCATCTCTGTTTCTCTGGGTAGGGTCCCACTCTCGGCTCTTCTCCGTTGATGGTCCCAGAGGCCTCCGCTCCTATCCTGGAGTATTCATCACTCCCTTCCTTGTTACAAAACTTCCACCTTTGCATTTCCAACCCTCATAATACGGCATGATAAGCATTATTCACTACAGTATCACGAGTTACCCATCTGTATCTCCTTTCATCAGCTCTGCCCAGACAGATTGATTAGTAACTACTGGAGATTCTTCCTTCCGCCATGCTTCCTAGCACCAGGTTCCCTCTTGAAAGCTTGTAAGCCAGTCACTTCTTGCCTTTGTAGTCCCCCCCTCCCCATTTGAGTATCCAATGTCCAAGCTGCCCTTCTCCATCCACTCTGTGTGTGGGTGTGTGTGTGAATGTTTCTTGCTGTGAGGATTTGTTCCCTCTTTGAGTTGCTGCTCCATAGGTATAGGTCAAGTTCATGAGACCATATCAGCTCACTCTTTTTTTTTTTCCCCCTCTTCTTTCCTCTCCTGGTTGAGCTCCGATCATCTAGTCATCTGGTCCAAGTCACGTGGGTATCATCTGCAAGTGTGGGCGCTCCTGTGCATATGTCTTCTCTTCCTGTAAGCTGGTAGCTCCACTCTCCTCTCGGGTCTCCATGGCCATGCCACTGACTCTGGGCCCAAGAGTCCCCAGGCCTCTTCACACTGCTTGCCAACCAGGTCCCCAACTGGGTCTACAGAAGTCCACTGAACACTGTAGGGCTTAGCTTGCCGCTTCATTGCTGCTTTTACCCCACTTCCCCCCATCGGTGATGTGTATGGTCACCAAGCAAAGTGTACATTTCTGTTGAGTCTTAGTCTTGGAAGGGGGTTTGCGTTGAGAGGACCTGGCCACTTGCCTTGATGTTTTCTAGGGAAGCGATTTATTTGTTCTTGTAGTAACAGTCCATCTGCCTCCATTTTTCCTGCAGGTCTTTCTTTCAAGAGGTATCTTTTATTCTTCTAGGCGCTCCAGGCTGGTCTGCTCATCCTTTCAAGTGGAGATTTCTCATCTCTGGAGATTTGGATGTGGTTCCAGTTTCTACCTATAGTTTTATGTATTGCCAAGGTTCCGCAAGAAGCCTCATTCACTGTGTACGCTATATCCCCATTTTAGGTATTCCAATCAGTCATAAGCAGAAGATGGACTTACAAGCCTTCTAGTGTGGTATTTCTGACTATTCATTTCTCTCCCTCTCTAGTGTCTATTCTATATTATAATGCAAGGAAAACCAAGATTAAAACAAACAAACAAACAAACAAAACAGTCAAGCATCTTAACATGATCGCCCTCCATTCCAACTATGACTCGATGCCTGGATCTCAGAGCTCTGCCGTTCCAAGGCTGTGCATATATTGTCCTTTATCTCTGTCCCATTTAACACTTTCGAACATGCCCAACTGTTCTCCCATCTGCCCCGTTTCTCCATTTCCCTCTCCCTCCCTGTATATTGCCCCCCACCCTAGCACCCAAGCTCTAATATGTCCAATCACCACCCTGCGCTCCGCCCTTCCCCCTTCCCCCCACCCATCACCAAATTCCCAACAACCAACAAAGACTTCCCCCTACCCCCTTTTAGTATAAATTTTTTCTTAGTCTTTTACAGTAGTGGTCCTATGCAGTATTTGTCTTTTTGTGACTGACTAATTTTACTCAGCATAATGTCCTTAAGGTTCATCCACGTTATGTGGTGGCTTACCACTTCCTTGTTAAATGTAGCATAATATTCCATTGTGTGTACGTACCACAATTTGTTTATCAATTCTTCAGCTGATGGGCACTTTGGCTGTCTCCATCTTTTTGCTATTGTAAATAGTGCTGCTATAAACATTGGTGTGCATATATCTTCTGCTGCTATAAACATTGGTGTGCGTATATCTTCTCGTGTTGTGGCTCGTTTTTCTTGTGGGTAAAAACCGAGTAGAGGGATTGC
>NW_006408723.1:3837114-3853784 GCF_000296735.1 Chrysochloris asiatica | reverse complement strand
CAGTAGTTCTTTGACTATTTCCTCTGTGGACTTGTGTGACTCATTTTGTTCTGGAATGCCAATAATTCTTAGGTTATTCCCTTCATGTTGTCCAACATGAATCGCAGACCTTCCTCTGAATGTTTTACCCTTTTCTGGGTTTGTTATTCTATCTTAGTGGTATTGAGACTTGTCTTCCAGTTCACTGATTCTTCCTTCCATCTCATCTATTCTACTCTTCTACCCTTTCAGGGAGTTTTCTATATCTGCCATTTTGTTGTTGATTGTTTGGACCTCTTTCTGTAGGTTTTGGTTTGTTACCAATGCTGTACCTATCTTGTTTGATTGTTCCTGTAGCGCTTTTCTGACTTCTTCCTTATTTTTCTCAACTCCACTGTAAAGTGTTTTGAGACATTGTACAATCATTTTTCTGAATTCTTTCTCAGCTATCTCCAAGGCCTGCCCTCCTGCCAGCATGGATAGAAGGTCTACTTCTGGTTCATTTGTCTCAGATATTTTATCTTTTTTTTTGGACATGTTCCGATATGGTCATCTCCTTTTGCTTCTTGGACATTTTAAATGTTTATCTGTGGCCCTAATAATTAATTAATTATTTGTTTTGGTAATTTATGTGTTCTGATTACCTCCAGGAAGATGTGATCAGGATGTGGTCTTCCTTTTTCATTCTTCTTATTGCTTAACTCAGAGTAACCTTTTTGGGCCTCAGTTGGGCCTGGGCCTCGGCGGCGGACCATTTGGGCCTCGGGCAGGTGGGTTGAGCCTAGGGCGGGCGGTTTTGGCCTCTGGGGGCCTGGGCGTCAGCAACCGGGCTGCAGAAGGGTTCATCCTCGGGCAGGTGGTTTGGGCCTCATGGGGCCTGGGTATCAGCAGCTGGGCATCGGGCAGCTTGGGCTTCAGCGGGTGGGTTGGGCGGATTGGGCCTCGGGGACCAGGCTGAGGGCAGGTAGGGTCTAAGGGGAACTGAGCCTTGTCGACCGGGCTACGCGGCAGGTTGGGCCTCAGGGGCCCTGGGCTTCAGCGACCTGGCTACATGGTGGGTTGGGCCTTGGACCTCGGCGGCAACCGGGCTGTGGGCCGCCTGGGCTGCGAGGCGGGTAGGCAATTTGGGCCTTGGTTGGGCCTGGGCCTTTGTGACCAGTCTGTGGGCGGGTTTGGCCTCAGTGGGAGTGTCTGGGCCTTGGGAGGGCCTTGGCCTCAGTCGCTGGGCCTGTGTCTTGGGCGTTCCTGAGCCTCAGCTACTTGGTAGAGGGCTGGTCTAGGCCAGGGCAGTAGAGGGCTGGGGGTAATGGCTGCAGGGAGATAGTGTCTGTATTTGATGACATAAAACATGCCTCTCTCAGTCTCTCTGTACCCTGGGTACCCCGAATTTCCTGATATCTGTGCCGTTATCCCACTCTATTTGTTTGGCTTTGTTAGTTTATGCTTCCTTTTCTTTGGAGATACAGCCTTCTAAGTGGGGTTGCTCTAGCCCTGCATTCCAAGGTCTGCAGGGGGCAGAGGTACTTGCTGGCGCAGGCGCGGAAGCGGGAGCCGCGTGCAGGCAGGCAGCTCTCAAAATGCCTGTAATTCCTCAGCAATTTGATCTTTTAAAAAAACGAACTCAGAATGTTGAAATATAAGATCTTATGTTTGTTCAAAGGCTGTCTGTCTGCTAGACAGAGTTTTCCTATGTGCAATTCCACCCCTTTTCCTCAAGACTGCCCTACCTGAGCTTCTTGGTCAGGGAAGCACCGGAACCCCTCTCCTAAACAGGTGGGAGTTTAATGGAGCTAGACCAAAACTATAGGGAGGATGCTTTAACATCTCAAAAGGAAGTTTTTGCATTGTGTCAACTGTATGGGTAAAGGTAAGTGAACATGCATTGTGATGCAAGATCACAATGACCTTAGATAGCAGTCCTCTGTGTTTAATCCATAGTCTTGGCTTCTACTCTTCAGTGAGCATCTCACTGTAACAACCTTTTTCCTGATAATGTTCCAATACTGGCCCTTGAGAATCTCAGAAAACTGTTAATTACCAATTTTCGATGATGATGAAATTGAAGAATTCTAACCATTTCTTCAGTCTGAAATTGATCAACATGCAATCAACATGTATTGATAATTACAGGCGATTAGAAGGCAAAGTTGGAAACAAAGACAAAGGATCTGTAGCTGGAAAATAGGGCCTTGGTGATAGAAATTATGCTGGAGAACGCATGATAGGATTTTAGAAGACAAATTACTTGTTCATTGCAAACACTTTTTTTAACTAACATAGAAGACAACTATACACATGGAAATCATCAGATGGAATACACAGAAATCAAATTGCCTACGGGACGAGACGGTGGAAAACAAGCTAAAACAAGGCCAGGGGTAACAAACTGTGGAACGTTTGCTCATAATTAAGTTCAGGCTGAAGCTGTAGAAAATTCAAACAAGTCAAAATATGACCTTGAACATATCTAACCTGAATTTAGAGATCATCTCAAGAACAGATTTGATGAAGTAAGACACTAATGACCAAGACCAGAAGAGTTATGGGATAACATCAAGATCATGTAAGAAGAAAGCAAAGCATTTAACAAGACAAAAAAGCAGGAAAAACACCCCAAATGGACGTCAAAAGAAGCTCTGAAACTTGCTTTCCAGCACAGAGAGGCTAAAGCAAATGGAACACATGAGGAGGTAAAGAGTTGAACACAAAATTTCAATTGGAAACTCAAGAAGACAATGTATTATAATGACATGTGCAAAGATCTGGAGTTAGAAAACCAAAAGAGAAGAACACACTCAGCATTTCTCAAGCAGAAAGAACTGAAGAAAAAAATTCAAGCCTCAACTTGAAAAACTGAAGAATTCTAAGTATCAAAAGAAGATGGAATGAGTACATAGAGTCACTGTAACAATGTTCAGTTCAATCATTTCAAGAAGTAGCATATGATCAATAACAAACGTTATAAGATGTCCAAGGTGCACTGAAGGCATTGGAAAAGAATAAGGCTCTGGAAAATTGACAGAATATAAGTTGAAATCTTTCAACAAATTGATTCAGAATTAGAAGCACTCACTCATCCATGCCAACAAATTTGGAAGACAGCTTACTTGGCCAAATGATTGGAAAAGATCTATATATGTGCCCATTCCCCAGAAAGGTGACCCAATGAAATGAGGAACTCATTGGACAGTATCATTAACGTCACATGCAAGTAAAATTTTGCTAAAGGTAATTAAAAAACAGCTGCAACAATGCATTGACAGCGAACTGCCAGATGTTCAATCGGACATAGAAGTGAATGTGGAACAAGGGATATCTTTGCTGACGTCAGATGGATCTTGGCTAAAAGCAGAGAATACCTGAAGTACAGTGTATTTGACTATGCAAAGGATTGTATGTGCATCATGACAAGCTATGTACAACATTGCAGAAAAATTAGTATTCCAGAACATTTGTGTTCATGGGGACTGTACATAGACCAAGATGCAGCCATTAGAACAGAACAAGAAGACACTGAATTTATGAAAGGCATGTGCCAGGATTGTACGCTTTCACCACACTTACTCAATTCGTATGCTGAGCAAATAATCTGAGAAGCTGTGTTACATGAAGAAGAATGAAGCATCAAGATTGGAAGAAGACTTGTTACCATTAGTAACTGCAATATGCAGATGGTGCAATTTTGCTTGCTAATAGCAAGCAGTACTTTAAAAACTTGCTGATAAAGATCAAAGACCACAGCTTTCAGTATGGGTTGCACCTCTATTTAAGAAAACAAAAATCCTCACACTGGTCTGATAAATAAATTATGGCAAATGGAGAAAAGATTGAGGTTGTCAAGGACTTCATTTTGCTTGGATTGACTATCAGCACTCATGGAAGTAGCAGTCAACAACTTAAATGACATATTGCAGTAAGCAAATCTGCTGCACAAGACCTTTTTAAAGTTCAAGAGCAAAGATGTCAGTTTGGGGACTAAGGTGCTCCTGAACCATGTATTTTCAATAGCCTCATATGCATTTGAAAGTTGAACAATGAATAAGGAAGATGTAGCAAAACCAATGCATTTGAATTAATGGTTTTAGAAAATTAAAAGTACCATAGACTGACAGAAGAACAAACAAATCTGTGTTGGCAGAAGTACAGCCAATATGCTCCTTAGAAACCAGGATGGCGAGACTGCATCTCTCATACTTTGGACATATTATCAGGAAGGACCAGTCCCTGGATATCATGGACATCATGCTTGGTAAAGTGGATGGTCAACAAAAAAGAGGAAGAACCCCAACAAGATGGATTGGCACAGTGTCAACAACAATTAGCTCAGGCGTTAACAACTGTGGGTTCGCAGAGGACTGGGCAATGTTTCATTTGGTTGTACATAGCGTCACTGTTGAGTTGGAACTGATTTGACATGGTACAACATTTCTGGATTGGGGAGCGCAGAGGCTCTGTAGGTTAAGTACTGGTCTGCAAAGCAGAAGGTCGGAGGTTCAAGCCCACCTTCCTTTCTCCAGGAGAAAGATTAGGATTTTTGCTCTCAAAAAGATTTACAGCCTCAGAAACCCTATAAAAAGCTACTACGAGTTGGGAGCAACTCAACAGCACTTAAAAACAGTAAATCACTAGGTTGATTTCTGGGTGTTGTGTCTTAAGTCTAAGGATGCTGTCAGATGTTGGTTCTCTGTCTGAAGGACTCCTTCTGGTAAGGTTGGTTGAGTTTTTACAAATTCCTTTAATTCCTGCTTATATGGAAACGTCCTATTAACTCATTGTACTGGGACAATTTTGCTGGGCATATAATTCCTGGTTGACAATTATTTTCTCTTTGAGTTTTATATATGTCATTCCATTGCCTTCCTGTCTGGATGATTTCTAATGAAAACAATCACAGTTTTTAGTCTTATTGGTGCTCCTTGTAGTTAACTTTTGTTTTTCCTAATTTGATTTCAAGATCCTTTTTGTATCTTTGGTTTTAGATACTTTGATTATGTATGTCTATCTTCAACAATTTTCTTGGTTCTTTTTATTTTTGTCTCTTGGTGTTCTCAAACACCATTCACATGTAAATTATTCCTCTTGATGGCATCCCACATATTCTGTAGGCTTTGTTCATTTTTAAAATTTATTTTTCTAATTGTTCCTCTAACAGATAAAAGATTTGTCTTCAGTGTCACTGATTCTGTCTTCCATTGGTTCAATTTTAGCCCTATGCTCTTCCAATGCGATAGTCATTTCTAAAATTTTAGTACTGTTTAACTTTCTGATTGCAATTTTGTAGTTTCTAATTTTTTATTTTGTTAATTTTTCTCAGATTGTTTTTCTGAAATCATCTTAAATGCAGACCATGTTTTACTTGATGCTGTCTAGTCTCCTTGACACTGTTTTGCTCTTCTTGATCTCTTTTTCTTTCTTAATCTGTTGAATGGCCTTAAGCATAATTCTTTTTAATTACTACTCAGGTAGTACCAATATCATTTCTTCCTGTGAAATTTTCAGGCCTCATATTTTGATGTGTTTCTTGAACCATCTACTCTGGATTTTTTGTGTGATTTAATGTTTACTGTCTCTGAGACAGTTTGCAGCTTATATACTTTTTTTTCTTCTTCTTCTCATATCACCTCTATATTCAGAGGTACAATAATCTGAATTCAATTTTTCCCTACCTGATGAAGAAACTCCTCATGACTGTCAATTGTTTGTAACAATGAATTAAACCTTTTTCCTTTAGGGAAGCAGACACTATCAGTATACCTAAGAAAACTTTCGGAACATAGTTTTTACTATATGAGGACACCCTTTTCCATGTCTAATGATCAAGAGATACATTTCAAAGGCCACATAATTAAACAATTAGTTAAATAACTCTCCATCCAGTATCACATTATTGCCACTATTACCCCAAATCTTTTGAAAAAGTAGAAAAGTTAACTGGTGTTTTAAAATTAAAACTATAAAAATTAATAAAAGAGACTGGTCTCCTTTGGCCAAAGGTTCTTCAGCTGACTTTAATGACTATCAAAGTACACCTTTTAGAAAACAAATTCTTCCCTTATGAGACCATAATTGGTTGGCCCATATTCCTTTTTTAAGTTTTTATTGTGAACTGTGAAGGTTTACAAGGCAGATCATCAGTTTTACATTCAACAAATCACTGCAATGATTACAACCCCTTCCATGCACCATCAGCTTATAATATTTACCTCTATTTCTTGTTTTTTTATTCCTCTTGATATACATACATCACATTGAAAAAAAAACATATATTTGCTTAAATCTCCATATATTTGCAAGCCAGTCTCCTGCCCGCAAGCACACTGCCTTTTTCAGTGGCTATAGTCCTCTGATGCTCTGTCTCTGTATGCCATCACCACTGTTGTTGCCACTTTTCTGATTAGGATCCCTCGTTCCTTTGATGTAAGGTCCTAGGGTCCTCTGTTCCTGAAATAGTAGATTAAC
The DNA here is from genome assembly GCF_000296735.1 of Chrysochloris asiatica. Classification (NCBI taxonomy): domain Eukaryota; kingdom Metazoa; phylum Chordata; class Mammalia; order Afrosoricida; family Chrysochloridae; genus Chrysochloris; species Chrysochloris asiatica. The sequence continues at coordinate 3,847,346 of NW_006408723.1, read as the reverse complement.
TCCTCCCCCTTCTTTTAGTTATAAATCTTCAACATTTACAGCTTTGACATTCGCCATTAGTTCTGACTAACAATTACTCACAATTGAATCATAAAATCCTATCCCTATCATCACTAGACACAACTGGACAAGAGGAAAACCATTCAGTGGGGATTCTATCTTACCCTATTTGCTCTGACACTGGGCACCCTCACGATAGCTTGTAAGCCTGACACTTCATGTCTTTATAGTCCCCCAATTTTGATAGCCCAAGTCTTAAGTTAACTGTCCCTATACTAAGGAGGCAAGCTTGATCCTTAATGAAGAATCCTTTTCTTTCAGTTGGAATTCTGGGCAACTTCACCCATAAGCAGAGGTCCAGTTCATCAAGTTGTGGCAAATTACACTTGCTCCCTTTATCAACCCTCCTTATCTTCATCTGATTCTGGTCAGCAAGCCATCCAAAGTAGGTTAAGTGGGTACTATCTGCAAGTCTGGGAGTTTTTGCACTCCTCCCCCCACCTTCAGACCAGCTGGCCACTTCACTCTTAACTCAAGCCCCTAGTGGCTAGGTCAGTGTCCTTTGGCTTAGGAGTTCACTGATCTCCCTGAACTTCAAAGCAGCCAGCCCATCCTCATCTCTCTCTCATCCCAAGACCATGGGGTGTATATGGAACACGGCCAAACTCAGCCCACGTCTTCATTGCTGCATTTCCCCCACTTCCATATACAAGTTGACCAGGGTGGTCACCAGCAAGTCTGTTACTGTGTTCCCTTTGAGTTTCAGTCTTAGAAAGGGGTTTACCCCGATGGGCTGACTTTTCTTGCCTTGATGGCTCCAAGGCAAACAACTTGCTTGATACTGTCATAGACACACAGAATACTTTTCCTCCCTCACCCCACAGGTCTTTCTTTCAAGAAGTATCTCTGTTCCTCTAGCTGATCTGGGTTAGTCTGGCATGTCTTTGCAATTGGGAATGTCCCATCTCTGAAGGTTCTGGGTGGGGTTCAGGATTCTACCTAAGGCCCCATACTCCACAAAAGCTTAACAAGAAGTCTAGTTCCCTGGGCACATTCTAGTCCCCCTTTAGATAATCCAATCAGTTATAGCCCAACGATATGGCCCATATCCCTTTTATATCATGTTTCTTGGGATCTTACTACTGGTTACAATGATTTGGTCAAATACAGTAATTCACTCATGACATGCCAAAAATAATCACCCCTAGTATTGCTTATATGTAGTATGAGTTTGGCAGAGTACAGCCAGAATGCTCCTTAGAAGCCAGGACGGCAAGACTTTATCTCCTATACTTTGGACACATCAGGAGGGTCCAATCCCTGGAGAAGGACAGCATGCTTGGTAAGTGGAGGGTCACCAAAAAAGAGGAAGACCCCCAACAAGATGGATTGGCACAGTGGGAACAGCAATGGGTTCAAGCTTAATGACCACTGTGAAGATGGTACAGGACCAAGCAGTGTTTTCTTTTGTTGTGCATAAAGTCACTATCAGTCAGACCTAAATCAAAAGCACCCAACAAGTATTAGAAGTGTATAGGATATAATATAGGATAAGCACTGGATTACTAAACACAAGTTTGGTGGTTCAAAACTATCAGCAGTTGCTTGGAAACCCTACACATGGTCGCTATGAGTCAGAACCAACACATAACAATAGCAGTATTAGAAATAGGGAGGCCTGGTTGTATAGTGGTTACGTGTTAGGCTGCTAACCGCAGGTCAGTAGTTCAAATTTATCAGGCAACCTGCAGGAGAAAGATGAAGCTTTCTGCTCTTATAAATACTTACTGGCTTGGTCACCCTATGCAGGATCATTATGAGTTGGACCAACTTGATGGCATACTACCATCAACACCACCAGTATTAGAAATATTAACATGACGTTTCAGATCAAAATTATCAAAATTATGCAAAACCTTGTCTCTCTTTTTTTTTTTTTAGGCTAAACACTGGACTGCTAACCACAAGGTCAGCAGTTCAAATTCATCAGCTGCTCCTTGGAAGCCCTAAACAGGGTCTCTATGTCAGAAATGACTTGATGGCACTTAACAACATCGGGTTTCCTTGTAATGAGCAGTCTAGTGCTTATCATACTGTACCATACCTGGCTCACTAACTAGAAGATAGAATAGAAACACTAAATTAACTGGGATGTGCCATAAAACCATGACCTTAAATCTTCAAACTAAGGAACCAAATTCCTGAAGGTATTCGTCAGTTGCAACAATATGTGGCCATCCACCATTTTCCCATAGCCCTCTCTACTCAACTGGATGTGATAATTCAATACAAGGGGCCACACAGAACTCAAAGATTATACTCACCGTTATGGGGTTTATTAGGGAAGGTTACAGTTCAAGGATTAGAAATGCTCAGGACACAGTTGTTCTAGTCAGTTGCTAATAAATGTCCACTGCACACACCACTCCACCATAATCCTCAGCCTGAAGGCATTTGGCTCTAGCTCCGTGGGTTAATAAACCATGCTCCCCACCACTTATGTGCCCGGAGGCACCCCACTCTACAAGCAAGCTTCCTACCCAAAGTCACTCAGCTTTACTTGCTTCATGGGCTAGGAAGTCCACTGCTGTGGTTCTTGGTTAGGCTGCGACTGCCCCTTGGTCACTCCTCTAGTGTCACAGCTCTCTGTCCCTGGGTCAAGGAGGTTCAATGCACAGGGATCTCGGTGTCCATAGGACACGTACCACTCTGGCTCTTCTTTGATGGTAGTGAGATCCCGCCTTCTGCTTCTGAGATGGCTAGAGTTTCAAGTATAATTGCTATTAACTCTGCTAACATCCACAGCTAAATCATGTCATCCTATCAGTATCTTCTCTCCCATTTTCTCTTATCCAGACCAGCAGGGCAGAAATGTTTTTTGGTGGGAGTTACAAACTATGGTCTTCAGGCTGAGGCTATGGCTAGTAGAAACATTAGATAATCCACTACACCACAGTAGTCATAAGCAGCCTCAGCAGCTGCTGTTTATTTATTTAGTCATTGTTGTAAACGTATCTATCACATTACTTTTGCAGAACCAACTTTTTACAAGTGTACAACATACTGTCAGCAATTAGAATAATAAGGTGTGCATCCCTACCCTCAGTCAATAAGATTTATTGTTACCCTACCTCTGCACCCTCTTTCCCAACCCTGATAACTTTTTTTTTTTAAGTTTTTATTGTGAATTGAGTGATCATTTACATGGGAGAACATTGGTTTTACACTCAACGCCTGATAACTTTTTAAACTTGCTTTCTTTTGTCTTTTTATATGTTAGGTAAACACAGTTATTTGTCCATTGGGAAATGACTTAATTGCTCAACATAACATCTTCAAGCTCCATTTATACTATAACATTGCAATAATTAATTAGATGACACAGGGAAAGAGTAGGATAAACGATGTGGGGAATCAGTCAATGTGATGAAACAACATGTAAATGAGCTATTGAGTAGAAAACTAGCCTGCTCTGTACACTTTCACCCAATTTACTATAAAAAGAAAAATAATAATGACAGGCTGTGAAATTCTACCTTTATTCAATGTGATTTAATTTTTTAAAAGAAGGGCGGGGAAGTCAGAATAAAATTTTAAGATCTCTAGAATAACAATGAATTCTTTCTGGAGCCATGGGGATTGGATAAACCCATGAAACTATAGCCCTAAGTTAACACTCAAGAACCTTAAACCAAAACTATCACCTGAAGTCTTCTGGAAACCAAACAATAGTTTAGATCAACTAGTAAAGAATGTCTGCCTTGCTTTTTCAAAATCTATTTATATAGGATCAAACTGATAACCAGCAACCTGAAGGATTAGACAGGAACAATAGGGGGAAGTAAGTTTATGTTCATGGAAGAGGAACAACTCAAAAGAGGAGGGTGATCGTGACTGCACACTTCAAAGAATGCAATCAACATCACTGAGTCTTACATGCAAACTGTTGAACTGTATGTTTTGCTTGCTGGGTATATTTTCAACAACAAAATAAAAATTTAAAAAGCATTTTAAATAATAAAGCACTCACAAATAATGACTCAGTTCAACAATACTTACAGTTAACATGGGAGTTGTCAACAGGCCCCACGCAAAGAATTCAAGGAAGATGACAATAGCAGCATGGTATACACTTGGTCGACCAAGGCCTTGTAGCTAAAACAAGAGAGTTATAATTAAAAATAGTAAACAGATATATGAAAATCATAAAAATAAGTAACAATATAAAATATATTTGGACCTACCTATACTATTTAAGACAAAACTTCACTTTGTAGTATCATTAATTCCTATGACCTGCTCGAACCATGTTAAGTGCTGTTGAGTTGGTTCAAACTCACAGAGAACCTGTATAGGGTTTCCAAGGAACAGCTGGTAGGTTTGAACTACACGCCTTGTGGTTAGCAGGCCAGTGCTTATCCTACAGCACAACACTTTCTAATCATGGTAGGCGCCAAGATTACAGACTTTCTACTTGCCAAGTTAATGCAAATCACTGGAACTTTGGTAAAAAAAAAAAACAAAAACCATCAACTGGGTCTTCCAGAGGTCAAGGTCCAAGGACCTAATTCTGTCCCTTAGTATTGTGCTCCTTAGCAACATGACCTCTAAGCCTTAAATTCCCATAGCCAAAAATAAGAAAGATGGGAATGGGGTTCATATGCTCAAAAGCATGAGAGGCAGCACAGATGACGTAAATTATTTAGGGATGGAAAGGGACGTACTGGACCACAAGGAATGTTTGAACTGCAAGGCTGGCAGTTCAAACAGACCAGCCATTCCTTGGAAACTCTATACAAGGTTGGAACCTTGTGTTGTTGGAACCAACTTAATGGCATTTAACAACAACAATTATAGGATAAATGTGATCCTATTAAGTTTTATCATCTGCAGCTGAAAAAACTAGGCAACAACTGTGCAGGTTTACCAGCTAAACTTCTAAATAGCAGCCTCCATACATACACACAAAGTTTCTAATTTAGTTAAGAGCAAAATACATTCTTACGTTTGAAAATACTGAGTAGTTTCAAGTCCATCCCTTTGGAAAAATACATTCTAAAAGCAAATTTTTCTATAAGTAAAACATGAATGACTATGCATGTTCATGTTCTTAATCAGTCTGAAGGAGGTATTAGAAAGTCACAAAAGATAGAGGTAGGGCTCCAAACTCCACTCTCATAACTCTAAGGTGTCTGAAAACAGGGATCTGGCATCTAAAAATAAAAAGGCCCAATTGTTGAGTATGGCGCTCCTAAACCCACCTACTGGGTTTCCTCATCTATCAGTAAATACTGCACCAGTCCATAAAAAAAAGACCATTGGAAAACAGACCCTCAAAAGTGTTACTCTCAGTACAGGAGGTAAGGAGACTGACTTTTTATAAGGCACAGGAGCTACTCTTTTAGACCTGAAAACCAGGCCTACTCTCCAGTCAGGACTGTAGAGTCATTGCTGTTGTTGTTGTTGTTGTTAAGTGCCGTCAAGTGGGTTCCGACTCATAGCGACTCTGTATAGGGTTTCCAAGGAACAAATGATAAATTTGAACCACCACCGTTATGGTTCAAACTGACCTTGTGGTCTAGTGCTTTATCCCACAGTGCCACACCAAGACTCCTTAGGGGTCCACAAAGAGCCTAAGGCAACTGAGTTTGAGGAGGATATGCTTACAGAAAGGCGCTCTGGTAGCCAAGTGGTTACGAATCAGGCTGCTAACCTCAGGGTCAGCAGTTTAAAACTACCAGTTGTTCCATGGGAGAAAGATGAAGCTTTCTGCTCCCGTAAAGATTTACAGTCTCAGTCCCTGCCTCTGTCTCCTCCTCTCTCCTCCGCCGGCTTTCTAGCGTTTGGCCGCCTTCAGCTCACGACAGACAGCTCAGCTATGGACCCACAGTTCCTGCATCGTGATTAGTGATGATAGGCCCAGCTATGACCTAGATTTGTTTTGTACACCTAATCGTTATGTGGAGGATTTGGAGAAGGTGTTCATTCCTCATGGACTAATTATGGACAGGACCAAGCGGCTTGCTTGAGATGTGATGAAAGAGATGGGAGGCCATCACATTGTAGCTCTCTGTGTGTTCAAGGGGGGCTATAAATTCTTTGCTGACCTGCTGGATTATACCAAGGCACTGAACAGAAATAATGACAGATCCATTCCTATGACTGTAGATTTCATCAGACTGAAGAGCTACTGCAATGACCAGTCAACTGGGGCCACCAAAGTAATTGGTAGAGATGATCTCTAAACTTTGACTAGAAACAATGTCCTGATTGTTGAAGATATAATTGACACTGGCAAAGCAATGACCCTGCTTTCCTTGGTCAGGCAGTATAATCCAAAGATGGTCAAGGTCGCAAGCTTGCTGGTGAAACTGACTTCTCGATGTATTGGCTATAGACCACACTTTGTTGGCTTTGAAATTCCGGACAACCACCACCAGCACACTTACAGAAAGGCATCAGTATATTTGTGAACAAATGGGAGGTCTAGATAAGTAATGATTCGTAGGGTTTATCACAGTGGAATCAATGCTGGGCAGTTCTCTTCCTTGCCTATCTCAGTGCCATTTCAAGCACCCAGTCACTATCAGGAAACAATTGTTCTGTTCCTGCTGGGTATAGATTCTGATCAGCCAGCAGACAGCTTAAGATGGTCAACTCCCTTCTATCCTATTCCCTAGTCAACAGGGTTAAGGACCACCAAGTAGTGATAGGCTATTTGCTGGAAGGACAGACGAGATCATATTCCTTGACTAACACTTGTTACACTATGTTGACACCTCAAGTGAAGCTGAATTAGGGTCTTACACCTCCTAAAGCAGGATGAGCCAGAGTGTATGCAACCAAAGCAGGAAACCTGATTCCCACTTTTTTTTCTTTTTTTTTTTTTTGAGACCCTTGGTGGCCATTTGATTGCTATTAATCTTTGGCCCAGAGTCCTGGTGTGGCACTATGGGTTAATGTGCAGGACTGCAAAGTTGACATGACCCCCAAGGTCAGAGGTTCAAGCTCACCAGCTGCTCCTCAGATAACCTATACAGAATCACTATGAGTTGGAACCGACTTAACAGCACTTAACAACAACAATCTTTGGCCCATGCATACTCAGTTTATTAATACTGAATTAACAAATGCTTAATATTCATAAGCATTTGCTTTTCAGAGAAAAGATGTATGCATCTGAGGTCTGCTGAATTAACTTGCACATTCCCTCCTCCTCCCCCCATTTAAAAGACTGTGACAAACCCCGCTCTAAGACTAAAACTCAAAAGAGAACACATGAGCAGGCATGTAAGCTTGCTGGAGACCACATTGGTCTACTGGTGAGTGGAAGAGGGAGAAAGGCAGCAATGAAGAAATGGACTGAGTTCAATCGTGTTCCATAGACTCCTGTTAATCTGGAGATGTGAGAGAGAAGAAGAAGGGCTGGTTGGGTCCAAAGTGTGGTGAGACCTGGGGACACCTGAGCCCATGGATAAGGACATAGCCACAGAGGGCTAGAGCCAAGAGTGATGCATCCAGCTAATATGCAGTGAGGGAGACGCACAAGAACACCCAAAGTTACAGATAGTACTCACTGGACCTAGCCTCAATGGCTTGATAATCAGAACTAGACTAAAGGAAGATTAAAAAAAAAAAAAAAAAAGAACAAAACAATTTTTGATAAAGGAAATGAGGGCAAACTGCTACAGTTCGATGAACTTGACCTATACAGCTGGTAGTTTTGAACTGCTAACCCTGAGGTTAGCAGCCCAATTCGAAACCACTATGCTACCAGAGCTCCTTTTTTGTCTAAACGGGTCTGGTTAAAAGAGATGGGGATAAGATCCTTACGATTCAATAGTGAATAATTGTTATCATGACTAATCGTGACTGTTACAATTGTGAAGGTAGAAGTTTTGTAATAAAAACTGGGGAGTAGTTAATCTTACAGTCCAGAAACAAAGGACCTTAGGACCATCAAGGGAGAAGAGCACAAGCGGAATGTGGGACCTCACCCAGAGAAGCAGCGACGCCAGAGATGAGGACATGGAGAGAGGGGGCAGCTGAGGAGGACTCTAGATTCATGGGAAGAGGGGGACTAAAAACTGGCAACCAGGAGGCAGACTTGCAGAATGTGCCCTTTGGTGGTATAAATTATTATATATGCCTGAGTGTTTAAAAAAAAAAGAGCTAAAGTGAATATAGAGATATACCGTTAACAGATGGTACATGGCGGGGGGAGGGGATTATAATCATTGTAATGAAATAAGGTGTATGATTTGTTGAATGTAACACTGATGATTTGCTCTGTAAATGTTTACTCAATCTCTAATAAATACCTTAAAAAATTAGATTATTAAGAATTGGGTTTCACATTAAAATCACAAGATTTTATTTTAATTATTACAAGTTTAACTCATTCTTTAAATAACCTGATTTCCAGGGCACAAGTAAATTGGATTTTGCCACTTCACACACTTTCTAAAGACGCTAATGATCCATACAATAAGCACTGGAGTATGAACCAGAGGTCTGCAATTTGAGCCCACCAACTGCTCCACAGGAGAAAGATGAGACTTTCTACTCGTGAAATGATTTACAGCCTTGGAAACCTTATATAGAGCTGCTAAGATTTGGAACCAACTTCAAAGCACATACATCAATAACAACACTCGGTTTATTATCAGCAGTATCAGTATAGATTTGAGCAAAAGAGTTTTGCTAAATGTGTTCAAAATTTTAGTACTGTAATTGCAAACTTAAACATAACTATCCCTGATATCCAACTACTTACCTATAAACTTAATTCAAATATTAATTTAATAACATAGCTTATCTCAAAAACCTTCTAAAATCACAGAATTTAAAAAATATTTTCATCTAACGTTCATCTAAATTTTAACTATATTTGTCTTGGGAGTTCCTATGCAGGATCCCTATGAGTCAGAACCAACCCCATAGCACTTAACAATATTTGGCTTTGCAATTTTGTGCATTTCAATAATGCTGCTACAAATAAATCACAGCCATATTGTCTTACCTTTTTTTTAAAATGTTTTATTGTGAATTATGTGATAGTTTACATGGGCGAACATTAGCCTTACATTCATCCTATCCTATATCATTTCCTTGTCATGGTTAAATCCCCTCCATGCATCATTAAACAACCAAAGGGTACACCCTGCAAGCCTACCCCCCCCACCCCCCAGCCCCAGCACACAGCCCCTCTCTCCCTCTCTGGGTCTAGAGTCCCCAGCCGCTCCATCTCTCCACTTCATAGCCTCTGCCTCCATCTCTGATGTCACTGTTTCTCTGGTTAGGGTCCTGCCCTCTGCTCTTCTCCCTTGATGGTCCCAGGGACCTCTGCTCCTGTATTGCAAAGTCAACCACTCCCCTCCTTTGGCTACATAACATCTACCTTTACATTTCCAACCCTCACAGTCAGTCCGGATAGCAATTATTCACTATTGTACCACAAGAGTCCTAGCCCTATCTCCTTTCATCAGCCCCGCCCAGACAGACTGGATACTATGCAGTGGAGATTCTACCTTCCTCTGCACCCTCTGGATCTAGGCTCCCTCTTGAAAGCTTGTAAGCCAGTTACTTCTTGCCTTTGTAACCTCCCCATTTTGGGTAGCCAGTGTCCAAGTTGCCCATTCCTGTCTACCCTGTGTACCGAGGGGGTGGGAATGATCCTCGCTGGAAAGATTTGTTGCCTTCCTGGTTAGATTTTTTCTAAGAATTTCTTCTTTTGGGTGGCTATTTAAGTACTGTTTTCTTGATTTCCTTTTCAGAACTCTCTATTGGTTGGTTGGTTATGTGCCATGGAGTCAGTTCCAACTCTTAGCGACCCTGTATAGTGCTTTTGAGGCTGTAAATCTTTATGGGAGCAGAAAGCCTCGTCTTTCTCCTGCAGAACAGCTGGTGGTTTCTAACTCCTAACCGTGATGCTAATAGCCCAACTCACAACCACTACACTTAGTGTAAATAAATCCAACTACTTTTTGTATGTTTTAGTTAGTATAGTTGAAAAATGTATATACATGTTCCTTTAGAGGACTAATGATCCCTCTGGATCTAGGCTCCCTCTTTGAGCTACTGCACCTATAGGTGTATGTCAAGTTCATCAAATTGTATCTGATTACTCTTTTTTTCCTCTTCTTTCTTCTTCTAGTTGAGCTCTGATCATCCAGTCATTTAAGCCAGGTCAAGTGGGTATTATCTGCAAGTGTGGGTGTTCTTATGCATAT
>NW_006408723.1:3827686-3836303 GCF_000296735.1 Chrysochloris asiatica | reverse complement strand
GTCCCACTTAGCCCATGCAAACTTGCCTAATTGTTTTCCCATCTGCCTTGTTCTTCCATTCCCCTCGCTCTTCTACAGAGAAACTCTACTGATGTGTCCTGCGGATGTTTGACAAAACCTCCAATAGGAAAATGAACTACAATGGACTTATGGGAAAAATTAACAAATTGAACTTGGAGTCTACCAAACTAAATCAAGATTTCCAGAACTGTGGAAGGTGACAGGGTTAAAAAATTATAGCTGATTAAAAACATAAATTTATTTTCATCAAGAACAGTAATAAGTCACTGAATAGACTAAAATGTGACGAGTTTTTATATAAAAATGTTATGAGTGTTTTTAAGGTTCTATTTTTCTAGATACATTCTCTTAATTTGTCTAATGGGTTTAAATTTATAACTCAGATCAAAACTTTTATTGGTAAACTTAACAAGATTCTAATAACCATGACTAAAAAAGGCCAAAATTTCAAACCATGATTTTACAGAGTAAGAATAACAAAGTTTTCCTGCTAAGTGTCTCCAAAAAAACGATTTTGTTTTAATAAGGGTTTCTATATGCATATACAACCTAAAGTTTACAGGATATAACTGTTACTTGTTGTTAAATGCCATTGAGTCAATTCTGACCCATAGAAACCCTTTACAGGGTTTCCAAGGAGTGGCTGGTGAGCTTGAACCACCCATCTTGCAGTTCAAATGACTTTGCAGTGTGACACATTAGCCCACAGCACCACATACTGCTTAAAGGAGCTCTGCTATAGCATAGCAGTTGAGTCGGGCTGCTAATCTCATGGCAAGTAGTTCAAAACTACCAGAAGTTCTGTGGGAGAAAGATGAGGCTTTCTGCTCCCATAAAGATTGACAGCCTCAGAAACCTTATGCAAGGTTGCTATGAATTGGAACCTACTCTATGGCACATAAGCACCACCACCAGTTACTGTTTAAATAGAGACAAAGCCTCATGGTACTTGTTCTTGATACAAAATTCTTTCAGATTTTGTTTTTTAGATTGTTTCAGACTACTGGCCTAGTGTTGTTGGAGTTTTTGTTCTGTTCCTTTTGAACTCTTGAGTTTTACAAAGATATTGACTCCTAAAGGCAGAGATCCTACTGGGAAGGTTTTGTTCTGAGCTCTGTACTCCTTCAGAGGACTCAGTCTGTTCAGAGTAACAGATTAAGATAAAAGTAAATAAATACTAAGTATTCAGTTAGGAAGATACCAGCAATCATTTCATTTAGTTAACAAAAGTGTTATCATAAAATTTATCATGATCAAACTCTCACCCCCTTATTATACAATTTGAATCCAGATCCTCAAGAGATGTAACTTTAGAGCCAGGTTTCACATGAAATCAATTATTTCTGTCAATATGGATTTACCCTACAGTTATAGTGTTCAAAGAATTTCTACAAACCCTCATGATCAAAGGAGGGAATGACATATAGGCAAATTTTTTTGTAATTTTGTCTATTTCTGAAAAGGTGACTAATAACTGTTAGTAGGGAAGGACAGTTAGCCTGAAGGAAGAACATTTGGGATGTTGTAGTAAACAGATCCCTGACCCAATAGTAAAATTTCACCCTACATTACATGTCACTTTAACTGAATTTCACAATTGTTTTTTGCAAAATGTTGTAACATTTTTCATAGGTGAAAATAACTGGATCTCTAAGCTACCTGATTGCACCCCAAGATGTTACATATTAAAAGAAACATCGAAGAACTCATCTAGAGCTCTAAAACCAATTGAACTTTACTGTTGTTTAACTATTAACATACTTATCAGGATTAAAGGAACACACTCCTTTTGGAGTTGAAGCTCTAAGCTCTAGTGGACTATTACCAAGGTTTTGGATTTTGTGTCCACTGGACTTTATTCAAATATTTATCGCTTCTGCAGTTGCTTACTAAGGCAACTTGAATTATGGACTGATAAAGATTATATGTTTATCTATCTTCATATTTTATTTCATATTCATATTATATTAAATTTCCATAGGAAAAAAGTTTGCCTTAGTGAATGGGTATTATCTGAAATCATTGCCTTAAAACTGACCCTCATTGTTCTTTTGGATAGTTTTGGTCTGTAACTTAAGTTCTACTTGTTGTTATGGGCCGTGGAGTTGGTTCTGACTCATAGTGACCCTGTACAGGGTTTCTGAGGCTGTAAATCTTTATGGAAGCAGAAAGCCTCATCTTTCTCCCACAGAACTGCTGGTAGTTTCGAACTGCCGACCCTGAGATTAGCAGTCCGATTCGTAACCACTACACTACCAAGTTCTACAGCTTTGTGTAAATGAAGCTTCCCGTGTGTGTGTGTGTTTGTGTGTGTACATATATCCTGGTGTGGCACTGTGGGTTAATGTACTGGACTACAAAGTTGGCTTGAACCGCATGGTTGAAGGTTCAAGCTTACTAGCCGCTCCTTGGAAAGCCTATATATGGTCGCTATGGGTTGGAACCAGACTCGACGGCACTTAACAACAAAATATATGCATATATATATGCGCACACACAAATTTAAGTCAATTTTAATCAAGTTTTAGAAAAGCCAAATACATCATTTTCAGGCATAATCTCCTTGCTTTTAAATACACTGTCAATAAGCTTTCATATTCCCTTATTAAAAAATGTTTTCGCCTGAGCTGCGAGCCATAAACACACTGCTGTCTTCACTTCTTCATCAGAGGGGAATCTTCTTCCTCGAAGGGCTGCTTTCAGTGAACCGAATAGGTAAAAGTTCGATGGGGCGACATCAGGACTACAGGAGGGATGCTTTAACACTTCAAAACGAAGTTTTTGCAGTGCCAACAGTGTGGGCAAAGATAATACAAGGTCACAATGCCCCTCTGCATTTAATCTTCAGCAAGTTTAGACTTCAGCTTTTCAGTGAGCATCTCACTGTAATGAGCACTCTCTTGATAGTATTCCAATACTGGCCCTTGAGAACCCCAGAAAATTGTAAGCATCAGTTTTCCAGCTGATGGTTGACTTTTGAACTTCTTCTTGGTCAGTGATTGAGGATGTTTCCATTCCATACACTGCTGTTTACTCTCTCAGGCTTGTAGTGATGAATCCATCAAAAGTAATGATCGTTTTTTAAAAGAAACCTTTACCTTCCTTCAAGTATTGGTCAAATTTTGTTGCAGATGTCCAAACACTTCTGTTTATGGTCTCCTGTGAGTTGTTTCAGTCCCATTTCACACAAACTTTTCAAAACCCAAGTCTGAAGTGTATTATTTCATAGGCAGAACCATGAGTGATCCGCAAATGATTTGTCACATAATCCACTATCTATCACTCATCTTTTCAACAGAATCATTTCATGTGCATGCTCAATGTTGTCATCAGCCAAAGACATGGACAGACATTTTAATAAAACTGGACAGGCATTTTAATATAACCTAAGTGCAGATAATGTTTGACTCACTCAGCAAAGGTCAGGTTGTAGGTTATCAATTGTGATTGCCTCTGACCAAGAGGAAAGGAATGCTATAGAGCACGAAATCTGAAGACTCTTTGGCTGTGAATGACGCCAGCCTAACAGAGCTTAATTCCATCTTGTTCCTAGGTTTAAGTGTTCAGGTGCCAATTTTTCTTGAATATATCTCATACATTTCTGACAGCTGAACTACCAGAGTTAAGAACTGTGTATTTAAATTTTGAGGCCACTTCCACCAGTCAGGCCTAGCAAGAACATTCCTAGACATACCCCTTAATGGTTGCCTAGTTGTGACGTCATACTCAGAGCCTCAGATGTAAACTTTCCTTATCTGCAATAGTCTCCTCCCTGCTTTCAGCAAGCCCAGTGTGCATATGTGCCACATGACTACTGCTGTCACTCATAGTTGTGGGAGGAGACTGCTGTGTTCCCTGTGCCCTATATAAGGCATATAGGAGACAGAACCTTGGAAACTCACCACATTGTTGTTGTTGTTGTTAAGTCAGTTTCGTTGTGTCAGTTCCAACTCATAGTAACCTGTATAACAGGGTTTCTGAGGAGTAGCTGGTGAGCTTGAACCACTGACCTTGTATCTGTGACTTCCCTCCCTAGGTGATATATGTTTGTTTGTCTTGTAGATACTCTTGTTTAAGACTTAATAAAGAGTCTTCATAATACTTGTATCTTTGAAGATGGAGTCACTTGTCTAAAACAGAACCATAACAGATCTTGCCCGATGCATCTTTTCTTTACACTGGTGTTAAGTCTGTGTCCTTTTACACAAATGAAACTCTTAACTGTAAGTATAGTGCTTTGCTGAGTTCTGTGAGTCCTTCTCCAATTAAACTACAGTACTAAAAGTCAACATATTACAAGTGAGAGGCTAGAAACCCCTGAGCTTACTGCTGTTACATCTTGAGGAACAAGAGCAAACACCCACATTTGTAGCCAGCAGGTCAGAACTGAAGGGAACCCCTGAGCTTATAGTTATTATCCTGAAGAGCAGTGGCGAGACCCCAAATTAGAGCTGTTCGTACACCAAGCCTGTGACTGGCTTCTGATATCTTGGGCACAGCTGGGCCCTTCCTTAAACTTGTGAGATTTGACCTAGCATCACATAGTTAGGGCCAGAGGATGAGTGCTGCATATGCTGCTGGTGGCAGAACAGAAGCTGGAAAAACTGACAAAACACTTGGAAATGTAATAAAGGAAAAAATGACAATGCAAATAGAATCAATATGAAATGAAATTGACAAGTCACATCAGAACCAACTGAAATTAACAAAACAATACTATGAAGATTTGTACTCAAACAAATTTGAAAACTAAGCAGAAATGGGCAAATTTCAAGAAACACTATTTACCTAGACAGACAAACACTGAGGTAGAAAATTTGAACAAATACATAAGAAAAGAAGACATTGATCAGGTAGCTAAAAAAAACTAACAGCAACAAAAAATCTGGACCCAGACAGTTTCACTGCTGAATTCTACCAAACATTCAAAGATAAGCTGACACCAATTCTACTCAAAAGTATTCCAAAGTATACAAAAAGAGGAATACTCATTTTATGAAGCATATCCCTGACACCAAAATTAGGCAAAAACATCACGAAAAAGAAAAAGTGTAGACCAACAATAAATCATAGGAACATAAATGCAAAAATTGTCAACAAAATCATATCCAATTGAATCCAACATATCAAAAGTTTACCAAGTGGAAAATTCATATCAGATTATGTAAGGATAGTTCAACATCAGAAAAACCATCAATGGAATCCACCACATAAGTAAAAAGGTTATCGGGAAAATGCACACATGAAAGAAAACCCACACAGAAAATAAACCCACTGCAATAACTACACACAAGAAAAACGCACACAAGGACAACTGTTAACCCTAACCTTAACTGCTACAAGTTACCAAAAGATCTCTTAAACAGTTCTTTCAAGTGTTGTTATGTGGCGACCAATGTCCTTGGGATTAATGTCTTTAAGAACCCAGCTGCTGATTCCAATAAAAGGTCCAAAAGAGGTAAATTATCTTTACATAGGACATCACAGAGAATTTTGTTACACCTGAGGAAAAGGAGCTCTTGAGGAATATGGTCATGTTTATATCTATGCTGATGTGTATTTCTTTAACAATAGAAGGATCTTCTTCATAGTGTCTTCAAGAATGGAAAAGCGACAGAAAGCTAATCATGTGATGAAGAAAAAATGCAAACCTTAATACTGAACTGGAAGCAACACCTCATTAGGCTTTATTTTATGGTTGTAAGTGTATATGGGTGTATACATGTATGGTTCTGTAGGATCAGCACTGAAATGCAAATCACAAGGTTGGCAGTTCAAATCCACTAGCTTTTCCTTGCAAACACTATATGGGGTTTTTGAGACCCCAAAAAATAATGCATTGTTGAGTACCAGCTCTCATTGCTTCACCATACTTAGTTATTAAGAACTGTTCAAAGCAGCATTAGTCACAATGGCTAAAAGGTGCACATAAACTAAATGTCAACAACCAATGAACAGATAAACAAAATGTGGTACATAGATACAATGAGATACAGAAAAACTTGATACATTCTACAAATAGGGATGTAGCTTAAAGACATTAGCTGAGGGAAGTCAATCACAAAAGGACAAATGCTTTTAAAAAAAATAATAATATGGTTGTTATGTGCCATGAAGTCGAGTCGGTTCTGACTCATAGCGACCCTATACAGGGTTTCCAAGGCTATAAGTCTTTACAGGAGCAGAAGGCCTCATCTTTCTCCCGCAGAACAGCTGGTAGTTTCGAACTGCTGACTTTACAGTTCGCAGCCCGATTCGTAACTACTATGCTAATATAAATATGTATACTATAAAATGTAGCAAGATCAAAATTTATTAGTAGTTACAAGGAGCAGGTAGGATGGTCATTGCCTATGGAGCTTCTGCTTATGGTGTTGAAAAAAAAAAAAAATCACATTGATTAATGGTAGAGATGCACAGTCAACTAATGTAATTGCTCTCAGTAACTTGCACATCAGTAAAAAGTTAAATCAGCAAAAGATGTATGACACATTTGCCAAAAGAAAAAAGTAACTTCTTAGATTATTTACGTACAACCCAAAATCTCACAGGTATTTGTTCCTTGGTTTGGGGGTTTAGGGTCATAATTTCATGGGACACCCCCATTAATTGTCCTAATAATGTTTTTAGTGGCCTGGGTGTGATGCTGTAGGATAAGCACTGGACTGCTAACTACAAAGTCAGCAGTTCAAACCCACAATCTGCTCCTCAGAAATCCTAAGTAGAGGAGTTGTTATGAGTGAGAATTGACTTGATGGCACTTAACAACATTCTATCGCCAATGAGTACAGGTGGTGTAGTGGGTTAAGAAATGGCTGTTCACCACAAGATCAGTGGTTCAAACCCACCAGTCGTTTCACAGGAGAAAGATGAAACTTTCTATTCTCATAAAGATTTACAGCTTTGGAAACCCTAAGGAGCAATTCTACTCTGTCCTTCAGGGTCTCTGTGAGTCAGAATCCATTTGACAGTAGAGGGTGGTGGGTTCTATTCTCACTACATAGCTTGCAAGCAGCCATCCAAGGAAAAAAATTGGGTCTCTATACGCTTGGAGGGATGGAAAAAGGAGAAGAATCAGGAAAAAAAGAGAAGAAAAGGAATTTGTGGCTAACTGTTTCCATGAGACCATAAGAACTGAATGATGTTCAGTTTGCTCAAATACTATATAGCAAAGTCCGATCAAAACGGGGTATATGCAGAACAGAATTTCAAATTCCCATAGAGTCCAGAGTTTCTAGATGAACATGTGAAAGTACCATTTTAAATATCTTTAAATCTTAAAGCAAAAAATTTCCCCTAAAATCTTAAAACCACTGCACATTGTACTGTTTAAAGATCTCTTGTATATGGGATCAAAGTGACAACAGCAACACAATAGATTAGATAGGAAACTTTGAAGGTAGTGAGTTCATGGGGAAAGAAACAAGATGGAAATTGGCAAATGGTGTACAATTCAAAAAATGTAATCAATGTCTCTGAATTATATATGGACAGAAATTGTTGAATCAGTGTATGCTATTATGTATATTCTCAACAACAAAAATAAAATAAATTATAAAAGGGAAAAAGAAAAAGCCACAACATATCAAAATGTGTGGATGACACAAAAGCTGTATTTTAAAATAATTTTATAGCAATGTTGTTGTAGTTGTTAAGTACCGTGGAGTCGGTTCCGACTTATAGTGACCCTGCACAGGCTTTCCAAGGCTATAAATCTTTGTGGGAGCAGAAAGCCTCATCTTTCTTCTGCAGAGCAGCTGGTAGTTTCGAACTGCTGACCTTGAGGTTAGTAGCCCGATTCGTAACCACTACGCTACCAGAGCTCCTTTTCATAGCAATAAACACCACTATTTAAAAAGAATGGTCTCAAATCAGTGACTTCAATTTCTACCTAAGTTAACTATGAAAAAAGCAAGTCAAATAGAAACTTAGTAGAAGAAAAGACATAAAGATAAGAGGTGAAATCAGTTGAATAAAAACCAGAAAAACAGTAAGAGAAAACTCAATGAAACTGGTTCTTTGAGGAAATTAATAAAATCGATCAACCTTTAGCTGCTGGGAGGAAAAGAAGATACAACTTACAAATACCAGGAATTAAACAGGTGATGTTCCTATGTTGTTGATTCCAGCTCACAGTGAGCCGGTATAGGGTTTCTAAGGAGTGACCGTTGAGTTTGAACTGCCAACCTTTTGGTTCAACCGACACTGCAGTCCTGCGCTTATTCTACAGATGTAATAAGAGGAAAATCCAACAGAATAAAGGCTATATTTGGCACATCTGTAAATTACAAAATTAATATACAAAAATTAATTTTCTTTCTATAAACTGTTGTTACTCGGCATCAAGATGACTGACGACTCATGCTAATCTCAGGTGTTCAGAATAGGACTGCTGCATAGGGTTGGCAAGGCTGTGATCTATTGAAAGCAGACTGCCAGGTACCTCTCAGGCACCTCTGGGAGGGTTCAAACCACAAACCCATGGGGATTCTTCTATATACTGTTGTTGTTGTTGTTAAGTGCCGTCGAATCGGTTCCGACCCATAGCGACCCTGTACAGGGTTTCCGAGGGTGTAAATCTTTACGGGAGTAGAAA
>NW_006408723.1:3824783-3827586 GCF_000296735.1 Chrysochloris asiatica | reverse complement strand
TTCTCCCGCGGAGCGGCTGGTAGTTTCGAACCGCTGACCTTAAGGTTCGCAGCCCGATTCGTAGCCACTACGTACTAGCAACAAACAATTACAACTAATAAAAATTTTTAAAAGATAAACCATTTATAATAGCAACAAAAATACAAAGTAGAGATTAACCTGATAAAGATGTAAAAGAAATACAATTGAAAATTACAAAACACAGTTAATAGATCAAATGTGGGCAACGGTAATCACCACTCTCTTATCTAACTCCCCAGCTCGGGTGGTTGTTGTTAAGCGTTGTTGAGTTGGTTCCAACCCACAGAGATCCAGTAGAGGGTTTCCAAGAAGTGGCTGGTGAGCTTGAACCACTGACTTTGCAGTCCAGCCAGCACATTAACCCACAGTGCGCCCCACACCAAGTACCCCTATTTATAGTCCGGAAGACCTATAGAGGGCTCAGACCTGGGAAGCCATATGGGAAACCCAGGGCTGAAAACACACCCTCGGAGAGGGTATCCTCTACTGTTGCCAACTCTTAATAGAGGATTTCCGAGTAGCAGCTATTGAATTTAGCCTTGCAGTTCAAACCAAGCTTGCGGTCCAGTGCTTATCCTCCAGAGCCACACCAGGACTCCAGGGCTGCTCCTTTGTTGTTGTTGATAAGTGCCATTGAGTCAGTTCTGATTCATAATGACCCACTTCCAACTCACAGCAACCCTGTGCAGGGTTTCTGAAAGCACTTGGTGGGTTTGAACCACAGATTTAACAGTTATCAGGAGTTATGAGGAGCAGCTAATGAGTATGAACCACTGACCTTGCAGTTTAAAATAACTTTATCAAGTACTGATGAAGATGTGGATGAACTCCAAGTTTCAAGCACCATGGTAAGTAACACTTCAACAAAAGCTCTCGTGACACAGTGGTTAGGAGTCTGGCTGCTTACTGAAAGGGTGGCAGTTTGAATCTACCTAGAGGCCTGTATTGGTCCAGTGGTGAGGATTTTTGTTTTCTTTACATTGAGATACAATCCATACAGAAGGCTGCTCTTTGATCTTCATCAGTAAATATTTTAAGTCCTTTTCACTTTCAACAAGCAAGGTTGTATCACCTGCATATCGCAGGTTGTTAAAGGAGTCTTCCTCCAATCCTGATGCCATGTTTTTCTTCACATAAACCAGCTTCTCAGATTATTTGTTCAGCATACAGGTTGAATAAGTATGGTGAAAGAATACAACCCTGTCGTACACCTTTCTTAATTTTAAACCATCCAGTGTTCCCATGTTCTGTTCGAACAATTGCTTCTTGGTCCATGTACAGATTCCTCATGAACACAATTAAGTGTTCCAGAATACTCATACTTCGAATTATTGTCCATAGCTTGTCATGATGCACACAATCAAAAGCCGTTGTGTAGTCAATAAAGCACAGGTAAACGTATTTCTTAATTCTCTGCTTTCGGAAATCCTCACCACTGGACCAATAAACATTCTTATCAATGGAGAAAAGACTGAAGTTGTCAAGGACTTCGATCTTCTTGGATCAACTATCCACACTCCCAGAAACAGCAGTCAAGAAATCAAACGACGTATTGCATTAGGAAAATCTGCTGCACAACACCTTTTAAAGTGTTGAAAAACAAAGATGTCAGTTTGTGGACTAAGGTACGCCTGACCCAAGCCATGGTATTTTCAATAACATCATATGCATGTGAAAGTTGGACAGTGAATAAGGAAGACTGTAGAAGAATTGATGCTTTTGAGTTATGGTGTTAGAGGAGAATCTTCAAAGTGCCATGGGCTGCCCATAGAACCAACAGATCTGTGTTGGAAGAAGTGCAGCCAGAGTGCTCCTTGGAGGCCAAAAGGCCAAACTTCATCTCTCGTACTTCGGACATATTGTCAGAAGGGACCAGTTGCTGAAGAAGAATCTCATGTTTGGTAGGGTGGAGGGTCAGAGAAAAAGAGTAAGACCCCCAGCAAGATGGATTGGCCAACTGGTAGCATAAATGTGCTCAAAGCGTGGCAACAACAGTGAGGTTGGCCCAGGATTGGGCAGTGTTTCGTTCTGCTGTGCATAAGGTCGCCATGAGTCAGCACCGACTCGATGGCATCTAACCACAACAACAAAGAGGCCTCTAGGAGAGACCTGAAGAACTTTTAAGATTGTTGCTGTGTGCCAAGAGTTAATGCCAAGTCACAGCAACTTTGTGGCAGAACAAACTGTCCCAGTGTGTACTAGGCTATAATCTTCACGAGAGCAGATCACCATGGCTGGTGGGTTCGAATCTCAATCTTTTTGTTAGCAGCCGAGAACGTATCACTGTGCCACCGAGCCTCTTTCATGTAAAGATTATAGCCTAGTCTGACTGACCTAAAGGGTTGTTATAAGTAAGAACAACAGACTCAATGACATATAACAACTTCAAAATAAAGCTGATTTTTTAAAAAAGAAATAAATTTGGTCTCAAAATGGAGATAAAACTGATACCCTGGTTTCCCCCAGTCAATTCCAGCCATCACCATCACCATGACACAAAGGAACCAGAACATTTGTGAAAACTGTTTATTAATGGTCTGAATTTTGAATCTACAGATGATCGTTTAAGAGAGCATTTGGGGGAGGACAACAAATAAGATGGCGGATCGGGTGGACGTATAGCAAAGAGCTCTGCCGACAACAACACAGAATACCTGATTAAGCAGGTACAGGGGCTGGTCCCAGAACTCTGAATCGCATATAAAGGAATACTTAGAAGGTTGGAAGGCTCACAGCTGGGGGAATCTGTGGCAGAAGCAAGAAATCTATTGCTTTCTAGTCC
>NW_006408723.1:3810157-3820559 GCF_000296735.1 Chrysochloris asiatica | reverse complement strand
AAAAAAAAAAAAAAAAAAAAAAAGAGAACATTTGGGGGAGGGGGAGAACATTTTGACAAATGGGGCACACTGACAGATTGTGTGGTGATGAGAGATCAAACCGGACGTTCTCGGGGCTTTGATTTGATGACTTAACTCTTATATTGAATTGAAGAGGTGGATACAGCAACATGCGCCTGACCATACAAGGTTGATGGGTGTGTAACGGAACCAAAGAGCTGTTTCTACAGACAATTCTGTAAAGCCTGGTGTCCGTCTAACAGTGAAGAAAATTTCTGTCAGATGTGCATTTAAGAAAAATATAATTTGAGACTACTTCGAAAAGTATGGTAAGATTGAAATCACAAAAGGTATGAAAGACAAAAAGAAGAACAGTGAGAAAAATGAGAGGATTTGCTTTTTTAACTCTTGATGATCATGAAACAGTTGATAAAATTGTGGTTCAAAAATACCACACTATTAAGGAGCATAATTGTGAAGTGAAAAAATTCTAAGCAAGAGATGCAGGCTGCAGAATCACAGACAGGTCATGGAAGTGGACCTAGCAACTTTATGGTCATGAAGAAAACTTTGGAACCCTATGTCATGATGGAAACTTTGGTGGAAGAGGTGGCTCTGGTGATGAAGGCAGTGGATTTATTACGGATTTGGAGGTGACAGTGGCAACTGCGGCAGTGGTCCTTGTTATAGTAGTTCTTAAGTGTTATCGAGTCAGTTCTGATTCATACTGACCCTATATGGAATTTCTGAGGAGTGGCTGGTGGGTTTGAACCACCAACCTTGTGACTCAAACTGACCTTGTTGTCCAGTGCATTATCTTGCAGCGCCACCCCAGGTTACAGTAGTAGAGGGATGGCAGTGGACCAGGATAAGAAAACCAAGGTGGTGGACATGGTGGATGATAGATTGCTACAATGAAGGATGAAAATTTTGACACTGGTAACTAACTATGTTGTTGATAGAAACTTTAATGACTTTGGAAATTGTAGTGGATAACAGGAATCAAATTATGGACACATGAAAGAGGTCAGTTTTGGTGGAAGAAGTTCAGGGGTCCTTGTGATAGTTATGGATTTGGTGATGAAAGTGGTGGATATGGTAGCAGGAGGTTCTAAAAAAATTCTGCAGAAAAAGGACTACAGTTCTTAGCAAAAGAACAAGGAAGGTGTCAGGGAAACTGCAGGTTACTTTAACACAGTCATCCCAAATGTATTAGAGGAACTGTAAAAATCTGCCACAGAGGAACAATGATTCATATTCAGAAAAGTACTGTAGCTTAAACAGGAAAGTCTTCTTGTTCAGAAAGTCATAGCCAGTTTGCAAAAAGTGCAGCTCTATCCATTAATGCAATGTAGTGATTAAGTATACATCCCTGATGTCTTTTATCTGATGTAGCTTTGTCTTTTTGTTTTCATTACATCAGGTATTTGTTGTTAAGTCAGTTCTGACTCATAGCAACCCTGTATAGGGTTTCCAAGGAGTGGCTGGTAGGTCTGAAACACTGACTGTGTGATTAGCAGTAAAGTGCTTATCCTACAGCACCATCCCAGGACTCCTGCCTGTAATTTGTGGTAGTGGTACCAGGAATAAAAAATTAAAGAATTTTTAAACTTTTCCAAAAAAAGAAATGATGCTTAGAATCATTAGCCATTATGTACGTCATTGAGTCAGTTCCAACTCACAGCAACCGTGTACAGAGTTTCTGAAAGCAATGGGTGGGTTTGAACCACCTCCAATGGTTATCCTAGAGTGCGACACTAGGGCTCGTATCAAAACCACATTAGAATGCCAATAATTTAACAGAGGGAAATGAAGTTCAGATGCATGCTATAACAGATCTTGAAAACATTAAGCTGAGTGAAATAAGTCAGTCAAAAAAGGGCAAAAAAACTACTCACATACAACATGGTTAGGTTTCAAAGAACAAGAATTAGTGTTATATAAAAATGCAAAATAGCGTAGTGGTTATGAATCGGGTTGCGAGCCACAAAGTCAGCAGTTCGAAACTACCAGCGGTTCCGTGGAAGAAAGATAAGGCTTTCTGCTCCCGTAAAAATTTACAGCCTTGGAAACCCTGTGTAGGGTCACTATGAGTCGGAACTGACTCCACGGCACACAACAACAACAACAAAAATGCAAAAATGGAAGATGACCACATCAAATAATAAAATGGACAACGACTACATTTATTACATAACTGGCAAGCCACTGAAAAAACACGACCAAGCCAAGTTGACACATAACCATAACCATCAAAGGGAACATTACTCTCCCCTCACAATTCAGTGTTCAATACACCCATACGTATGTTGTTAATTTATAAAATTGTTGTTGTTGTTGTTAAGTGCCGTCGAGTCGGTTTCGACCCATAGCGACCGTGAATAGGTTTTCCGAGGCTGTAAATCTTTACGGGAGCAGAACGCCTCATCTTTCTCCTGCGGAGAGGCTGGTAGTTTCGAACTGCTGACCTTCCGGTTCGCAGCCCGATTCGTAACCACTACGCTACCAGAACTAGGTGGGTAGATTTTCTACTATTGTCATAAATATGAAATGTTGGGTAATAAAATAGTCAATTAGAGTAGAATATGTGTACTGTATGCTGTATGTTACCACCTCTTTTCTGTCAGTTTGTCATACTGTGATGGCTTGCGTGCTGCTGTGATACTAGAAGCTATGCCACCAGAATTTTAAATACCAGTAGAGTGATCCATGGTGCACAGGTTTCAGTTGAGCTTCCAGACTAAGACATACTACAAAGGAGAAGGACTATGTCTGAACAGTTAGCCACTGAAAATCTTATGAAAAGTAGTGGAACACTGTCAGATAACACTACAATACTGACTACTGAAACATTATGAATAGCACCAGAATATACTGTCAGAAGCAATGCTAGAGATGAGCCACTCAAAACTCAAAATACAACTAAGGAAGAGTTGTCTCCTCAAAGTTGTTGTTGTTGTCAAAATAACAGGAAAGGAGTAAAGCTTTCAGTACCTTTATTTATAATGAATGGGGCACAACTCAAAAATCAGGAGAAGCAACTACAAACACCAATTAATAATCAGAAATGGGATGTACAAACTATGAGTCTAGGATAATTCAAAGCTGTCAAAATTGAAATTGAACACATAAAGACTAATATCCTATGCAGTAATGAGATGAAATGGGCTGGTACTGGCCATTTTGAATCTGACAATGACATGGTTTACTATTTCAGGAATAACAAATTCAAGAAAAATGGCATCTCAATTATCATGAAAAAGAACAAGACTGTCTATGATAGGAAAATATACATAAGCCTATAAGGAAGACCAGTCAGTATCACTATTACTCGAATTTATGCACAAATCACTAAAGCCAACGATGATGAAATTCAAGAAATCTATCAACTTCTTCAATATGAAACTGATCAAATATATTACCAAGATGTACTGAGTCGACTTCAGTTTTGGGTGCCAGCAGAGAAAGCCAGGTAGGGAAGGCTCCATAGTGGAGGGACTGGAAACTCAAGGAGGAAACACTCACAGAACAACTCCAGAGCTCCAGATCTACCATAAGGTCCAGGACATCAGTTTCCCGCACTCACAAGTGAAAAAAAAAAATCACAATATTATGGAAAATACTTCTAGTTAGAAATCTGGAGACAGGACTCCCTCTGCGGCCACCTCGCCCTGGCAGAGTTTAGAGGGCTGGGCTACAGCCAGACCTGGTCAGGGAACCAGCGCAAAAAGTGGTGCAGGGACATTTGCAAAAAGGAGGTGCAGGAGACTCTACACATTTTTCCCTCCTCTTCCCTGTCGCACCTTCTTTGCCCAGCTTGGACGCTTTCATACCCACCCCACCCCACCCCACCCGAAAAAAAGTCCAGCACTGACCCCACAGTTTTCCCCCGGTACAGAGAGAAGGCACTTGGCGGCTACTTACGAGGTGAGCTGCGGGGACACAGCTCTACAATTGACTTGTGCGGGACCCTTGGTGGCTGTGCGCCGTGGAGTCGGTTCCGACTCCTGGAGACCCTGTGCAGGGTTTCCTAGGCTGTGGGTCTCTGCGGGAGCGGAGCACTTGTCTTCCTCCTGCGGGGCAGCTGGTGGTTTCGAGCTGCTGACCTTGAGGTTCGTGGCCTCATTTGTGGCCGCTGTGCTACCTGAACTCTTTGTGCAGAACCTTTATGTAGGCCTATACACAGCAAGGAAAAAAAAAAGACACTTCAGGCCAGACAGACAAACGATAAAACAATCTGTAAGATCTGTTGTAGACCACGCTGATCCGGTCAGGAGTTCGGGGCCACGTGGGCCCGAGTGTGGCGGACCGTACAGGCCGCAGGCTCTGAGGACCAGACTCTGGCCACCTAGCAGACTTAGCACACTGTCCCTCATCTGATTGTTTAGTTGTGCTTGTTAATAATTTCATACATGAGCCCTGGATGTCCACAGAGAAATGCAATATTCCCCTAATTTTCTAAGGTCAAGATTTTCCCCCTAGAACCAAGGTGGTAAAACTTCCTCAGAGGACCAACAAGGACAGGTTTACTGGGATTAAGCAGGGAGGCTCTGGAGAGGAACTGCCCGGGGTATATTCACTTGGGGTGGAGTGGTAAATTCTGGGAATATGGGATTAAGGACAATGGGGGCAACTCCCTCGGACCACCCTGGGTTCAATCAGTTTGATCCAAGTGAGGTTAAACCCAGTAAGGAAGAAAGGAATATTGGTTTAAGTAAGGTTTACTGGCTTAACTTATCTTAAAGATTGTCTCTGTGAATCACTAAGCATTGTCTTGTCTGAATAATACCATTCTTCTTCTGTAAAGATCTCTTCCCTAAAGAGAGGAAATAAAAGACTGATGGAGAGATAGTTCTGGATACATTCTGGGTGGATCTACATTCTGGGCAGAGATACATTCGGGGAAGCCATACATTCTGGGCAGTGAGACATTCTGGGCAGAAAGGCCATCAGCCTCGCAGTTTGTATCCAGGCTATCAGCCTGTCAGCCTCTATCCACTCTCGTCTCCGAGTGTTTCTTTCTCTCTCTTTTGCCTCTTCAAATATCCCACCTAGAGTTATGGGGTGCTAGTTCTGTGTGTGATGTCAGTCTCTGAGCAGTCTGTCTGGCAGCTTGCTTCAAACCTGTATGTCTGTCTTCTTTTTATCTGTTTTCTCTGCCTTCTGTGTGTCTGTTTTCTCTCTCTCACGCCATCATCGCCGGACACCCCATCTTCGGGTACTCACCCCCTTGTCGAGGCCAGACCTCGGCAAAGATCCCAACATAAATGGACTCAACCATCTTGAGAATTGTGCTGTGCACACGCCGAGACCTAACCGACCTTTAGAGACAAAAATAGTGGACAATCTTTCTCCCATTAATTTCTCAATATCTACCTGTGCTCCTCTACTGTAGTGACTAGAGGTGGTGCCTGAGCGAGTGAACACCCGCACCCACTGCTGGAGGCTTCTACCTTGCACACACTGTGTAGTACGGGACAGTTGACACAGTTTTATTTCTGTTCCAAAGTGGTGGTTTTTGTTTCTGCATTTATATTACTTCTGCTTTTGGTCATTTGATCACATATCTTTCCTGGTGGTGGGAGCTTTTTCTCCCTACTTTAACCCAAGAAGAGACAGCAATCGTGGCCACATAGCCAAACTTTAAGCATACCCCATAATATTCCACCACTGAGACAAGAGCCAACAACAGCTGCTAAGCATTACATGTGAAAAGGGAAGTCTATCTCTTGATCATATCCACCAGGAGACACCCAGTAAGCTTAATAACACAAAATAAACATCCACTTACCACTTAAGCACTAAAAAAACCACACAATGATTGGAAATGACGAACAAAAAACAACAAAAGCTATGAAAACATGTCCAAAACTAGAAAAGAGTAGCTGAGACAAATGAGCTGGAGACAGACAAAGGTTTTCTAGAAGAGGAAGAGCAGGTTTTGGATATGCCTGAAAAAGAATTCAGAAGAATAATATGGAAACAAATTCAAATGCTCCGAAGAGGAGTGGAGAAAAACAAGGAAGAAATCAGGAAAATAATACAAAAGCAATCAAATAAGACTGATATAACATTGGAAACAATTCCAAACCTGCAAAAAGAGGTCCAGATGACTAATAATAAGGTATCAGAAATGGACAATACACTGAAATGGGAAAGGAGCAGAATAGAAGAGATGGAAGCCAGAACTAGCAAGATGGAAGACAAAACTCTCAATACTGCTAAAATAGAAAAGCAAGCTGAAAAATGGATAAAGAGTCTACGATTCATGCTGGATAAAATGAAGAGGAACAACTTAAGAATTACTGGCATTCCAGAACAGGAAGAATCAGAGAAGTCCACAGAAGAGATTGTTGAAAAGCTGCTGGAAGAAAATTTCCCTAACATCTTGAAAGACGAGAAGATAAACATTCAAGAAGCCAAACGTTCCCCAGGAAGGATAGACCACAAAAGAAAATAACCAAGACATATAATAATCAAACTCCAAAATCAAGCACAGGGAAAAAAAAAAAAAAATGCAGCCAGGTAGAAAAGATATGTCACTTATAAAGGCAAGCAAATCAGATTAAGCTCTGACTATTCAGCACAAACCATGCAAGCAAGAAGGCAATGGGGAGACATACAAAACCACACACACACAAAAAACTGCCAACCAAGAATCGGCTATCCACCAAAACTATCAATCAAATATGATGGTGCAATCAAACAATCCAGGATAAACAGAAACTGAGATTTTATCAAAACCAATCCAGCACTTCAAAACATAAAGGAAGTTCTTTGGACTGAAACCCAACAATAACAGACAACAAACAGAGATTGACAAGCATGGCAACAACACATGGAACTCAGTCAACAGATAGCTGAGTCTAGAACAGAGCAAGACTACAACAACGAATTCAAAGGAGCTGGGAAGTCAACTGAAAATCAAAATTATATCAATGTCAAAGAAGGGACAACAGAGATCCAGGTGGTAAGGATGCCAGGTAGATTACAGGATACAATGGATTCTCTTAAATGGAGAGAAAAGTTAGTGGACTGCAAGGTAATCCCAAAGAAAGTTAATACGTCACAAATTTCCATGAAAATGAACTTCCAAGCAGAAAAAACAAACATAAAAACTAAGAAGAAATCGACAAGAAATAGCACAAAAAACACTAACCCAACACAAAAAGGCATGCAGAACAAAAGAACGAACAAAACTACCAAAAAAGTAATATAATGACAGCAATTAATTCATACCTATCAATAATTACATTGAATGTCAATGGATTGAATGCACCAGTGAAGACACAGAGAGTGGCAGAATGGATAAGAAAACAAGACCATTCAATATGTTGCCTGCAAGAGATACACCTTATCACAAAGACAAAAACAGACTAAAAGTTAAAGGATGGAAAAAATATACCAACCTAACTGCAACAATAAACAAGCAGGAGTGGCAATACTAATCTCCGACAAAGTAAACTTTAAGACAAAGAAGGGCACTATCTCATGGTCAAAGGGTCAATTGAAAAAGACGACATAACCATAGTAAATATCTATGCTCCCAATGAAAGAGCACGAAGAAACATGAAGCAAACCTTACTAAAATTGAAGAAAGAAACAGAAAAATCTACAATTATAGTGGGAGATTTGAATATGCCACTTTTGAAAAGGGACAGAACCAGAAAGGAACTGGACAAAGTTACAGAGGAACTAAACAACACAATCAACTAAGTTGACCTTACAGATCAATACAGAGCATTCAATCCAACAACAGCACAATATACATTTTTCTCCAGTGCACATGGAATATTTTCCAGATTTGACCATGTGTCAGGTCACAAAGCAAGCCTCCATAAATTTACAAACATAAAAATTCTCGCATATCTTCTCAGACCACAGTGCTATATAGCTAGAAATCAACAATAAAAAGACCAAAGTAATACAGTCAAATAAATGGAAACTGAACAACATCCTGCTGAAAAGACTGGGTAAAAGAAGAAATTAAACATGAATTCACAAATTTCCTAGAATGAAAACACAACATATTAATCTTCCTGACACAATGAAAGCAGTGCTGAGAGGACAATTTATTGCAATAAATGCACACATCCAAAAAGAGGAAAGAACCAAAATTAACACATTAACACAGCATCTTCAACAATTAGAAGCAGACCAGCAGAGTCACCAAAAGAAAGGAGATAATAAAGATAAGATCAGAAATAAATTAGATGGAAAACCAAAAAACGATAGAAAGGATCAACAGGCCAAGAAGCTGGTTCTTTGAAAGGATTAATAAAATTGACAAACCATTGGCAAAACTAACAAAAGTAAAGAGGGAGAGGACACAAATAACTCGCATTAGAAACCACATGGGTGATGTCACAACAGAACCAAATGAAATCAAAAGGATAATAACAGAATACTATGAAGAGTTGTACTCCAACAATTCAAAAACTTAGAAGAGTTGCATATATTTCTAGAAAAACATGACCTACCTAAACTTACTCAGACTAAAATAGAAAGCTTGAACAGACCCTTAAGAAAAGAAGAAATTGATCAGGTCATCAAAAAACTCCCAACCAAAAGAAGTCCAGGCCCAGATGGCTTCACAGGTGAGTTCTACCAAGGATTCAGATAAGAACTGTCACCAATTCTACTCAAATTATTCAAGAATATAGAAGATGATGAAAAACTCCCTAGTACTTTCAAGCGTAACTCTCATACCAAAACCAGGGAAGCACATCATTAAGGAAGAAAACTATAGACCAATATCCCTCATGAACATAGACACAAAAATTCTCAACAAAATCCTAGCCAACAGAATCCAACAGCACATCAAAAAAATAATATATCATGACCAAGTCAGTTTCACAAAAGGGATGCAAGGATGGTCAACATTAGAAAAACAATCCACGATACAAATAAGAAAAAGGAAACGAACCACATGATCATATTTATTGATACAAAAAAGGCATTTGACAAAATCCAACATCCATTCCTGATAAAAACACTCAACAAAGTAGGAATTGAAGGGAAATTCCTCAACATAATCAAGAGCATATATAAAAAACCAACAGCCTACATCACTCTTAATGGAGAGAAACTGAAAGCCTTCCCTTTGTGAACAGGAACCACACAAGGATGCCCTTTGTCACCACTCCTATTCAATACTGTGCTGGAAGTTTTAGCTAGAGTTACATGGCATGATAGAGAAATTAAAGGCATCCAAATTCTCAAAGAGGAAGTAAAACTCTCTTTATTTGCAGGCGATATGATCCTATACATAGAAAACCACAAAGACTCAGTTAAAAAAAACTACTAGAACTTATTGGAAGATTCAGTAAAGTGGCAGTGTATATGATCAACATACAAAAATCAGTTGGATTTCTCTATAGCAACAACCATGGAGATGAAAAGGACATTAGGAAAACAATACCATTTACCGTAACTGCCAAAAGCATGAAATATGAATAAACGTAACCAGAGAAACAAAGGACTTATACAAAGAAAATTACAAAATACTACTACAAGAGACCTACAGAACTGGGAGACCATACCATGTTCCTCGATAGGAAGGCTCACATTGTGCAAATGTCAGTACAGCCCAAAGCAATTTACATATATAATGCAATCCCAATCCACATTCCAACAACATTCTTCAAATAGATGGAAAAGACAATTACTAACTTTATATGGAAAGGAAAGCGACCCAGGATAAGCAAAGCACTGTTTAAGAAGAACAAAGCTGGAGGTCTCTCACTCCCTGATTTCAAAGTTTACTACATGGCTACAGTGGTCAAAACAGCCTGGTACTGGTACAATGAAAGATACATTGATCAATGGAAAAGAATCAAGAATCCAGTGTGGTGCTGTGGGTTAATGCGCCAGACTGCAAAGCCATTTGAACTGCAAGGTTGGTGGTTCAAGCTCACCAGCAGCTCTTTGGAAACCCTACACAGGGTCGCTAAGGGTCGGGATCGACTCTACGGCACTTAACAACAACAAACATACAGCCAAATGATTTTCGACAAAGTGCCTAGGCATGTTGCATGGGGAGAAGATAGTCTCGTTAACAAATGGTGCTGGCAGAACTGAAAAGCGATACGCAAAAGAATGAAACAAAACTTTTACCTCATGCCCTTTACAAAAATGAACTCAGCATGGATTAAAGATCTAAATGTGAATCCCAAAATTATGAAGGCCATCAATGAAAAAATAGGGACAAATGTGAGGACGCTAATTCAGGGCATATACAGACTGCCAAACATTGTGAAAAGTACACATACAAAAGTAGACAAAATAGATGAGTGGTACATACTAAAAGAGGAAAAAGGGAACCCACAGAATGGGAAAAAATATTTTACAACAACACATCAGATAAAGAACTCATTTCTAAAATATATAGGAAACTACAACA
>NW_006408723.1:3804805-3809303 GCF_000296735.1 Chrysochloris asiatica | reverse complement strand
CTCTGGTAGCATAGTGGTTACAAATTGGGCTGTGAACCGCAAGGTCAGCAGTTCAAAACTACCAGCCACTCCACGGGAGAAAGATGAGGATTTCTGCTCCCATAAAGATTTACAGCCTTGGAAACCCTGTACAGGGTCGTTATGGATTGGAACTGACTCAACAGCACTTAACAACAACAATAACAACACCTCTACAAGAAAAAGACAACCCAATTAAAAAATGGACACAGGACATGAACAGACACTTCACCAAGGAGGAAATCCGGGCAGCCAACAAACATATGAAGAAATGTTTATAATCACTAGCCATCAGAGAGATGCAAATCAAAACAATGAGATATCCTCTCACAACAGCAATAACAGCAAAGATTAAAAAGGCAGAGAACAAATGCTGGCGAGGATGCAGAAAGACTCGGACCATTCTACATTGTTGGTGGGAATACAAAATACCACTCTGGAAAGCAACATGGTGCTTCCTCAGAAGGTTGGAAATAGAAATATCTTATGATCCAGCAATTCCTCTACTTGGTATTTAGCCTCAAGAAATACGAGCCATAACACTAGTAGATATATGCATACCAATGTTCTTAGCAGCACTATTTACAATAGGAAAAAAATGGAGGCAGCCTAAGTGCCCATCAATTGAAGAATGGATAATCAACAAACTGTGGTACATGCACACATTGGAATACTATGCTACCTTGAAGAACAACAAGGAAGCTAAGCCACCGCATAACATGGGTGAACCTTGAGGACGTTATGTTGAGTGAAATTAGTCACAAAAGGAGAGATATCGCACAAGCTCACTATTGTAAAAGACTAAGAAAAAGAACTCATCCAAAAGGGGGAAAAAAAATCTATATAATTGCTGATCACCGGGATGTATGGGATGAGAGGAGGGTAGGGAGGTTGGGGAAGAAAGAGCACAGGGTAGGGAATAGACACAGGAGCGCCTGGTTGCTGTGGGGAGAGGGGCTGGCAATACACAAAGAGGGGGAGGGAAAAGAAGAATAAGGCGGATGGGATAACAGTTAGGCAGATTCTCATGGGCTAGGCAGGACAGAGGTAAATGAGGATATATGTACAACCTTGGAATAACAGGGCTTCAGGATACAGGGATTGAGGTATGGCTTGAAAGGGTAAAAAAGAGTAATAACGTTAGGATACTTGGCTGTCTTTTGAATCTTAGTTTCCCTTGCCTACCATAGTGAAACAGACACTTGGAGAATGGCGGGGGGTGGGGGGTTGGAGGGTGGTTAGCCAGAAACATAACAGTAGCAAGTAGAAAACATGTAAACCCATCTTCAGCCTATAACTGACTGGAATACCTTAAACGGGGCTAGAAATTGCCCAGACCCAAAATGGTGGGGGGCCTATAAAGGAAAGAAGTGACTGGCTTACAAATTCTCAAGAGGGAGCCTAGTTCCAGGCGGGGAAGGGGTAGGCAAAACCTCAACTGAATGATTTCCAATCTGTTGGGACCGGGCTGGCAAAAGGAAATGGGGATATGCTCAGCTCTGGCAATGTTACAAAGCTCTTTTAGGACTTCTAATGTAGCATAGGGGTTATGAATGAATCAGGCTGCTAATCTCAAAGTCAGCAGTTCAAAACCACCAGCTGTTAGACCAGTCTGGAGCAGCTAGAGGAACAGAAGATACTTCTTGAAAGAAAAGACCAGCGGGAAAAAATCAAAATAAAAAATGGCTGTCTGATTGACTACCCGAACAAGCAAGTTGTTCACCAGGGAGCCATCAAGGTAAGCAATCAAGTCCCTTCAGGATAAACCCCCTCCAAGATTGAAACTCAAAAGGAACACATGAGCAGGCATGTAAGTCTGCTAGTGACCACATTGGTCTACAAGTGGAGGAAAGGCAACAATGAAGATATGGGCTGAGTTTGACCATGTTCCATAGACTCCCATCAACCTCGAGAAGAGGAAGGGCTGGTTGGTCCCAAGTATGGTGAGACCTGGGGACTCCTGAGCCCATGGACAAGGACATAGCCATGGAGGACTAGAGCTGAGAGTGAAGCATCCAGCTAATATGAAGTGAGGGGAGATGCACAAGAACACCCAAACTTGCAGATAGTACCCATGTGACCTAGCTTTGATGGCTTGATGATCAGAACTCAACTAGAGGAAGATTAAAAAAATTGATAAAGGAAGCAAAGATAAATTGCTACAATTTGATGGACTTGACTTATACTTATGGATGTAGTAGCTCAAAATACCAATTGAGAGAGAAGTCTTCACATCAAGGATCAATCCTATCCCCTCTGTACACAGGGGTGATAGGGAGGGATGAACAATTTAAGCATTGGCTACCTTAAATGGGGGGCTATAAAGGCACAAAGTGGCTGGCTTACAAGTTTTTAAGAGGAAGTTTAGTTTCAGAGTTAGCGAGGGAAGGTAGAATCCCCACTGGATAGTTTTCATCTTGTCTAGACTGATCTGGTGAAATAATAAGATTGTTAGGATTCAATAGTGAGCAATTGTTGTCATGATTAATTGCAATTGTCACAACTGGAAAAGGTAGAAATTTTGTAACAGAAAAGGGGGAGTAGTTAATATTACATTCCAGGAACAGAGGACCCTAGGACCACCAAGGAAGAAGAGCATGAGCAGAATGTGGACCCTATCCAGAGAAGCAGCGACATCAGAGATGTTGGCAGAGATGAGGACATAGGGAGAGAGAGCAGCTGAGGACTCCAGACTCATGGAAAGAGAGGCTGTATGCCAGTGGCCAGGAGGCAGGCTTGCAGAATGGGCCCTTTGGTTGTTTAAATGATGATATATTCCTGAGTGTTTTTGTGTACATACAAAAAAAAAAACAAAAACCAGAGGGCATAGAAGTAAATACTGTTAAATGGTAAAAAAAAAAAAAAAAAAGGAAATGGGGATAAGACTCTTGTGGTACAATAGTTAATGACTGCCATCAGGACTAACTGTAAGGGTTGGAAATGTAGAGGTAGATGTTTTTTCTTTCTTTTTTTTTTTTGGCAAAAGGAGAGTGATTGCTTTTGCAGCCTAGGAGCGGAGGTCCCTGGGACCATCAAGTAAGAAGAGCGGAAAGTGTGACCCTACCCAGAAAGGCAGTGAAGCCAGGCATGGAGACAGAGATGATGACATGGACAGATGGGGACACAGGACTCAGGGAGGGAGAGGAACTATTTGCTGACAGCCCGGAGGAAGGAGCCTGTGGGGTATATTGTTTGGTTATTTTATGA
This sequence comes from Chrysochloris asiatica, assembly GCF_000296735.1. NCBI lineage: Eukaryota > Metazoa > Chordata > Mammalia > Afrosoricida > Chrysochloridae > Chrysochloris > Chrysochloris asiatica. Next base: position 3,806,078 of record NW_006408723.1, on the reverse strand, counting down.
TGCATGGAGGGGATTGTAATCACTGCAATGAAATGAAATATGATAGGATGAATGTGAAGCTGAAGTGGGACAGAAGCAAATAATGATGTATGCACAACCTTAGAACAACAGGGCTCTGGGACACAAAGATTGGGACATGGTTGGAATGGGGAAAAGGGAGGAAATAATGTTAAGATGCTTGGATGTCTTTTGAATCTTGGATTCTCTGGCAGACCACTACAAAATAGACACTGGAGGGGGTTAGAAAGGAATAGCCATAAATATCACCATAGAAAGCTTGTAAGTTCATCTTCTACCTATAACCGATTGGAATACCTAAAATGGGGCTACAATGTGCCCAGTGAGGAGGCTTCTGGCGGAGCCTCTACATTACATAAGACCATAGGTGGAATCCTGAACAGCATCCAGAATCTTCTGGGTGGGAAATTTCCACTTGAAAGGACAATCAGACCAGCCTGGAGTGGCCAGAAGAGAAGATACTTCTTGAAAGAAAGACCAACAGGAAAAATACAAAACAATATAGGCAGACTGACTGATTACAACTGGTTACTACGAGAACAAACAAGTGGCTCGCCCAGGAGACATCAAGGCAAGTGGCCGGGTTCCTTCAGTGTAAACTCCCTTCCAGGACTAAGACTCAATGGGAATACACGCTCTGATTGGTAACCACGTTCGTCACCGATAAGGGTAAGTAAGGGAAAAGCAGCAATGAAGCTAAGTCCTACTACATTCAATAGACTCCTGTGAACCTGACTGGAGACCTGGTTGGCCAGCAGTGTTGCAAGACCTGGGGACTCTTGGACCCAGAATCAGTGACATAGCCACAGAGGACTAGAGTCGAGAGTGAAGCGTCCAGCTGATAAGAGGAGAGGGAACATGCATAAATACACCCACACTTGCAGATAATAGCCACTTGACCTGGCTTCAATGACTGGATGATCAGAGCTCAAACAGAAGAAGAAAGAAGAGGAAAAACAGAATAATCTGATACAATTTGATGAACTTGACCTACACCTATGGATGCAGGAGCTCAAAGGAGGGAACAAATCTTCACAGCGAGGATCATTCCCACCTCCCACCGAGAGGACAAGGATGGGCAACTTGGACATTGGCTACCCAGAGTGTGTGTGTGTGTGTGGGGGGCTATAAAGGCAAGAAGTGACTGGCTTACAAGCTTTCAAGATGGAACCTAGATCTAAAGGGCGTGGGGGAAGATAGAATCTCCACTGAGTATTATCCAATCTGTTTGGGCAGGGCTGATGAAAGGAGGTGT
>NW_006408723.1:3803564-3804705 GCF_000296735.1 Chrysochloris asiatica | reverse complement strand
AAGAGGGAACCTAGATCCAGAGGGCGTGGAGCAAGGCAGAATCTCCACTGAGTAGTATCCAATCTGTCTAGGTGGGGCTGATGAAAGGAGATGCGGGATAGGTCTCTTGTGATACAATAGTGAATAACTGTTATCAGAACTATTTGTAAGGGCTGGAAATGTAAAGGTAGACATTTTGTGGCATAAGGAGGAGAGTGATTAACTTTGCAGTCTAGGAGCGGAGGTCCCTGGAACCATTAAGGGAAAAGAGTGGAAAACGGAACCCTACCCAGAGAAGCAGTGATGCCAAAGATAGAGGCAGAGTCGTTGACGTGGAGAGATGGTACTGCTGGGGACTTTGGACCAGAGAGGAACAGGGGCTGTGTACAACCAAATGGCAGGCTTGCGGGGTGGATGATGCATGGAGGAGATTGTAACCATGGCACGGAAACGATATACGATGGGTTCAATGTGAAACTAATGTTCTCCCATGTAAACTATCACATAATTCACAAGAAAGCATTTTAAAAAAAGATGTAATGATAATTATTGGCGATTGGAATGCAAAGATGGTAAACTAGAGGAAGAATCAGCAGTCGGGAAATACGGCCTTTGTGAAAGAAATGATGCGGAGATGGCATGATAGAACTCAAAACCAATCAGTTATTCACTGCAAGTGCCTATGAAACAATATAAAATATGACAATATGCATGCATCTCACCAGATGGCATACAGAGAAATCAAACTGACTACATATGAGAAGAGATTGCAAAAAAGCTCCATATCATTAGCAAGAACACAGCCAGGGGCAGACTGTGGAACAGACCATCAATTGCTTATATGCAAGTTCAGGATGAAGCTGAGTAAAACCAGTCCAGAAGAGCCAAAATATGCTCTTGAACATATGCCAACTAAGTTTACAGATAATATCAAGAACCTATTTGATGCAATAGATATCAATAATCAAAGACCAGAGGAGCTGTGGGATGGCATCAAGAACATCATACAAGAAAAAAGGAAATGGTTGAAAGAACAAACAAGATGGCGGATCGGGTGGAAGTATAGCAGAGAGCTCCGCCAACAACAACACAGAAAACCCGACCAAGCAGGTTCAGGGGATGGTCCCAGAACTCTGAACCACATATAAAGGAATACTTAGAA
>NW_006408723.1:3776430-3801793 GCF_000296735.1 Chrysochloris asiatica | reverse complement strand
CCATGCTCATTTTACTCAGTGAAAAGGCTAAAAAAGGAAATGGTTATTGAAAAAAAAAAAAAAATAAGAATGAAGGAAAAGACCAAAATGGATGTCAAAAGAAACTCTGAAACTTGCTCTCCAGTAGGTAGATGCTACTGCAAACAAAAGACATAAGGCGGAAGTAAAGAGCTACACAGAATTTCAAAGGGAAGCTTAAGAAGACAAATCAAGTATTATAATGATATGAAATTAGAAACCTAAAAGTGAAGAACATGCTCAGCATTTCTCAAGCTAAAAGAACTGAAGAAAAATTCAAACCTCAACTTGCAATACTGAAGGACTCCATGGGCAAAATATTGAAGGATGCAGAAAGCACCAAAAGAAGATGCAAGAAATACAGAGTCACTGTAGCAAACAGAAATGGTCGATTTTCAACCATTTCAAGAGGCAGCATATGATCAAGAACATACGTTACTGAAAGGAAGAAGTATAAGGTGCACTGGAAGCACTGGCAAAGAACACTGTACCAGGAATTGATAGAATACAAATTGAAATCTTTCAAGAAACTGATGCAGCACTGGAAGTACGCACTCATCTATTCCAAAAAATTTGAAAGACCTTGCTAATTTACTCAAAGATCCACATTTGTGCATATTCCAAAGAGAGGTGACCCAATGGAATGTGAAATGATCAAATATCATTAGCATATTTTGAAATTCGGTAATTTAGAAACGGATGCAACAGTGCATTGACAGGGAACTGCCAGAAATTCAAGCAAATTCAGATGAGGACTATGAACAGGGGATCATCACTGCTGACATCAGATGGATCTTGGCTGAAAGCAGAGAATACTAGGAAGATGTTTACATAAAAGCTTTTTTGACTATGCAAAGGCTTTCAACTGTATGGATCATGACCAGCTATTAACACTGAGAAGAATGGGTATTCCAGGACACTTAATTGCTTATGAGGAATCTGTACACAGACTAAGAGGCAGTCATTCAAACAAAACAAAGGGACACTGAATGGTTCAAAATCAGGAAATGTGTGAACCAGGGCTGTATTGCTTCACCATACTGTCCTGATGTGACACTGTAGGATAAGCACTTGACTGCTAACCAGGAGGTTAGCACTTAACACTTAACAACAGAAACCTGGTGTGATTCTGTAGGTTAATGAGCCAGACTGCAAAGCCATCTGAACTGCAAGGTCTGTGGTTCAAGCTCACCACCTTCTCCTTGGAAATCCTATATAGGGTTGCTATGAGTCTGAACCAACTCGATGGCACTTAACAACAACAACAACAACAGAAACAATTCAATCTATATGCTGAACAAATAATCCAAGATGCTAGATTATATTAAGAAGAATGTGGCAACAATACTTGATGAAGACTCATTAACAATCTGTGTTGTGCAGATGATACAACCTTGCTTGCTGAAAGCTAAGAGGACTTAAAATACTGATGAGGATCAAAGACCACAGCCTTCAATACAGGTTGCACCTCAATGTAAAGATCACAAAAATTCTCACCAGTGGACCAATAAATAACATTGTGATAAATGGAGAAGAGATTGAGGCTGTCAAGGACTTCATTTTACTTGCATCCACTATCAAAACTCCTGGAAGCAGACATAAACATTAGGCAAATTTGCTTCAAAAGATCTCTTTAAAATGTTCAATATCAAAGATGACAGTTTAAGGACTACAGTACACCCAAACCAACCCATGATATTTTCAACTGCCTCATATGCATGTGAAAGTTGGACAGTGAATAAGGGACTTGAATTATGGTGTCAGAGAATATTAAAAACACCACGGACTGCCAGAATCCATGCTGGAAGAAGTGTAGCCAGAATGCTTCTCAGAAGCCATGATGGCAAGACATCATCTCTCATTGTTGTTTTTTTAGTGCCTTCAAGTCAGTTCCTACTCACAGCGACCCTGTATAGGGTTTCCAAGGAGCAGGTGGTGGATTTGAATTGCTAAAGTTCAAATTAACCTTGCAGTCCAGGGCCACATAATTTGGACATAATATCAGGAAGGATCTGTCTTTGGAAACAGACGATATGCTTGGTAAATTTGAGAGTTAGCAAAAAAGAGGAAGATCCTCAACAAGATAGATTAGCACTCTGGCATCAGCAATGGGCTCAAACGTAACAACGATTATGAAGTGGATGCAGGACTGGGTTGTGTATCATTCCACAGGGTTGCTATGAGTCAGTACTGACTAGATGGCACCTAACAACAAAAATTACCTCACTTTTATGAAATAAAAAAATATATATAAGCCAATGACTATTAATAGTTACCAGGGATGGGAGAGAATGGAAAGGAGTTTTTATCTGGGGGACATTGAATTTTCACCAACTTAGAAGAGAGGTAAGAGTGGCACAACATGAATTCTATATATGGAAGTTGTTGTCTTGGTCAATGTTTTAGTAGGTATATTATCAAAACAACCAACAAAAAGAAATATACAAATACAACTCTGACTATTAAAAAGTCAGACAGCTACATAAGAAGTTGGTCCACAGACAGACATTATTATTACATGGTTCTGCAAGAATGAAAGATAGTATTTATTATAGTTGACAGATCTTGCTCCAATTCTCATAGAGCAAAGCCCTTGCTATATCACATCCTCCTTCTTAGGGGTACATCGCAGATGACATAAATTACTCATCAATGTTCTAGGACAATGAACAGCAGAGAAGAGGAGACAGAAAGAAAGAGAAAGAAGGAAAGAGAGCAGAAGGGAGGGAAGGAGAGGCAGAATGTTAAAGAGAATAAGAAAGACATGCCCATAATGTAATAAAGCATGTGGCGCTGTGTGATAACGTGCCAGACTACAAAGCCATCTGAACTGCAAGGTCAGCAGTTCAAGCTCACCAGCTCTTCCTTGGAAACCCTATACAGGGTCACTATGGGTCGGAATCAACTCGACAGCATTTAACAACAACAATAATACAACTATAGCTGACAGCATCCTTAATAGTGGATGGGAGGAAGCACTTCTTTTATAGATTATGCACTTTCACCATTTCTACATTTTACCACTTACATTTCTATTATTTTCCTGGATATTCTAGTTAATTGTAGCTATAAATATTGAAATAAGAAATAAAATGATCACCATGTGCTTGATTTGTAAATAGGTATTGAAAAGATCCTAGAGAATTAAAGAAAGTAAAAGATGATAAATTACCAATGAGCAATTAAAAAAAGAAAGTACTTTTTAATAAAATGTTACAGAAGTTAAATAGAGTATTATGAACTTTATGCAAATTAATTTGAAATTTTAGATGAACACATTCTTAGCAAAATATAACTTACTAAAACTAACAGAAAGCCTGAATTGTTCTAGAGTTACATGGCCCCTCAAAAATCAAGAGCTATAATGTTCTAGAATTATAGTACCAGTCTTACACAAACTCTACCAGTGAACTGTTGTTGTTAAGTGCCATCAAATGGGTTTCGACCCATAGTGACCCTGTATAGGGGTTCCAAGGAGTGAGTGACTGGTGAGCTTGAACCGCCGGCCTTGCAGTTCAAACCGACTTTGCAGTCCAGCATATTAAGTCCAGCGCCATGAAAAACAGAAATCAACTTGTTTTGTAAGCTGTGATAGTTAAAGTTGTGTGTCAAGTTGGCTGGATTCTCAATGCTTTGGCAGTTTAGACCTAATGTAATGGAATCACCTCCATAATGAGCTGCTTTGGGTAGTCAAAGAATTGGGGTGTGGCCAGCTTCCAATACACATGGATGCTCTGGAAAAGCTTGCTTGTACTTGCTGGGTCTGGATCCTGCATCTGGCTTGTCATCTCACCTCCAGGGCTTAAGACTTAAGCCTAGAAATTTTCAGCCGCCTGCCATCTTACCTGTCAACATTGGATTCAATTGCCTCTGTAGCCAGAAGCCTGCTCTCTGACCAGGCAATCTTGGGTTCATCAGAGTGAATCAGAAACCTAGAGCCATCTGACTCATGGACTTGGAACTTGCCAGCCTCTACAATTGTAAGCCATTTCCTTGAGATAAACTTCTTGGTATATCTACATATATAAACCTCACTGTAATACAGTGGCTCCATACAATAAGCACTAGACTGCAAACCACAATGTGGGTTCAAGCTCACCAACTGTGGGAGAAAGATGAGGCTTTCTGCTCCTGTGGAGATTTAAAGCTTCTGACAACTCTATACAGCATCGCTATGAATCAGAACCAACTCCACAGCACTTAACAGCAACAAGCCTCACTGGTTTTGCTTCTCTTGAAAACCTAGGCTAAAAACAATAGTCAAACAAAATACATTATAAAAATAATAATCTCACTCATAAACAGAATTTACTGGTTTAAAATAGATTAAGTGATTTATTTCTTCATTAACAAATACTTTTGATCATCCCATAAGGAACTATTTCAGATACAAACATGCACATTGCAATAGTCCCTATGTTCAAATATCTAATCTAGTAAGAAAAATGGTGAGAAAGTGCCTAACAGACCTAAGAACAACAGCAACAAGTCGGTGTTATGACAGAAGCTAGGCATGATGATAGCAAGTTTAGAGATTTCTTTTTATAAAGAAACTTATTATTAATTCAATATATCAACTACATATATATACATTTGTTTTCTCTCCTTGTTTATCTGATACAATTTGCTTAAAGGGCCTGGCTGTGCCCATATTCCAGTACTATTTTATTATTATGAAAATGATCACACTGATTCCTAACAGGATTAATAAAGTATTGAAAGTTGGTAATTATGTTTTCCCTAATCTGAACCTAGGTCCTTTTTCATTTCTTTAAAACAAAGCAAACCTAGTGATTTAAGCCTTTTCCCCATTAACAGAATTGGCTCCTCTGTATATTTCCATTTTGCCTATATAATATTGATGCTCTTGAAAAATCAACACTGACCTTTAGATGAACCTCTCTGAAACACTCAGAGGAAAATCATCTCAAGAAACACCAGAACAACATCGATCCTATGAGGCACTGCACAACAAGGTTCTGCACTGTTACTATTACCTGAGTATTGGCTTCTTGGAGCCCATGAAAATCCTGAAATATCATTATACTAAATGTTATTGTGCTGGTTGGTTTGCAAAAATAGTACAGTCATTATAGAAAACATCTGGCAATTCCTTAAAAAGCCTAGAGATGGAGCTACCATGTGACCCAGCAATTCCACTCGTAGGTGTATATCCTATGGATCTAACAGAAGTGACACAGACACTCATATGCACACCTATGTTCATCCCAGTACTATGCTGTTGTTAAGTGCCATCAAGTCAGTTCCAATTCAGAGCAACCCTATGCAAGGTTTCCAAGGAGAAGTGGATGCGTTTGAACTGCTGACCTTGCAGTTAGCAGTCCAGTCCACACCAGGGGACTTCAAAAACTTCATAGAAAATTCCATGGCTTTTCATTCCATTATGCTATGAACTTTTGAAGCCCCCTCATATATTCTCACTTTCATGAAATGACATGAATAAGTAAATATATAAAAACTAATGTCCAGGTGAGACTCCTGGTGCAGTGCTATAGGATAAGCACTGGACTGCGAACTGCAAGGTCGTCGGTTCAAATACACCAGCTGCTCCTCGGACACCCTACACAGGGTCCTTATGAGTTGGAATCAACTCAATTGCACTTAACAACAACAACAATGTCCTGGTGGGGGGCACTGTAGGTTAAGCATAGGCCTGCTAATCAAAAGATTGACAGTTCAAATCTGTCAGCAGCTCTTTGGAAACCCTACGTAAGTCAGAACCATCTCAAAGTCATTTAGCAATAACAACAAAGTTATAGGGTGGAGGGGAAAGGTGGGAGTCACTTTTTTAAAAAACAAGGAAAACCAGAGAGGTTTGTTGTTGTTAAGTGCTGCTAGAAATGGGAAGGTAGGTGAAGTTTGCATAGCATGACTGATGTATCTGATATCAATAAGCAATACCTAGGGTAAGGAGCTCTGGTAGTGTAGTGGTTAGGAATCAGGCTGCGAACCTTAAGGTCAGCAGTTTGAAACTACCAGCTGTTCCGCGGGAGAAAGATGAGGCTTTCTGCTCCCGTAAAGATTTACAGCCTCGGAAACCCTGTACAGGGTCGCTATGAGTTGGAACTGACTCCACGGCACATCACAACAACAGGTAAAAGAAGTAAATAAGCAAATGATAAGCTGGCATGGTTCTGCAACAATAACACACACACACACCCAGGGGAACAAAAAAAAGAGAGAAGGAGGCTAAGATGCTGATACTACAGTGAAACCTATGAGAATTAGAACTCGGCGCGACTGCCTTATTTTTCTGGATCTCACAAAATTTCCTGCTTTGACAGGAAACTTACTAGTTTTCTACCATTCACCTTGGTGAAAAATATTTTAATTTTCCTTCTTTGACAGGTTTCTACCTTACACAAATCCCAGCTTTTGCAGGTTTTATTTTAATTAGAAATAAATAATCTCATGTAATTAGTTCTCTCGGTTTAGGGGCTTAAGAGTCATGGGACAATCCAGTCAACTGGCATAATAGTTCTTACAGACTATGTTCTGGGATCTTAAAAGCTAATGAGCAGCAAAAAGCAAAATAAAAAAGCTAATGAGCAGCTGTCTGAGATACAACTACTGTTCTCTACTCGACCAGAGCTAAAGAGAAAAAAAGGAAACCCAAGAATCAGAGAAGTAACAGGACTACAGCACTGTCTACAAAAGCCATCATCTCCAAAAACCAGAAAAATTAGATGGCGCCTGGCTACCACTACTGAACATTCTGATCAGGATCACAACAGATCAATCTTGCTAAGGGAGAAAAATATGGAATAGAACTTCAAATTCTTAAAGAACCCAGATTTACTAGTCAATTAAGGCTGCAAGAGTCCCAGACAGTATTCTTCAAACCTTGAACTGAAACTATCCCTCTAAATCACCTTTAAATCGAGTAACAGTTTAGCCCAAAGTGAAGACTGCTATGCTTGAGTACTGCCTTTAAAAAAAATTATATAAGACCAACGAGTCAACAACTATTTGTGGGGGTTTTGCAGGGAAATTAAACAAATGGAAGTAAAACAACTACAGCCAAAACAGCAAGAACTAGTCCACTATGTAAAGGATGCAATCAAGATCACTGATCTGTATTGACTAGAAACTACTAAGGGAGTTAGGTTTTGCTATGCATATTTTCACCAAAAATAAAATAAATATAAAAATTGTCATATCTATTCATTTTTCTTTGCAGCAAATCTTTAATACTCATTGGATGTGCAAGGGTAGATGACCCCAAAAGTATCTATCCTTCACACCATGGTGTAAAGACTTAAAAAATCCGCACTGATAAGCAAATAATTCTGATAAAACAACATAAAGTATATATACACATGCAAATGGTTAGGAAGGAATAAGGCAAGAACTTTTTTCTGATGTATACATCTCTCTTTTCAAGAAAGCAATCATCTCTTGGAGTAAATCCTTGATTCTCTTGTATTTTTAAGGTCAATACTCTGCCAATAATAAACAAGACAGAAAAATGCTATCAGCCAATGCTGTACATGGATAGCATTCCCCATAAGTATTAGCAGAATCTAAACTACCAGCAGTTCGCAGGAGAAAGATGAGGCTTTCTGCTCCCATAAAGATTTACAGCCTTGGAAACCCTATACAGGGTCGCTGAGTTGGAACCGACTCCACAGCACACAACAACAACAAGCTCTGGCAGCAAAGTGGTTACAAATCAGGCTGTTAATCTCACGGTCAGCAGTTTGAAACTACCAGCTGTTCCACAAGAGAAAGATGAGGCTTTCTACTTCTGTAAAGATTTACAGCCTCGGAAACCCTGTACAGGGTCGCTATGAGTCGGAACCGAATCCATGGCACATAACAACACCAACAACCTGAAGGAGTCCTGGTGTGGCACTGTGGGTTAATGCGCTGGACTACAACATCAGTTTAAACTGCAAGGTTGGCAGTTCATGCTCACCAGCTACCCTTTGGAAATCACTATGAGGCAGCACCAGCTCGACAGCACTTAACAACAAACAACAAGAACCTGAAACCATGAGTGCCACTGGAACCAACCTGTAAGAAAATTCTAACAATTCAATGAAATCAAGTCACAGCACCTGGAAATGCAGAAGTGATCTTAGAAAGAAAATACAAGCAGGAAAAATATTTAATTTGAAAGCACTAGTCCTGGTGTCACTAGATAAGCAATGGACTGCTAACCTCAAGGTCGACAGTTCAAACCTACCAGGTGCTCCACAGTAGCTTTCTATTCCCGTAATGATTTACAACCTTGGAAACTATATGCAGGGTGGCTATGAGTCAGAATTAACCTAATGGGAGTGGGCAGGAACACAGGACAAGGAGTCCTGGTGGCACAGGAGTTAAAGCACTTGGTTTCTTACACAAAGGATGGCAGTGACAACTCACCTAAGGCTCCACAGGAGAAAGATGTATGTCCATAAAGTCTTACAGGTTTTGAAACCCTATAGGGCAACTTGACTCTGTGAGTCAGAATCAACTCAGTAGCAATGGGTTTGGTTTGGCACATGACAAAAGGTCCCTGGGTGGTGCAAACAGTTTTACTAACCTAAAAGTTAGTGGTTCAAGCCCATCCAGTGGCACCATTAAAGAAAGGACTGCTTATCTGCTTCAATAAATTATAACCAAGAAAATCTTATGGAGTTCTATTCAGTAACACATGGAGCAACTGGTGGGTTTGAACCACCAACCTTGTGGTTAACAGTACAGTGCTTATCCTACAGTGACACACCAGCAGTGCTTAGAAGGCAATTTACAGCAATACAGGCACTTTTCCAAGAAAAAGAAGCAACATCTCCAACAATTAGAAAAAGAGAGGCAAAGTAAACCTACAGACACAAGAAGAAAAGAAATAAAGATCAGACCAGAAATAAATGAAAGAGAAAAACAATAGAAAAAATAAAAAAGAAGTTGGTTCTTTGAAAGGATTAACACAATTGACAAACTACTGGTAAATCTAACAAAATAAAAGGAGAAGCCATCTGGATGAAGTCACAACAGAACTAAAGAATATAAATAGGATAAGAGCAGTACAATGAAGAACTGTATTCCAAAATGGAAACCAAAATACAGCATGAAGTAGAAAACTTGAACAGCCCTACAAGAAGAAAAAGATCAGGTCATTTAAAAACTCCCAACAAAAAAGTTCAGGGCCAGATGGTTTTAATGGTGAAATTCAACCAAACACTCAGAGAAGAACTGACACCAATTCTATTCAAACTAATTCAGAACACAGGAAAAGAATGGAAAACTCCTAAATACATTTTAAGAAACAAACATTAACTCTCATACCAAAAGGATAATGACAGACCAATATCCCTCATGAACACAGATACAAAAATTCTCAACAGAACCCTAACCAATATAGTTGAGCAAAAAACTCCTTTCAAAAAATTCAAGACCAAGTGGGATTCACACCAAGGATACAAGGATATTTATTGAAAGTACCATGGACTGCCAGAGAAGCAAACAAATTTGTGAGGGGAGAAGTACAGCTAGAATGTTCCTTAGTAGTCTGGATGGTGAAACTTCATCTCTTATACTTCAGGCACATTATCAGGAGGAACCAGACCCAGGAGAAGGACATCAAGCTTGTCAGATCAGCATAAAAGAGGAAGACCCCCAACAAGACGGACTGAACACATGGACAGCTGCAATAGGCTCAAATGTAACAATTAAAAGGATGGCACTGTACCAGGCAGTGTTTTGTTCTGTTATGCACAGGGTCAATATGAGTTGGAACCAACTGGATGGCACTCAACAAGAATACATTTTTAAAAAAATCTGTTCTGTGCACATAAAATTAGCAACATTAAAGTTGGGTATAATCCCTGCCTATAATAGGAAATGGGACAACTGAATATTTTTACTGCAGTCTAGGGATCACCTAAACATTCTGACCATTCAGTCATCCATGTAAAAAAATGAGAATGAGTTACTCATGCTGATTACTAGAATGAAACACTGCCTGGTTTTGCATCATCTTCACTATTTTTGGTATGCTTAAATCCATTGTTGCAGCCAATAAGTATTTTTTAAGCTTTCCAAAGTAGGGGACTCACCTTTCATCACTTTATTGGACAATATTGTGTTGTGATTCACAGGGTTTTTATTATTATTCTAGAAATTTGACTGAAACCTGTCCATTTTAAGAGACCATGCTAATATTTGAAATGACAGGTAGCATAAGATACAACACTGCAGCAATACAAAAGCCACCACAGCATGACAAATGGATAGATGGAAGGCAGAATAAGAAAAACTGCTAATGATTATTAAGTACTTGTTGAGTATCAGTTTTGACTCATAGTAACCCTGTATAGGGCTTCCAAGGAGCAATTTGTGGGTCTGAACTTTGACTGACTACGTGGTTAGCAGTCCAGTGCTTATCCTATAGTGCCATACCAGGACTTACTAGGTCAACAGGTTATTAATTCAAAGAGGTTATGCAAATTGTCCAAAGTTACACAGGTGGTAACTGGAATTCCAACCTTGGTTACCTAATCACTATGCCCTAATACTTTCTGACTAGCCAGTTTCTTTTTTTTTTTATCCTGTAAGCTATGGTAGCCAATCAAAAAAATATAAGGACAGCAGTAACGATCTTTACATTTTTGATTAATATAATCATCAATGTGTAGGCAGATTGAAATTGAGTTAGGGCAAGGGTCAAAAATGCTGAGAACCTGAAGCATAAATATCTAAAGGCTTCCTGTGGTAAATTTGTAACATTAGTGTTACAGGGATGGGAAGATATCTTTTATGTTACTAGCTGTCAATTCAAAGATGACAGAGAGAAGGAACAGGTGGTTGAGTTTTGTTTAGGGGCAGGGAGATGACAAGTCCATTTTTTATATAAAACAAGAAGTCAATATAAAATTAAAGAAATCAGTTCAACAGAATTTCTCTCCTCTGCCAAGATATGCTTTCAATATTACTCAAATCTTGTCTTTGAAATAAGGGGCCCCTGATGTGTATTGTTTTGAAACAAGTCACTTGAACTGGGAGGTGCCATCATCATTAGCAACCCCCATTTTTACAGATTAGGTATTGAGTTGTTGTTAAGTGCCCTCGAGTCGGTTCCGACCCATAGCAACCCTGAGCAGGGTTTCCAAGGCTGTAAATCTTTATGGGAGCAGAAAGTCTCATCTGTCTCCTGTGGAACAACTGGTAGTTTCGAACTGCTGACTTTGCAGTTCGCAGCCCGTTTTGGACAAGTGGCAATGCCTAAATTGGGAGGGAACCCTATCCAGAATGCACGTTGGTTCTGGTACAACCAGAACTAGAAACCAGTTCTACTTAACTCTCCTTTTATCTACTTCACCCACCTCCGAATTCTACTAGTGGAGATTTATCTCCACAAGTATGCATATGTTGTTTAACTAAAAGCAAAATTAGACATGTAAACTAAATTTCCATGGTTATTTTCTATAGTTTGTAATGTTTTCTACTATATTTTCGTTTTTCTCCGTTTTACACTTGGTCCTTGAAGAAATGGCAAACACATAAACACAGATTCTGTTTAGTATTCCACCGAAGACCCAAAGCGACACTTAAAAGATCTGTTTTGCCGAATGTTGTTGTTGTTGTTAAGTGCCGTCGAGTCGGATCCGACCCATAGCGACCCTGTACAGGGTTTCCGAATACAGGTCAATTAAATCAGGGGTTTCCTGCCTGCTGCTGTTGTTGTTGTGAAGGGCCATCGAGTCGGTTCCGACCCATAGCGACCCTGTATAGGGTTTCCAAGGAGCAGCTGGTGAGCTTGAACTGCCAGCCTTGAAGTTCAAATGGCTTTGCAGTCTGGCGCATTAACTCACAGCGCCACACCAGGACTGTCAAAATCCATCTGAACTCAGGTAACACTGGAGAAAGAGACCAACCTGAACATGCTTTTCAGCTCAATCCGCAGTCATAGCATACTCTAAAATTCTCCTCCCTTTTGGTCTGACAAATCCTCCAACTGGCCTTGAGAATGAGGAAAGCAGGAAGCAGTTGGGGGCTGCTTAGGCCACAACTTCCAAGTTTGCCATTTGGTAAAGTTTACAGCCAAATGTGTGATTTTAACGGCTCCCTAAGGTCAGCGGTTCGAAACTACCAGCCGCTCCGCGGGAGAAAGATGAGGCTTTCTACTCCCGTAAAGATTTATACCCTCGGAAAACCTGTATAGGGTCGCTATGGGTCGGAACCGACTCGACGGCACTTAACAACAACAACAACAACTAAATAAGGAGTCCTGGTGTGGCGCTGTAGGATAAGCTCTGGACTACTAACCACAAGGTGAGCGGCTCAAACCCACCTGCCCTCCTCGGAAACCCTATCCAGGGTCACTGTGTCAGAACCTACTCGACGGCACTAACAGTCTTGTGCAATAATTGCACTAAGAAAGTTCTATCAAATGTCACATGTATGGAGAATTCTGAAATAACCTAATTACATTAACAAATCTATCTTTAAAAAAAAAAGCAACAACCAAATAACCTAAAGTTTTGCCTAACAATAAGTCGCCAAGAAAACTAGTTGAGTGCTGTCGAGTCGCTTCCGATTCGGGCTGGTGAGTTTGAACTGCCGACCTTGTGGTTCACAGTCCCGAACTGATCCTACAGCGCCACACCAGGAAGCTGGTACTGATGATGAATTCGACCCCTACACAGGAAGGGCTTTCTGAGAGCCTCCCCTCGAAGCTAATCTTCCTCCACCAAGGTCGGCCACAGAAAGCTGGCGGGCCTTGGCGCCGGCCGGGTCGCCGCCCCAGACTCAGCCGCACAGCGCAACTTCCTCCACCCTTAGCTTCCCCTGACTTGGATTCTCCGGGTTAAGGAGGACGCGCGATCGGACCCGCACCCACGCTCACCGAGCTGCTGCCGCCCGCGCGCTTCTCCGACATGGTTCTAGCCTCGGGCTCCGCCGTCACCTTCTCCTTTGGCTCCAGCATTAGCTCCCCTATCATGCCGTGATCATTCCCGCGCCAGTTCTGGGCGCTCCGGGATGAGAGATACGCCGCGGAGGCGGTAGCTGGGTCCGCGCCTTCATGGACTCCGCAGCCCGCAGTACCCAGGAGGTCGCGCGGCGCGGAGGGTAGAGGAGGGCAGCCAAACTTGGAGGCGCGCAGGAGAGGAAAGCTGCTTGAATGTCTATTTGCCGTACCAGCCTCGCCAACCACAAAACCCGCGGGGGGCCTACGGCGTACCGTAGATTCCGCGGTCAGCCCCGCCTGGAGCCCCGCCCGCCTCGCGCCCAGCCTAGTCCCCACCCCTACGCCCTTTCCTCACAAGGCCACGCCCCTGCCTCCAGCTCTAGTACTGGGCCGAAGGTCTCCAACTATGCCCGCCCACTTCAGTTCCCGCCTCCACGTCTTGACGACTGCTTCGGCGTCCGGGCTACGCAGCGCGCCGAAAATCTGTCATCATTAGGGACGCCACACCTCCAATCCTATTCTTCCAATAAGGATGAAGTATAAATCGGGTGTCTAATTAGGTGGATGCTGGAGTGGCCGAGTTTAGCCTGCGATGCTGATCTTATTTTGGCGCTAACTTGCCAAAGGAGTGATTCCTGATATCCCCAGCAAATATGTAAATAGACACTTTCTGACTGGAAAGAGTGTTTCCTGGTCTGGAATCTCGAACTGGAAGAGGAGCTTATGCAGTATGTATGAATATGTATGTGTGTGTCACACATAGCGGCGGGAGCAGAAAGTCTGCTCCCACTCAGCGAGGGGAGCAGAAAGCCTCATCTTTCTCCCTCAGAGCAGCTGGTAGATTCGAAGTACACACCTGTAGTTAGCAACCCAGCTCACAATCTAGCAGAGCTCCTACTATAATATTCTGTTCCTCATCTGTTGTTCCGACCCATAGCGCCCCTGTACAGGGTTTCCGAAGCTGTAAATCTTTACGGGAGCAGAACGCTTCATTTTCTCCCGCAGAGCGGCTGATAGTTTCAAACTGCTGGCTGTATTAGTGTTTAATTCTAAAGCACCTGGTTTGCGGAAGACTGCAGTTTACAGTAAGAACCCTAACCCCTTTTTGAATTCAGCCTCCATTTGAGCTATTTCTGACCCTTAACCAGAGTTGTGACACCCTTGGCATCAGGCAGAGTGTGTTTGAAAGTAAGATTACAAATCCCCTAGCCAGCCCAGCAGAGCCCTGGTACCATTCTGGGTTACTTGTGGGCCTACTAACCTCACGCTCAGCAGTTCGAATCCACCAGCTGCTCCTCTGGAGAAAGATGAGGCTTTAGGCTCCCCATGAGTTAGAATGGACTCACAGCACAGTCAGCCCAGCTATAAGTCAGAACCGTCTCCACAGCACCTAACAAGAAGAAACCTGGCTAGGAGGAGCCCTAGTGGCACTGTGGGGAAAGTATTGAGCTGCTAACCAAAAGATCAGTGGTTTGAACACACCAGCCTCCCCATAGAGGAAAGATGAAGCAATTCATACAGATTTATAGGTGCTTTACCCTGTCAAATTGTAAATGAACCAAAAAGGATTCCCTGCCCGGTGTGCACAGAAATCCAATTTCTGGACATCGGAGTTAGAGATAGGTACAACCAGGAGGGGAAAAGAATAAAGACAGGCCCAAAAGGAAAACATCTTTTGAGTACATCGGTGCAGAGAAACGGAAAAAGACCAGGACTTTTCACAAAACATTAGTTTATGGCAGAAAAGAAAATTAGAGTTTTTACACACAAGAGAACTTAACTTCAAAGGGTGAAACAGCTGTGTCTAGTGGCGGCTGTAGGTTGGGAGGGCTGGGATCTTTTTGTATCATGGGGTATATAAGATTCCTGTTCCCTTCTAGAGAACAAAGAGTTTCAGCAGAGGACTATCAGCTCTTTCCTAGCATATGCATAACTAATCTGGAGGAGTGGACTGTCTGCTCCTTCCCAGATAACTGGAGCAGGGGGAAGGGATAAGAGAGATCGTGTAAAGTAACCCTGGCGTGGCCATTTTTGAGCAGTCAGTTTCTACCTCTACACAGGGAGAAAGAATATAGACTGGACAAGCTATTCTCTTGCCAAGCACAGGTGGCACAGGAAATGAAACTTAACAAAGCACATTTTTTGTGAGTAACAGTAATTGCTATGCCTCCTTGAGCTCACAAAGCCTGGCAGTTGCAGAAGCCCACAAACCACAAATCCTACCCCTAGCAAAGTGAAAAATAACTAGTACAGGGGGCAAGAACAAGTATATTTTATTTGGCCAGCTGTTAACCTCAACATGGCACTTCAGAGCCAGATCTGGATATCGAAACAGGGTATTGGACATGGTGTGCATACGTGAGCAGTTATATCCGGTATACCAGACACCTTTGCAACCAAATCCATCTTGAATTTTTAGACTCCATCTTGGCTGTTAAATGAGCCCACAACCAGAGAAATGAGGAGCCAGGAAATACTATCCAAGATTGCAAAATGCTGTCTACAAAATTCCAGAAACCTGCTGAGAAACCTTGCATGTTTCCTTATCTTCTGTTGTTAAGTGCCATCAAGTTGGTTCTGACCCAGAGCAACCCTGTATAGAGTTTTTCAGGAGCAGCTGATGAACTTGAACCCCTGACCTTGCTGTTCAAAGTGACTTTGCAGTGGAGAACATTAACCCATTGCACCACTTATCTTTAGCTCTATAAAAAGTCCTTTTGTGGTACTGCAAGATAATGTTCTGGACTGCAAGGTCAGCTTGAACCGCAAGATTGGTAGTTCAAACCCACCAGCCGCTCCTCAGAAACCCTATACAGGGTCACTTGTGGGTCAGGACCGACTCAACAGCACTTAACAACAATAACATAAAGCCAATCAAGGCTGTGAGGGCTGGTGAAATACTGCTGTCTGTGGCATGTCTCCCCTGCAGATTTCCTTCCTAAATTAACCATTGCTGTTTCACTTCGTGACTTTCTAGTCTTTTGTAACCCATCCTCTGGTAACAATATGAGCAAAAGTTTGTTACAGGAAAAAGGCTTACAAGTGCAAAAGGGAGGGTTTAAGGCAACGGTTAACCCGTTTCCCTAAAAAAGACATTGCTGGGGTTTGTGGTACAGAAAAGACATCATGTTTATTACGGAAATGTGGGGATTTCCAGAAAATGACCTGTCTGGAAGGGGCCATACTAATTGCATGTGTGTGTAGCATTTCTTCAAGATGGATTCCACCGCAAAGGCCTCTGGTAGGAGTAGACAGACTTATTCTGGGATATTGGGCATGTGTGGTTCTCCCAGTCTTTAATTCAGACTCTTCTCGTGTTCTTGCATTCTCATTTACGCAGTAGAAAGTTTGTCCCTTAAACTTACACCTAGGCCACTAGGGAAGCCAGTTTGACCTGTAAAATATCTCACAAGGAAGTAAAAATACAGAATTTGTATGCGTGGTCCTCCTTAATGGCATATCTCAGGATGTGGTTAGTCAATCATGGGCCTGGGCATGTCCTGTACATCTTTACACTTGCCCAAGGAAGGAAGGGCATAGGCCTCAACATTCCTGTGTCTTTGGTAACAAGATTTCAGTTAATAAGTGGCTCATGTCTAATCCTGATTTCTGGACCCATTCCCCTCCTCTGGTCCCATCTCAGCTCTTCCCATGTGTGAGGGTCCAAACTAGTTGAGTCTAGTTTGAGCTGGGTATCTTCTGAGTGCAGCCACCGGTTTCTAGAAAACAACTAAAAAGGAAGCTAATGACTGCAATGAACTAGCAGAAAATATGGTAGGATTAACTCCCAGTTGTTGAGAGCATGATTGTAGCCATTTTGAGAACTTAACAAAATAATGGCACACTGCCTGAGACATCCTACACACACACACACCACCTTCCCACTTTTCCTGTTCTTGATTTCTTAGGTATATGCTCTTATAATGTTAATAGTCACCTGATTACTTTGTGAATTGATGCAGATGCCAGCATCATAAGATTGTAGCCAACCTGCATACTTACTAACATTGTATGCCTGTCACTTGCAGAAGAAATTCCAGAGGACACCATCTCTCATTATTGTGGGTGCCCAGGGAACCTGCTTCCTGATAATAAAGGCATTTCTCTTTGTTTATCTGGGAAGTTTGTTAATTAGACTCAATCCTCCAAGGCTTCAGACTCAAGCTTTGGAACTGATTTTTGGTGTCCAAATGTAGGACCCTGACGTGGTCTGTCCATGGCTGCCAGGTCCTGGGGAGACCAGGGAAAAAGAAGGTACACCCCTCCGCCATTAGAAGATCTTTGGATCCCTAGCTTTCATAGACCTGCAACAGAGGAGGACTCCACCGCCCTTGAGCAGACAGCAAACAGAAAAGAATGCCTCTGATAGCATGAATCTACTGACCTAAACAAAATGGAGTCTGTTTAGTCATGTCTCAAACGAGGACCCTGCAAATGAGGAAGTTTATAAATTAGCTGAGATGACCTCATGGTCCTAGAAGGAGAACAGGACAAGGAAAGTAGGACATAGTTAAACCCACCCAGATAGTTTTCTCAGGAATTAAGCAGCTGAGACCCTAAAGATAGAATGTTTGAGGAAGTTTTGTTGATTTATTGTTTCTTTTTCCCTAAATGGAAAATGTTTGAGGAAGTTTATTGCCTATTGTTTCATTTTCCAAAGAATACTATCTTAATGTTAAAATACATGAAGTGCACATCCAAATGTAATTTACCCTATATAATGTGCTTGCTCTATGTAAAAGATAGGAGATTGTTCTCCAGACTGCTGGCTTTCTGATAATAAAGCTTGCATTGGATATCTCTCCATCTCTGTAATTGACTACAGTGACAGGCAGCAAACCCTCATTTTGGTTTGGCAACATTTCTGGCAAACATGCTCAGGAACCTCCCAGACTTCCCCAGTAAGTACTATTACTAGCAAAGGGACATAGTCTCTTCTGTTGGTGATATTGCTTGTTGGGAGGCCTGCTGGCTGCTTGGACAGGTGAATCCAGGAGCATAGTAACCTGACCCAGTGAACCTGCCCCACCATATTCAACCCCTAAAGAAAGCAGTTTGGAAGTGATTTCTCCTTCCCATACCTGGCAAGGGACCTATTTGGCCAAGGGCTACCGGGAACAGAGGCAGGGCAATACCTCCTCCTTAGATACCCACAGGATTGAAAATGGAAGGACAGCCTGCTGGATATTACTGGGCACATATTCCTTTCTCCACCTTAGACTTCTTATAGGAAAATTCAGACCCTTCCTCTTGATGGGACCCAGCCAAAATGACAGATTTAATAGCCACTATTTTTGCTACCCATCATCCTGATTGGACAGATATTCAGGCTCTGTTGACCATGCTCCTGACCATGGCTGGTCTTAGATAAGGTACAAAAAGAAGCAGCCTGCATTCATGGAGAAAAACCCTAACAGGACCCTGACTCCAGCCAAGGCAATTCCTCTAACTAAGTCAAATTAGAATAGAAGTGACAGGGCCTGCCACAGCTGGGACACTAGAAAAGGTACATTCTCTGAGGTCTGAAGAAGGGAGTTCCTAAACAAAAGAGCTTGAACATGGGAAGGCAGTTCAGGAGAAGCCAACTAAAGCACCCCTCTGAATTCCTTGAATGAATCTACCAGACTGACCGTAAGTACACAAACCTTCACCCGAGGACTCAGCAAATGTCTGAATGGTTAACGTGACTTTTATCTCCCAAAGTGCCCCTGATATTAGAAAGAAACTGCAGAAATTCAAAGGGCCAATCAACATGAATAAGTTCCAGCTGGTCAACATTGCCTAAAAGGTATTTAACAGCTGAGAGCTCAAGAAGTCTCAGACCTTCACTGTCTTCCTAAAGGCCACTAGAGGTAAACCTGTCGGGCCCCAGGGAGGACCCCCGGCGGAAAGAGGGGCTTAAGCAAGGACCAGTGTGCTTATTGCAAACAACCTGGACACTAGAAAAATAAATGCCCAAATCTCAGGGAGGATCTGGCAGGAAAACCCATCCTCCAACTCAGCAGATGGTCAAACAAGCTTCATTGTCTGAAGAAGATTGATGGTGCCCCGAGGGAGTGGGGAGTCCAGCATAATTTGGCACCCCTGTTGTTCCCCCCTCCAGAAACCTTACTTAAAAATAACAATGGGGGGACAGACTGGATTTTTTGGTGGACATTGGGGCCACTTATTCAGGGGTCAATACACCTCTGACTTTCCGATTGTCCCATTCAGTGACAATGACTTAGGTCTCAGGGGCCCCTGAGAATCAGTTCTTCCAGAAACCCCTAGTCTGCTTCATTGGGAAAAAGAAAATGACACACCGTGCCCTGTGTATGCCGAACAGCCTGGTCCCCCTGCTGAGCGGGGACGTGCTTCCAAAGTTGCATGCTCAATTAAACGTTCTTCCTGAAACCAAAAGTATGCAAATGGATGCTCCTCATGGACATGCCTGGCAACTACTTCTTCAAACTACAGAAACCAGTCCACACTGGCCTTAGGAGATCAACAACCAGGTAAACTCCTCGTGTGGGCTAGCCGAACTCCGGAGAGAACCAAGAAGCATCCCCTGTCCAGGTCCATTTGAAGCCTGGAAGCTGACCATCCACAGAAACCAATATCCTTTCAGAAAAGAAGCTGACAAATTCACTCTGGGCCAGCCCATCACTGCCCCCATCAGATTGTCTCCCTGTTGCAACAGAAAGGAAGCCTATGGCTTACGACAGGATGGATGAAGCAATACCATGCTATTTTATTAGACTATCTGAATATTACCATGAGAATTATGGGGCAACTAAACCCAGCCACCCTACTCCCCAGTGTGGTAGCTAGAGGGCTGAACCATGATTGTATAGAAATTATTGACCAAGTATTTTCCATCCAACCTGACCTGTTTGAAAAACCATTATACCTGGCGGACTAGACATTCGTAGGTAGAAGTAGTTACATGGAAATAGAGACTCAGCGCAGGGTATGCGTCATTTAATTGGTACCAACTCATAGTGACCCTATGCAAAATAGAACGAAACTCTGCCCGATCCTGGACCAACCTCACAATGGTTGCTACATTTGAGCCCATGGATGCTGCCACTATGCCAATCCATCTTGTTGGGGGTCTTCCTCTTTTTCTCCAACCCTCCACTTTACCAAACATGATATCCTTATCCATCCATTCGTCCCTCCTAACAATATGTCTCAAGTATCAAAGACGAAGTCTGGCCATGCAGGCTTCCAAGTAGCATTCTGTACTTCTTCCAACACAGATATGCTTGTTCTTTTGGCAGTGCATGGTACTTTCAATATTCTTCTCAAACACCATAACTCAAATGTATCAATTCTTCTATGGTCTTCCTTATTCACTATCCAACTTTTGCATGCATAGGAGGTTATTGAAAATACCATGGCTTGAGTCAGGTGCACCTTATTCCTCAAACTGGCATCTTTGCTCTTTCGGTCTTGTGCAGCAGATTTGCCCAATGCAATACATCGTTTGATTTCTTGGCTGCTGCTTCCATGAGTGTTGATAGTTGATCTGAGCAAAATGAAGTCATTGACAACTTCAATCTTTTCTCCATTTATATGGATGTTGTTTATTGGTCCAGTGGTGAGGACTTTTGTTTTCTTTACATTGAGGCATAATCCATACCAAAGGCTGTGGTCTTTGATCTTCACCAATAAGTATTTTAAGTCCTCTTGGCTTTCAACAAGCAAGATTGTATCATCTGCATAATGCAGGTTGCTGATGAGCCTTCCTCCAATCCTGATGCCACGTGTGTGATAGTAACCTTAAAGGACCCAGGAGAGTCAGTAGCCCTCCCGCTAGGGACCTCAGCTCAAAAGGCTGAGCTGATTGCACTGATGAGGGCACCAGAAACATTGTCAAGAAGGACTGTGACTGTGTACCTAGAGGACTTGAGTTGGGCTGTGGCAAAAGGATTTGAGAGAAGTTAAAGGATGAAAAGTGAATGGCGATAGAATTGTTCTGGTTCCGAAAGTTAAAAGATAGAAAGTGAATGGAAATAGAATGGTTCTGATCCTGTGAAAACTAGCCCCTGCTCTACTTAAATGAGTTCATGAAATGACCCGCTACCGGCAAGAGACCCTGGCTTGATTCATTAAGCCCTGGCTCCAGGGCAAGACATTTTCAATAACAACAACAAAATCATTCAGGATGTTAGCTCTGACTGTTTTACCTGCCTCAAGAATAATCCCAAAACAAACCCAGGACAAAAGGCTGGCCTGCACCAATATCAAGGTAAACAACCCCTTGGAAATCAATAGATTGATTTCACACAGATGCACCCAAGCTGGGGACTTAAATATTTGTTGGATTTGTTTCTATAGACATCTTTTCTGGTTGGGTAGAAGTTTTCCCCACCCAAACTGAAGGAACTTCAGAAGTAGTGAAAATCCTCTTGAAGGAGATTCTCTCTAAAGCTGGACTTACAAAAACGTGTCCAAAGTGACAACAGCAAACATGTACAGATGAAACAGATTGCACTCAGCATGGAGATCCCAATCCAAGAAAGTGGAGAAAATGAGCCATAGTCTAAGGAAACAAATGGCAAAATTCTGTCAGGAAACTCATCTACATTGGAATCCTTTGCCCTGTTACAGATTTGGGTAGCTCCCAGATGTGGACTTAAATTGAGCCCTTATGAAATTGTATATAGTAAACCTTTCCAGGCAGCTTTCCTCAACCCTCTACCTGGCCTCAACCAAGATTTGAAGGTGAAGTATACACAATACCTCCACCATGCACTCTCCATTATTCTTAAATTTGCTCTTCCCAGATCTGCTTCCTCCCCTACAGGTAACTTGCACCCCTTCCATCCTGAAGATCGATCGTGTCCTGCTCAAAACGGGAAAGATGGACCTGACTCCCAATTAGAGGAGAAGTAGACCAGATCAGACCTTGGAAGATCCTGCTGACCACTCCCACTGCTCTCCAAGTCATGTGCCTCAAGACCACACATGAGTCAAGAAAAATCCTGGACAATAATGGGCTGTGAATTCTCCCTCTGATCTCAAGCTGCAATTAAAGCTGTGTTCGACACGCTATGGGTTTGACACACAGATCTAATCCCCTGTAGCTGGGATGAAAATGTTTAGATATACCTGGTCAAGCATGTCATGAATACATCTGATTTCTGTTTGAAAGGGGATTGTATATTGAGCAATCCCTTACCTCCTGCCTTATTGGAGCTAGAACTTCTATATCTCAGCTCTGACAGCATAGTTTTCCTCTGTAGAGCTAAGGTCTTCTCCTACATCCCTGCTAACTCTATTGGGGTGGGATGCAGGGAGGAGGGGCCCTGTACATTTAGAAAACTTAGCACCTCTGTACCCCAGAGACAGTACCTGACTGATAGACCTCATTGCTAGTGCTGCCCCTCCTACTTGACTTCCGTATTGATCTACATATGTTTAGTTCAGCTGAGCATGTGATGCTACCCCGTTTTGTAATGCTTGTTATGGTTATGATTCTAAATGTGAAAAGCAATAGACGTCCCTGTACAATCGTGAAGACTGCTGATGCCACCTCCCAGACAATCACTGCACTAAGTGTAAGGGCTTCTTTAGAGCAGATAATGAAAGTTAGTTGTCTTAGTTACCTAATCTAAAGTGGTTACTCATGTTAATAGTGAGGGTCAAAGTCCTGGTGTGAAACTGTGGGTAACACACTGGACTGCAAAGTCAGTTTTGAACCACAAGGTCAGCAATTCAAACCCACCAGCCACTCTTCAGAAATCCTATACAGGTTCACTATGAGTTGGAACTGACTTTACAGCACACAACAACAACAAACTTAGTTCTTTTAATCCAAGAAATAGCATCTGGGATCAGAGTAACTGTTTTCATTTGAAGAAGATTGCATAGAAATTGAATCTAATAAAAAAGAGGGAAATGAGTCCTGGTGTGACATTGTGGGCTAATGTGCCAGACTGCAATGTCATTTGTACTGCAAGGTCGGTGGTTCAAGCTCACCAGCAGCTCTTTGGAAACCCTATACAGGGTCGCTATGGATTGGAATCAACTCGACGGCACTTAACAACAGCAACAATGATAGCATGGATCTACCAACCTAAACAAAATGGACTCAGTTTAGTCATTAGGTCTCAAATGAGAACCCTATAAAAGAGGACGTTTAAAAATCAGCTGAGATGACTTTGTTGTTATTAGGTGACATCGAGTCAGTACCAACTCATAGCGACCCTATGCACAACAAAATGAAACACCGTCCAGTCCTTGGCCAACTTCATGATTGTTACCACAATTGAGCCCATTGCTGTTGCCACTTTGCCAATCCATCTCACTAGGAATCTTCCCTTTTTTTTCTGACCCTCCACCTTACCATCTCCAGTGATTAGTCCCTCCTGACAATATGTCTGAAGTATGAGAGACGAAGTTTGGCCATCCTGACCTCCAAGGAGCACTCTGCTGCACTTCTTCCAACACAGATCTGTTGGTTCTTTTGGCAGCCCATGGCACTTTCAATATTCTCCAACACGATAACTTAAAAGCATCAAATCTTCTACAGTCTTCCTTATTTACTGTCCAGCTTTCACATGTACGTGAGGTTATTGAAAATATCATGGCTTGGGTCGGGCGCACCTTAGTCCTCAAGCTGACATTTCTGTTCTTCAACACTTTAAAAAGGTCTTGTGCAGCAGATTTGCCTAATGCAATATGTCATTTGATTTCTTGACTGCTGCTTCCATGAGTGTTGAGAGTTGGTCCAAGAAGAACGAAGTCCTTGACAGCTTCAATCTTTTCTCTGTTGATAAGAATGTTGTTTGTTGATCCAGTGGTGAGGATTTTTGTTTTCTTTACATTGAGATGCAATCCATACCAAAGACTGTGCTCTTTGTTCTTTATCAGTAAATATTTTAAGTCCTCTTCACTTTCAGTAAGCAAGGTTGTGTCATCTGCGTATCACAGCTTATTAATAGTCTTCCTCCAATCCTGATGCCACGTTTTTCTTCATGTAACCCAGCTTCTCGGAATATTTGCTCAGCATACAGGTTGAATAGGTATGGTGAAAGAATACAACCCTGTCATACACCTTTCTTAATTTTAAACCATTCAGTGTTCCCATGTTCTGTTCGAACAACTGCCTCTTGGTTCAGGTACAGATTCCTCAGAAGCACAATTAAGTGTTCTGGAATACACATACTTCACAATGGTGTACATAGCTTGACATGATCCACACAATGGAAAGTGTTTGCTTAGTCAATAAAGCACAGGTAAACATCTTTCTGATATTCTCTGCTTTCAGCCAAGATCCATAGGACATCGGCAGTGATATCCCTCCTTCCATGGCCTCTTCTGAATCCGGCTTGCACCTCTGGAAGTACTCTGTCAATGTATGCTTGCAGCCATTTCTGTATTACCTTTAGTAAAACTTTACTTGCATGGGATATCAAAGAGATTGTCCGATTCATTCCACATTCCTCATTCCGCATTCCATTGGGTCATCTCTCTTTGGAATGGGCAGAAATACGGATCTCTTCCAATCAGCCGGCCAGATAGTTGTCTTCCAAATTTGTTGGCATAGATGAGTGAGTGCCTCCTGTGCCACCTCACTTTCTTGAAAGATTTCAATTTGTATTCCATCAATTCCTCATGCCTTATTCTTTGCCAGTTCCTTCAATGAATCTTGGACTTCCTCCTTCAGTATCATTGGCTCTTGATCATATGCTACCTCTTAAAATGATTGAACATCAACTATTTCCTTTTGGTACAGTGACTCTATGTATACTTCCATCTTCTCTTGATGCTTTCTGCATCATTCAATAATTTGCCCAGAGAATCCTTCAATAATGAAAGTTGAGGCTTGAATTTTTTTCTTCAGTGCTCCCAGTTAGAGAAATGCTGAGCGTGTTCTTCCTTTTGTTTTTCTGACTCCAAATCTTTGCACATTTTGTTGTAATATTTGACTTTGTCTTCTTGAGTTGACCTTTGCAATTTTCTGTTCAGCTCTTGTACCTCCTCATTTCTTCCATATGCTTTAGCATCTCTATGTTGGAGAGCAAGTTTCACTGTCTCTTTTGACATCCATTTTGACCTTTCCTTCTTTCTTGTCTTCTCAATGACTTTGTGCTTTCATCCTGTGTTGCGGACCGTGTAAGACTGGTCAGAGATTCGAGGCCCTCTAGGGCCGAGTGTAACAAATGAGGCCACTGGCAGTTAATGGCAAATTGCTTTCATCTTAATATTCAGTTATATATATTAAATTAATTCACTGGAGCCTTTGACAATCCACAGATAAATGTGGTATTTTCCTAAAACCAAGACTAAAGGTTGCAAGGTTAAGCCTTTCTCCAAAGGATTAACTAAAAATATCTTAGCTACTTCACAGCTCTTTGTTCTATAGACAAAACCCATCCTCCCTAATCCTTTTCCAGGTGCAGCCCATTCACCTGGGCGTCTGGAGTCCTCCTGCAGACC
>NW_006408723.1:3771853-3773525 GCF_000296735.1 Chrysochloris asiatica | reverse complement strand
TCTTCTTTTGGGAAACTGTCTTTTGTTCATGTTACCGTAGATACTTTTTCCAGGCTACTTTTTGCCACCGCTCGTTCAGGTGAGGCTTTTAAAGATGTACAACAACATTTATTTGCTTGCTTTGCTTTTATGGGTATGCCTGCTCACATAAAGACTGATAATGGCCCTGCTTATACCTCCAAGGCTTTTGCTTCCTTTTGTGATATGTTTTCAATTAAACATTCTACGGGCATCCCTTATAACCCTCAAGGGCAAGCTATTATTGAAAGAAC
Source organism: Chrysochloris asiatica (assembly GCF_000296735.1). Classification (NCBI taxonomy): domain Eukaryota; kingdom Metazoa; phylum Chordata; class Mammalia; order Afrosoricida; family Chrysochloridae; genus Chrysochloris; species Chrysochloris asiatica. The sequence goes on along the minus strand of NW_006408723.1, from coordinate 3,773,253 downwards.
AAATCAATTACTTAAGTCTCATATTGTTAAGCTGCAAAATGCTGATTATAAGTATACTTCACCTCATCATTTATTATCTCACTCTCTTTTTGTGCTTAATTATCTGAATAAGGATTCTGAAGGTTTTTCTGCAGCTCAGAGGCACTGGAGTGATGTACCTTCCTCCTATCCCTTAGTCAAGTGGAAAGATGTCTTAACATCACAATGGAGAGGTCCAGACATTTTGTTATCCTCTGGGCGTGGCTACGCGTGTGTCTTCCCACAAAATGCCGAATCTCCCATCTGGATACCTGATCTCTTCATTCGTCCCTTTAATTCTAATGCTGATCACAATATACCTGTCTGAATCTCCCACGATGTCGTGAGCTTCCATTGCCTCTGCATTCTCTCAGCTCTTTTTAAACTTAATCTCCTCTCATCTGTTTTCCGATTCTAGTATTTTAAATATGATGTTCTTGATGTTATCCCACAACTCTTCTGGTCTTCGGTCTTTAGTATTTAATGTATCAAATCTGTTTGATCGCTAAATTCAGGTGGGATATACTCAAGGTCATATTTTGGCTCTCGTGGACTTGTTTTTATTTTCTTCAGCTTCAGTTTGAATTTGCATATGAGCAATTGATGATCTGTTCCACAATCTACCCCTGGCCTTCTTTTGACTGATGATATAGAGCTTTTCCATCTTCTCTTTCCACAGATGTAGTCAATTTGATTTCTATGTATTCCATCCATCTGGTGAGGTCCATGTATGTAGTGGTCTCATGCTGTCTAAAGAAGGTACTTGAAATGAACAAATCATTGATTTTGCAGAATTCTATCATGCAATCTCCAACATCATTCCTATCATCAAGGCCATAGTTTCCAACTACCGATCCTTCCTCTTTGTTTCCAACCTTTGCATTCCAATCACCAGTAATGATCAATACATCTTAATTGCATGTTTGATCAATTTCAGATTGAAGAAGTTGGTAGAAGTCTTCTGATTCATCTTCACTGACTTTAGTGGTTGATGAATAAATTTGAATAATAGTGTATTAACTGGTCTTCCTTGTAGGCGCAAGGATATTATCCTATCACAGACAGCATTGTACCTCATGACTGATTTGGATATGTTCTTCTTGACAATGAATGCAACACCATTCCTTTTCAATTTGTCATTCCCGACATAGTAAACCATGTGGTTGTCAGATTAAAAATGGCCAATACCAGTCAATTTCAGCTCACTAATGCCTAAGGTATCGATGTTCATGCATTCCATTTCATGTTTTTTTTAAAGGTTTTTATTTTGGATTGATTGAAAATTTACAGGGCAGATCATCAGTTTTACATTCAACAAATCATATACCTTGTTTCATTACAATGATAATAATCCCTTCCATGTTAACAGTATTTCTCTCTAT
>NW_006408723.1:3754716-3771073 GCF_000296735.1 Chrysochloris asiatica | reverse complement strand
GAGGCTAGGTCAAATGGGTACTGTCTGCAAGTTTGGGTGTTCCTCTGCATTTCCCCTCACTTCATATCAGTTGGATCTTTACTCTCAGCTCTAGGACTCTGTGGCTATGTCCTTGTCCATGGGCTCAAGTGTCGTCAGGTCTCACCACACTTTGGACCAACGAGCCCTTACTCTTCTCTCTCTCAACTCCAGATCAATGGGAGTCAATGGACTATGGTTGAACTCAGCCCATTTATTCATTGCTGTCTTTCTTCCTCTTCCACTCACCAGTAGAACAACATGCTCGCCAGCAAGCATACATGCCTGCTCATGTGTTCCCTTTGAGTTTCAGTCTTAGAGGGGAGTTTGTCCTGAAGGAACTTGACTGCTTGCCTTGATGGCTTCCTGGTGAACAACTTGCTTATTCTTGTAGTAGCCAGTCATGTTGCCATTTTGTTTTGGGTTTTCCTGATGATCTTTCTTTGAAGATGTATCTTCCGTCACTCTAGCTGTTTCAGGGTGGTCTGCTTGTCCTTAGTAGTGGGAAGGGACTGGATGGGACTCAGAATTCCACCTAAGGTCCTATACTCTGCAAAGGCTTTCTTTGCAAGAGGCCTATTTCGCTGGGCAAGTTCTAGAACCCCTTTCAGGTATTCCAATCAGTTATGGGCTGAAGATGGGCTTGTAAGTTTTCTCTAATCATGTTTCCAAACATTCCTTTCTATCCCACTCAAGTGTCTATTTTATAATAGTAGGCAAGGGAAACCAATATTTATAAGATAGTCAAGCATTTTAGTATTATTTCCCCTCTTCAAACTATGCCTAGATCCCTGTATCACAAAGCCCTGTTGTTCAAAGGTTGAGCATGCATCAATATTTACCTCTGTCCCCCTTAGGCCATGCAAACCTGTCTCAGTGTTCCCCTACGTATCTTCTTCTTCTGCCTCCTCCCCCTTCTTGTATTGCCCTCCCCAACACCTGAACTAAACCCTCCACCCTAACTCCACTGTTGTGGTTACCTTATATTCCATTAATTCTTCCTTCCATTTAAGACAGTCTGTTTTATCCTGTACTCTACCTGACCTTCCCACCACCTGGATCTCTGTTCCTCTGTGTACCTTCTTTCACATTGTAATTGTTTTGATCATAGACTGACCTCCCAAATCTTCTGTTCTTATATTTTTATTCTGTTCTTGACTCTTCCGTTTGTCGATTGAGTTTAGGGTGATCCTGCCACATACATCATACTCTGGTTGTTGTCTGTTCTTGTTGGTTCTCATTTCACAGAACTTCTTTAGGATGTTTTTCATAGCAGTTTTGGCTTTGGCAAAAGCCCTTAGCTTCTGTTTATCCTGGAATGTTTTGATTACACCTTTGTATTTGATTGACAGCTTTGCTAAGTAGAGGATTCTTGGTTGGCAGTTTTTTTTCTTTCAGGGTTTTATATACATCTTCCATTGCCTTCTTGTCTGTGGTTTTTGGGTGTGGTTTTTTTTTGAGAGATCCGTTCTTAATCTGATTTGCTTGCCTTTGTATGTTACACTTCTCTTTTCCCTAGTTGCTTTCTGAAAACTGTCCTTATCTTTGATTTTGGAGAGCTTTATTATTTTATGTCTTGGTGTTTTCCTTTTAGGGTCTATCCTCCCTGGGGTTCATTGAGCTTCTTGAATACTTATCTTTTCACTTTTCAGGATGATAGGGAAATTTTCTTCCAGAAGCTCTTCAGCTATCTCCTCTGTGGACTTGTGTGATTCTTCCTGTTCTAGAATGCCGATAATTCTTAAGTTATTCCTCTTCATAGTGTCCAATGTGAATCTTAGGTCTTCCTCAGATTTATTTTTCCTTTATTTTGCTTGCTCTTCTATCTCAGTAGTGTTGAGAGATTTATCTTCTAGCTCACTAGTTCTGGCTTCTATCTCTTCAATTTGACTCCTTTGCCCTTTCAGTGTATTGTCCATTTCTAATATTATTAATCGTTTGAACCTGTTTCTGTAGGTTTTGAATTGTTTCCCATACTGTATCTATCTTATTTGATTGTTCCTGTAGTGTTTCGTCACTTCTTGCTTATTTTTCTCAACTGCATTTTATAGTGTTTTAATACATTTTATAATCATTTTTCTTAATTCTTTCTCAGGCATTTCCAAAGCCTGCCCATCTACCACTATGGAGTGTAGGTCTATGTCCAGCTCATTTGCCACAGTCACTTTATCTTGTTTCTGGATATGTGGCTGATATGGTCATCTGTTTCTGTTTTGGGGGTATATTCAGGAGTTATCTGTGGCTTTAATACTTAGATGGGTATTTATTTTGGTATTTTGTATGCTTTCTGATTGCTTCCAGGTAGATGTGATCAGGAGTTGGGCTTCCCTTTTCACACTTCTTCCTGAGAAATTTCAAGATGCCACTGTTGGTCGTTGTGACATAACTCAGGATTTAATTTTCGGCCTAGTTCCTTTTTAGTCTGCCTGTCCCTCTCCGCATCCCTGTTCAGGCCTTTTTCCTAACGATAAACAGGCCTTTTTCCTAACGATAAAACATCTGTGGCCGTTTTGTACTGCCACTTGGTTCGGGTTGCGTGTTTGTGCTTGGGTTTGGGTTCAGGATCAGGATCACTTCTGGGTTAAGGTTAGGTTTAGGGACAGGGTTACAATTAGGCTTAAGGTTCGGGTTAGAATTCAGGTTTGGAATAGCGTTCAGGTTTGAGTTTGGGATTGGATTTAGGTGTGAGATAGGATTAAAGTTAGGTTTAGGGTTTGGGTTTGGGTTTGGGTTTGACTTTAGGTTTGGGCTGAGTTAACGTTTGGTTTAGATTCAGATTTGGTTCAGGTTTGGGTGCGGTTCATGTTTGGGATCTTAATCAGGTTTAGGTTCTGGTCTGGTTTCAGATTAGGGTTTGAGTCATGCTCAGGTTCAGGATCGAATTTGGGTATGGGTTCGGATGAGATTCTGTTTCTGGTTTGTGTTCATTTCAAGACTGGGATCTGGTTGGGTTCAAGTTCAGGTTCAGGATAGGGATCGAGTTCGGGTTGGGGTTACAGATTGGGTTTGTGTTCAGTTCTAATTCTGTTAAGGTTCAGTTTGGGTTTGGGTTGGTTTCAGATTCAGCTTCAGGTTAGAGTTTGGGTTTGGTTTGGGTTCTGGTTTAGGTTTGAGTTCAGGATTGGGTTAGGTATTTGGACTGATTCTGATTTTGGGATTGTGTTCAAGTTCAAGGTTGGGTTCAGGTTCAGGTTTGGTTTGGTTTGGGGTTCAAGATCTTGACTGGGTTCAGGTTCTGGTTGGGATTCTGGTTTGGGTCGGGTTAGGGATCAGGTTCGAGTTAGAATTCAGGTTCCTGTTCAGATTCATGTCAGATTTGGGTTTGGGTTTGAGTTTGGTTTAAGTTAGGTTTCAGTTTGTGTTCATGTTTGGGATATTAATTGGATTCAGTTTCTGTTTCAAATTTGGGTTTGGATTCCTGTTGGTCTCGGGTTTGGGTTCTGGTTCAGGTTCAGGTCAGGTTCATTTTGGGGTTTGGGTTCGGGTTGTGATCAGGTTTGGGTTTGGGTCGGGTTTGAGTTGGGTTCATGACCATGGTTAGGTTTGGGTTTGAGTTCAGATTTTTGTTCCAGTTTGGGTTGTGATTAGGTTCAGTTTCAGGTTCAGGATAGGGTTTGGGATCGGTTTGGATTCTGGTTCTGGTTCTGGTTCAGGTTTGGGTTATAGTTAGGTACATTCATGTACATAAAGGCTAATGTATGAGTACTAGACTTCTGTCAATAAATGCAGTATTTTTAAGAAGATGGGAAATCCCCAAACTTTCACTGAAATGGCCTGTTTTTCATATAAGTACATTAAATCACAATAGTTTTCATATTAGAAATGTTGGTTTTCTGTTTTAAAATGTCAATATTACAAATACATGCTGTTAATGAGAAGACTACTCTCTGTGTCTTCCTTCCATTTACATAAAGATGACAAGATTTTAAATGTTGTCCACAATACACTGGAATACTGGAAATTAATGTTATCCATAACACTTTGTTATACTGGGAAAGTTCTTCATTTTCCATGATTGAGAAAAACAATCCACAGGTGCTTCTACCAAGCACACGAAGTTGTTTACAGCTGTCTACCAGAATCTGCATCATTAGGGGTAGGTATAGAAATAGAACTAAGATTTGAGTTCTGGTTCAGGTTAGGGTTCTGATTCTGGTTAGGGTTAAGTTTCTGGTTAGGGTTTGGTTTGAGTTTGGTTTCAGTTTTGGTTCAGATTCTGTTTGGGTTCAGTTTTGGGTAGGGCTAGGTTTCTGGTCTGGTTCAGTTTGAGTTCGGTTCAGGTTCAGGATCGGGTTTTGGCTCATGTTTGTGATCATGTTGAGTTCTGGTTCTGGTTTGAATTTGGGATAATGTCAGGTATGGGATCAGATTTGGGTTTAGGATGAGGTTTGGGTTTGTTTCAGATTCAGTTCAGGTTCTGTATCTTGATTGGCTTTAGGTTCTGGTTCCTGTACAGTTTTGGGTTCAGGGTAGTGTCATGTCCAGGTTCAGGTTCTCTTTGGGTTCAGTGTGAGTTTGGCTTTGGTCCAGGTTTCAGTTTCAGGATTGGGTTCAGGATTAGGTTAAGATTCATTTCATGTTTGGTTCATGTCTGACATCTGTTCGTGTTTAGGTTGGGTTTGGTTCATGTTCTCTTGGTGTTTGGGTTTGGGTTTGGGTTCATGTTCATGTTTGGATTCCATATCAAGTTTGTGTTCAGGCTCGGATTTGGGATTGGGTTGGGGTTAGTGTTAGGGTTAATGTTAGGCTTACAGTTTGGGTTCAGGTCTGGTATGAGTTCGGGTTAATGTCAGTTTGGGTTCCAATGGTGTGCAGGTTTGTGATCAGGCTCAAGTTCAGGTCCGGGTTCAGGATCAGGTTTGGTTTCAATTCGAGTTTGATACTGGTTCTGTTTGGGTTTGAGATCTTGATGATGTTTGGTTTCTGGTTCAGCTTAATGTCAGGTTCAGGATCAAGTTCAAGATTGGTATTTGGTTTGGTTTTGGTTCGGGATATTGACATTATTTGGGTTCTGGTTCAGTTTGGGCTTGGATACAATCAGATACAGGTTTGGGATGAGGCTTAGTTTCTGGTTCTGGTTCAGGTCAGTTTCAAGTATAGAGTTGGGTTTAAGTTAGGGTTCATTTTCTGGTTAGAGTTCTCATTTGGATTCGGGCTCAGATTAGGGTACAGGTTCGGGATTTTGATCAAGTTCAGGATCAGGTTCAGGTTCAGATTTGGATTGGGTTCAGATTTGGGTTTGTGTTTGGTTTGGGTTCAGGTTTGATTCGAGTTTAGATTCAGGTTATGGTTAGGTACATTCAGAAATACAAGCTAATGGGTACTAGACTTCTGTCAATGCATGTGAAGCAATCTCAGAACCGCCAACATCTGACATGGTGGGGAAGTGATCTGCTGGTACCAAGAACTGTCTCAAGACTCACTGACGTCTGAGCCCATCGGTGCGTGACTGGCACTGAAGGATTCTGGTCACACCACCGTGCCACAAATTCCATTGCTCTGGGTACAAAATGCACCACTGCTTGGGGTTGGTTCGGGCACCAACATACTGTGTGCACACACTGAGTAAGAAAGTATGCTTCCAACTCCCGCTCTGGTTAATGACCTTGTTATGATTTTTAATTCTGCTAGTCACTTGCTACTATCTTCTTGGAGTCCGGTGTGGCTGTGGGTTAATGCGTTGGACTTCAAGGCTGGTTTGAACTGCAAACTTGGCAGTTCAAGCTTACCAGCCGCTTCTGGGTAAACCCTATACAAGTTTGCTATGGGTCAGAATTGACTCCATGGCATTTAACAACAACTGTCATCTCAGCACTTGCCAGGACTGTGGGACCACCAGCAGGCAGATCCCAGGGCCTCACTAAACTTTCCAATCAGTTTGTAGCTATGGGCTGTGTGCATAGGCCAGGGACTTAATCAAAGCAAGCTTATGACCCGCACTTAACTGGGAGTTCCTTGTTCACGGGGAAATAATTGTAATCCCTGATCCCCATCAGAATGGGGATTAACCGGTAGGGTAGGCACACTCTGAGCAAGTCAATGTAGTGTGTGTGCTGTCTTGCACATTTAATGGCATCATGGACCTGTTATTGCTAATCTTAAGTGGCTGAACACCACTTGTCCCTCTAAGAAGTTAGGGGACACCGACCACTAGGGGGTCTTGTAACTAGGTAACATGCCAGAGTTTGTTCTTTACCAGAATTAACCAGACAAATCCCTCCAACAACTAAGGGAGCCATGCACCACCATCCACGGAATGGAGAAAGAGTTATCAATCAATCCTATTGGTGTCAGGGACGGATGAGGTTTCCAGTGTTGAGTCAAAATTAAGCTATAGGCTCCACTCCTGGTGGTGCCCTTCAGTCAATTCCTTTAAGTTTCAGCTTTGCAAACGCACTCCTCCCAGGAACCCAAAGATTTTGGTTTTCCAGAGCTGCCCTGTGGGTCATGGAACTAACACTGCCCTATCGCCAGTCAGCATCTTTTATGGTCGGAACTATGAAGGTATCTGTCTGTGAACCTCCGACTTTGGTCCTTGATTAATGAAAACATTCTTGGCAAATGCTTTCACGCTGGTCCATCTTGCACTGGCCCAAGAATTTCACCTCTAGTGGCACAATATAAATGTTCTAGCAGCTCCTCTTAATCTTATCTTCAGTTCTGAAAACCAACAAAATAGAACCGCGGTCCTATTCCATTATTCCTAGCTGCGGTATCCAGGCGGCTCGGGCCTGCTTTGAACACACTAATTTTTTCAAAGTAATTGCTTGCCCAGCCAGATTGAGTTAAGAACACTATGGAGAGGCAGAGAGGTAAAGGGCTGGATGGGTTTTTAAACTGCAGCAACTTTTATGTACGCTATACCATGGAGTCCTGGTGTGGTGTTGCTGTGGGTTAATGCGTCAGACTGCAAAGTTGTTTGAATTGCAAGGTCAGTGTTTCAAGCTCACCAACTGCTCCTTAGAAACCCTATACAGATTCACTATGGGTCAGAATCGACTCGATGGCACTTAACAACAACCACATACCGCGGTTGCTAGCACCAGACTTGCCCTCCAATGGATCCTGTTAAAGTAGACTCATTCCAATTACATGGTCTCAAAAGAATCCTGTATTATTACTTTCCGCTACCTCCCAAGTCATGAGTGGGTAATTTGCATGCCTGCTGCCTTCCTTGGATGTGGTAGTCATTTCTCAGGTGCCCTCTCTGGAATTGAACCCTGATTTCTCATCACCCATGGTCACAATGGTAGATATGGTGACTGCTATCAAAAGTTGATAGGGCAGATGTTGCTAGAATGGGTTTCCTTTGTAGGGGAGTGTAGTGGGGTTTGATCAGGCAAGGTTATCTAGTTGCCAACATCTGCATCTATCCCCTTTGCCCGGTGGAGGGGAAATCACCTGGTTGTGGTTGCTTTTGATCTGATAAATGCAAGCACCCTTCTGCCCTCTACCCCCCCCCCCCAAGGGTGGCTAGCCCCCAGGAACATGTATTAGTGTATTAGCTCTAGAATTAACACAATTATCCAAGTAAGAGAGAAGCTCATGATAAAAGGAACCCTAACTGAGCTCTGGTAGCCTAGTGGTTACGAATCGGGCTGCGAACCTGAAAGTCAGCGGTTCGAAACTACCAGCCGCTCCGCGGGAGAAAGATGAGGCTTTCTACTAACGTAAGGATTTACACCCTCGGAAACCCTGTACAGGGTCGCTATGGGTCGGAACCGACTCGACGGCACTTAACAACAAACAACAACTGATTTAATGAGACATTTGCAGTTTCACTGTACTCCTGTGCGTAAAGAGACACAAGGGTTAATCTTTAAGACAAGCATGTACCACTGGCAGGATCAACCAGTTAGAAGAGCTCAGTTTGAATGGGCTGGGGCATGCCACATGGGGAAGTGCAAGGAGTGTGGAGGGAGCTTGGTGGGGCAGCTAGGGGGCGCATTTCTTCTAGGGTCACCCCCGGAGGCGGGACATGGGTTAGCAACGGTTGCCTTCCAGCTTACACTGAAAGAGGTTCTATGGCAGAGGCGTCGTGCTCTCCGAATTCAGGGCTGATAGCTGGCCAGGACGCTACAAATGCTCCCAGAAATGCACCGGACTGGAGAGGAGAAGCGGTTCTGAGAGAGAGCTCCTCAGCGACTCCCCGCCAACCAACCATCCACAACGAGGGTAGACCTTCTGCGTTCCAAGTAGCGTTACCCCTCGAAGCATGGTCTTGGGTCGCCAGGGAACTCCAGCCAGCCAGCAGGCCCGGTATGCGACACCTGAAAGGGGGCGAGGCCGGTTCGGAACCAGACTGAAGGGAAGAGGTGGGGAGCTGGGAACGCAAACATGCACTGGTCGGCAGGACAGTGTCAGGCAACAGGGTGTGGACAGGGCGGGACACTGGCGGGAAGGAGAGGGGCAAGTGAGCTGGTGACGGACCAAGCATGGACGGACCAGGGAGAGTGAATAAAAGCCTCAGATGCAGCCACGTCACAAAGAAAACGCATATATGGCCTCACCATCAGAAAGCGAATCAAATTACGTATCATTGAAGCCCAACGGGGGCCCTCCGACCTCTGGAACTCTGCTGGCCTGGGCACCCCTGAAGCCTCCCCCTTCCCCCCTCCCCCCACAGCGCCGCGCCAGGACTCCCTTAGACAACCCCCTCCAGTTTCTATGCCCTAAGGGGACAGATAGCGTAGTGGTTAAGAATCGGGCTGCTAACCTCAAGGTCAGCAGTTTGAAACTACCAGCCCTTCCGCGGGAGAAAGATGCGGCTTTCTGCTCCTGAAAATGCCTCGGGAACCCTGTGCAGGGTCACCATGAGTTGGAACCGACTCCACGGTACTTAACAACAACAACAAAAGGACAGGTGCCAGACAGTCGGGTTCCAGTGGCAGGGGACATGGACATTGACTTGAGGGCTCAGGCTGACCTCAGACTAGCGATAAAGCACTGGACCTGCTCAGCAGCTTCTCTCCAGGGCAGACGTGGGTTCTGATGGATGGAAGCTGCCTCCCTGAGATCATGTGAAATCAGTCCTGGGACCCACTCCTTCCCAAACTCCTGAGGCAGGCCTCGAAATTTTTCAGGCAGGGAGAAAGAAAGGCAGGCGGGCAGCCAGCGTGGGCACAAAGGAAGGTGGACCTTGATAGATCCCTGTCTCCCATGTAGGAGAGAAGTAATCCTAATCAATGTGAAGGAAGAAGCCACACTATCCGTTCTTACAGATGACACAGTCCCATAGCTACCAAGGGGGTGTGGGGGATACCCATAAGAGGAATATTAGAAATTACTAATCATTTCAGCAAGATGGCAGGCTAGGAAGTCCACACACAACAATCAGCCGTTTTTCTAGACATTAGCCATGAGCAATCAAACAGGAAATGATGAAGCATGTCCAAGAAGAAAGTAGCTAGGAATACAATGTCTATCACCCCCCATCTTTGGAAGGTGAAATTTCAAATGATACACAAAAGATGGTAGACCATAATGGAAACAGATGAAAGAAGACCAAAACCAATAAAAGGAAGATCATTCTGAGTCCTCTGTTAAGAGACAGTCATTGACATGGAATAGGCAAATGGATAGCAGGACATGCCAAGTAAGGTGGATGAGTAGTTACTAACTAGGGTGAGTGAGCAGATGTTTTCAGAGCTGACTTTTGGACAACATCCACATGAAAAACAGAAGCAAACAACTTCAAACACCAAAAGGTTTCTTCTTAAATCTCCTGTGATGCAGGCAGTCCTTCCCACAGATTCAGAATGTGGCGCTAGAGCGATTTGGGGTAAAATTCACCACAGGCTCAGTCTGGGCAGCCTAGGAAGCTCCTATGTATTCCAGGGGCTGGCACAAACCAGCTAATGGTGAATATCAAGTCCACATGGACTTGGAAACAGTTAATCTTGGCAAAAGGGGACTATATCAGAGTGCCCATCCCAGAGGAGGGAGAAGATTAATGCCACTTTAATCACAGTGTGAGATTAGAGGAACAGTCTAGGGTTCATTGTTCTCTGGTATATCTCTTGACTGTCAAGTGTGAGTCCAGTGTTTGAGGACCTTAAGTTTGAGAGAGGTAGAGGTAGTCAGCAGGATCTCCCAAGGTCTGGTCCATTTCTCCTCTAGCTGGGAGTCAGGTCTGTCTTTCCACGTTTTGTGCAGGACACCATTTCCAGGCTGGAAAGGGTGCAGGTTACCTGTAGGGGAGAAAGCCAACCTGGGAAAAACAAGTTTATGAATAATAGTGCTTGGTGAAGGTGTTGTACATACTGCTGCACCTTCAAATCTTGGCTAAGGTCAGGGGGGAGGAGGAAGGAAGTTGCCTGGAAGAGATTACTGTATACAGTTTCATATGGGCTCAATTTAAGCCTGTTTCTGGGGGCTACCTGATTTTGGAACAGGGTTAAAGGCCACACCTGATCCCAGTGTAGGTGTTTCCTGACAGAGCGTTGGTATTTGTTTCTTTAAAGTATGGTTCATTGCCTCCACATTCCCTGAAAACTGGGGGTCTCCATACTGAGTGCAATCTCCATTTGATCTGTAGGTGTTTGTTTCTTGACTTGTTGGGTAACATTGGCAATGAATGATGTTCCATTGTCACTCTGGGCACTTTTTGGAAGTCTAAACCTAAGGACCGGGCAGTGTTTCGTTCTGCTGTTCATAAGGTCACTATGAATCGGTACACTTGATGGCACCTAGCAACAATCTAGGGATAATCTCCTTTAGGAGGAGTTTCATTACTTCTGAAGCTTTCTTGGTCTGGGTGGGGAAAGCTTCTACCCAACCAGAAATGGTATCTACAAAAAAAACAGCAAATCTTGGGGCATCTGCATGAAACTGACTTGCCAATCTTTTTTTGTCCTGGGTTTGTCTTGGGATTCTTCTTGAAGCACGTTAAATAGCTAGAGCTACTATCCTAGATGATTTTTGCTTGTCTGTTCCTCTTGAGCCAGGGCCTCTTTTCCATAGTGGGTAATTTCATTGACTCATTTTAACCATCCTTTAGCCTCTTCCTCAGATCCTTTTGCTTTAACCCAACTCAAGTCCTCCGAATACATACATAATCAGAGTCTCTCCTGCTGACATTTCTAATGCAATCAGTTTGGCCTTTTGAGCCCAGCCCAGGAGGATTATTGCCTTCACCTGGACTTTTAAGGTTACTACGCATACCCTGTTCTCTGAATCCTTTTCTCCACGTAATTACTTCCATCCATGAACAACATCCAGTCTACTGGATATAATGTGAACAAAATGACATTTTCTGGTAAGTGGCATGGCCGAATTAGTTCCCTTTCCTTGAATTTAATGGGGGGCTATTTTATGCCTTTAAGGGCCTATATCTTTTGGGGATATTGGCTTCTTTGAGGGGGTGGTTTTCTCCTGAGCTCCATCCAGTAGGACCTTGATGGGGGATACTCTCTTGGCTCTCCATGAGGTCTGCTAGCCCATCTGAGGGGTTTACATGATTGTCAATTTCAGGCCAATCTGGATTGACTTTCAGAGTGTGAATCAGTAAGTGCCAGGCATGGTCATGAGGAACCTTCATCTATAGACTTGAGTTTCAGAAGAAAGTTAATTGGAGCATGCAGTTTTGAAAGCAGTTCCTGGCCCAACATGGGGACTGAGCAGTCAGGCATATATAAGAAATGATATGTCATTTTCTTTTTACCAATGAAGCAGTCTAGAGATTTCAGGAAGAATTGGCTTCAGGCTTTGCTGAGACTTCAGTCACCGTCACAGAATGGGATGACCAGGAAGTCAGAGGTATATTGACCACTGATAAGTGGCCCCTGTGTCCACCAAAAAATCCACAATCTGTCCCCCCACTGTTATTTTCACTCAGGGTTTCTTTTTGGGGGGCAGTGGGGATGGCAGAGGTTGACGTTAAATCATGCTGGACCCCCAGCATCCTCAGTCTTCTTCAGACAAGAACGAAGAAGACAGTTTGCTCGGCCGTCTGTAGAGTTGGAGGGTGGCTTTTCCTGCTAGAACCTCCCCTGCGATTTGGGCATTCATTTTTCTGGTGTCCAGACTGTCTACAATGAACACATTGATCCTTGTCTAAAGTTCTCTTTCCTTCTGGGGGTACTCTAGGGAGGCCCATCAGGCTTACCTCTACTGGCCTCTAGGAAGACAGTAACAGCCTGAGACTTCTTGTGCTCTTGGTATTAAATACCTTGAACACGATGTCGATCAGCTGTGAAGTGTTCATGCTAAGTGCCCTGGCTGGTTTCTGTAGTTTCTTCCTAACATGGGGGTGGGGGGCGGGAGGTTTGGCAGATAACACTCATGTTAACCATTTGGACATCAGCTGAATCCGTGTGCTTATGGTAAGCTTGGTATATTCATTTGAGAAATTCAGAAGGAACCTCAGTTGGTTTCTGTTGCGCACCTTTTATAATGTGCCAGCCAGGGCAGGCCCCTGTCTTTGGATTCCAGTCCGACTCAGTCACTGGAATTGCCTTGCCAGAGCCTCATTAGGGTTTTCTCCGTAGATGCTTGCTGCTTCACCTCCTGTCTTATCTAAAACCACCTCCTCTTGTTGTTGGTCACGTGCATGATCAACAGAGTCTAAATATCTGCCTAGTTAGGGTAATAGGTAGCAAAAATAGTGGTTATTAAATCTGCCATTTTGGCTGGGTCATCTCAATAGAAAGGGTTTGAATTTTTCCAATTTAATAGGTCTGAGGTGGAGGAAGGCGTTTGTGCCTAGTAATATCCGACAGGTTGCTCATCCAGATTCAATCCTATGGGCAGCTATCGGAGTGAGTATTGCCCTGCCCCTGTTCCGGGGAGACCTCAACTGAAATGGGTCCCTTTCTAGGTAAAGGACGAAAAACTCAGTTCCAAATTGCTTTCCTCAGCAGCTAAGCCAGTGTCCATTCATTAGGTCCGGCCATACTTTTGCCACTAGGTGTTGCTGGTGCATCAGGAGCCAGAGGTATGTGGAGGAAGTGATTAGAAAGGGAACACCTGCACAATGAGACTTGGATAAGTTGACCTTCTGCTCCCTCCTGTGTAAGGCCCTAACTGATTTTGCCTAGCTACTTGACCAAACTTTAGTCAGGCTTCAAGAAGCATTTTTGATAGAAGGCCTCAGTTTTTAGTTCCCTCCAGAGACAAGGTCAATCTCCATTCTGTACATTAGCCTGAACACGTCCTCCTGTTCCAGGAACGTGCTAAATCAGCTCATGTTGCCTTAGAATATCCTTTCACCCCTAGCAACAGCGAGCCATAGATAAGTAATAGACAGAACAACCCAAGGCCAGATGCCAGATGTTTTCCTTTGCCCTAGCCTAAGAAAGACCACCAGTACTGACCAATTAAACTGTAACATCTCATACTTAGCCAATTGTTAACTAATCAGAAACTGTATCTATGGTACTGTGCAATTATGCCCCCTGAAACCCTATAAAAACTTGTGTGTATAGTGAGTCGGGGTCGCCCTCAGCTCCTGTTTTCAGGAGTATATGTGAGAGTGGACCCCAGCACATTAGCAAGGGTCGCCCTCCACTCCTGTTTTCAAGAGTCTATGTGAGGGTGGACCCCAGCGTGTTGGCAAATGTCACCTTTGTCTCCTGGTTTTAGGAGTCTGTGAAGGTGGACCCCAGCGCGTTGGTAAATAAACCTCTTGCTTTTGCATCGAACTCGAGTCCTGATGATCTTTTTGGGGTCTCCTACTTGATTAGGCCACTAGGGGGCCTAACACCTGCACTCTGCTAAGAGGAGCAGCTGAGACTTTGGAAACAACACACCCTAAACGAAGATGAAATTTCACACATGTGCTCTACAGATTTTCAAAAGAAGAAATAATAAAGTACTTGTGATAGCAAGTGATCTTCCTCACTGTTGTTAGGTGCCGTTGAGTCAGTTCCAACTCACTGCGACCCCTGTATAGGGTCCTGTGTAGGGTTTCCAAGGAGTCGCTGGCAAGCTTAAACCTCCAACCTTGAAGTTCAAACTGACCTTACAGTCCAGCATATTAGCTCACAGTGTCACACCAGGACTCCAACTCATCCTATCTTCTTCTTCTTTTTTAAAAAAAATGTTTTATTGTGAATTATGTGATAGTTTACATGGGAGAACATTAGTTTTACATTCATCCTATCATATATCATTTCATTGCCATGGTTTCAATCCCCTCTATGCATCATCAACCAACCAAAGGGTATACACTGCAAGCTTGCACCCTGGTCGTCAGCACACAGCCCCTCTCCCTCTCTGTGTCTAAAGTCCCCAACTGCTCCATCTCAGGCATCACTGCTTCTCTGGATAGGGTCCCGCTCTCCGATCTTCTCCCTTGATGGTCCCAGGGACCTCCGCTCCTGGACTGAAAAGTTAATCTCTCCCCTCCTTACTACAAAATGTCTACCTTTACACAACCCTCACAATCAGTCCTAATAATTATTCACTATTGTATCACAAGAGACCTATCTGCATTTCATTTCATCAGCCCCGCCTATACAGATTGGATACTAAGTGGAGATTCTAACTTCCTCCACGCCCTCTGGATCTAGGTTCCCTCTTGAAAGCTTGTAAGCCAGTCACTTCTTGCCTTTGTACCACCCCCCACACACCCCATTTTGAATAGCCATTGTCCAAGTTGCCCATCCCTGTCTACTCTGTGTGTGGAGGGAGTGGGAATGATCCTTGCTGTATAGATTTGTTTCCTCTTTTGAGCTACTGCATCCATTGGTGTAGGTCAAGTTCATTTAATCATATCAGATTACTCTATTTTTCCTCATTTCTTCTTCTAGTTGAGCTCTGATCATCCAATCATTGAAGTCAGGTCAAGTGAGTATTATCATCCTATCTTCTTGATCTTTGAAAGAATAATTCAGGTTGTAAGATGGAGTGATAATGCAAAGCCCTATTCAAAGGACATTTACCCAATCTTTCCCATAATACATAGGCCAAGCAATAAAACCCCCCCCTTTTTTTTTTTTTGTTAATAATAGGCATATATCCATAAACAGACCAATCATACAGGATTAGTTCTAACAGATTGACCTTTGGGATGGAAGCTCTTGCTTCCATCTTTACAGTGGTTAACCAAGTACAGGCCAAAAGAGACTCGAAAGTGTACAGGCAACTATCTCGGGGTCAAACAGAAGCTTCACTAGAAGCTTTACCAGGCATGCAGTTACAGGGTAAAAATGTATGGATTTGTCAGAAAGTGATAGTGATGGAGACTTCAAGAGCCAGAGCCCCAAAGGTCCCTGAGACATTCAGTCTCAGCAATGCCGCTTGGGATGTCTGAAGTGCATGCCCTTGGGGTCCACAAAGTCTCCCAGCAAGTAAGAGCAACAAGCGTCTTTACTTTCTGAGAGTCTGAGGAAGTCCTACATTGGGCGCCAAAAATGTTACTGGACAATACTGCAGCCAATAACAGAGATGGGATGAGAATCATCTGTAGGCAGCGAGATCCTTCTCAGCAAGACTGCCTTGACTTCCCTCATATGGTTGGAGTTTTTATACCCTTCTGGATATTAACCCGTTTGTTATGACTACATTCCTCTTTCAGAATTTAATGCCTCCTCCCATCCAGGAGTGCAATCTGCACTCCACTAGCTCAAGGTCCTTTACCCTCTGGGAGTAACCCCCTTTCTCTCTCAAAGTGTGGTGTTATTGAAGACACCTGGGAGCCAGACACTGTCCTGATTTTCCTCCTCCCAACTTGTCTCTTTCTTCTGCGTTTTAAACAACAATACATCAGTAAGTCCTTCAGGTACACGTCCCAAGAGCACGCACATAGGGAGAAGTTAGGGCCTTAATGATTGGGAACACTGATTAAAAAGGTTTAAAACATATATAACTAAAACCCTGTTAAATTTCTTCTCTCAGGAGGAGGAGGAAGCAGCAGCAGAAGGGAGGAAGGAAAGGATCACTCAGAAGTACTGGGTGACTGACTCCATGAGGCAGGGCAAAGGACTTACAGCAGGCGCCCCTTTGTCTCCCTGAAGTCTGGCTGCTTCTGCAGCCAGCGATCCAGTCCAGGGATCCACCCCCCATTCTGACCTCCTCAACCCCCACTCCCACCTCCTCTGTTTCCTCTGAAGACTGATAGACTTAGTCGTCGTTTTGCTGGCTGAGATGAGCTACAGATCCTGGAGTCTGGAGAGAGGACAAACAGACAGACAAGAAGTCCCTAGAACTGCCTGGCTACAAGACACAGTCTCCCAGCACAGAGTGCCAGGGCATCAGACTTGCAACTCCACCCAAACTGTACACCACACACACACACACACACACACACACACACACACACACAATTGTGAATTGAATGAAGGTTTGCAGAGCAGATCATCAGTTTTGCATTTAACAAATCATATACTTTGCTTTGTTG
>NW_006408723.1:3733826-3750258 GCF_000296735.1 Chrysochloris asiatica | reverse complement strand
TCTCTGGCCACATGTCCAGCATAAGCAGCCGCCATCTGAAGATGGCAGGGAGGGAGGAGATCGGCTGGGGACCCCATATGCAAGATGTTTAGGCTCCCTCTTGAAAGCTTGTAAGCCAGTCACTTCTTGCCTTTGTAGGCCGCCCCTGCCCCCATTTTGGGTAGCCAATGTCCAAGTTGCCTATCCCTGTATATTCTGTGTATGGAGGGGGTAGGAATGATCCTCACCATAATATTTTCTTTAATTAGTGCATTCCTCCCTGTGTCTCCTGCTACCTTCATCTTTCCTTTTCTAACCGTCCTCTTGTGTATTACTTTTGCTGTCCTTTTAACCATATTAACATGTGTATGCTCTCTAGCCCATGAATAATCCCAGGCACCATTGTAACCATAATAGATTGTTTCTTTTCATCAATTAAAACTTTTTATAATTTTGGTCTCATACAATATTTGTCCTTTTGTGATTGACTAATTTCATTCAGCATAATGTTCAACCAGGTTTTGAGGTGTTTCACAGATTCATCATTATTCATCAACATATTATAGTATTCCATTGTGTGTTGATACCAAAGTTTGCTTAAATGCTCATCTGTTGAAAGCATATTGAAAAATCCTATTTTCTTATTCATTATGCTCTCTATGTCTCTTGACTGATATATTTAATCCACTTATAATCATTGTAATTATTCAATAGGTATGAATTGATGGCTGTCATTTTTCTGTGTTTTTTACTGTGGTGTTGCTAGATTCTTTGTTCCACAAAATTTTCTGTGCTGAGTTCATTTTGTTCGTTGTTATTGTTTTAATTTTCATTTCTTTTGTGTTAATGTTTACTAAAACCTTCTGATTTTCCTATTTTCTAAATTTGGATATGCAGGTACATTATTTTTCTTTGGGGTTACCCTGTAATTTGGTAGTTTTCCCTTGCTTAAAACAATCTGTTTTATCTCAAATTCCACTTGACTTCCTTGCCATTTGGAAGTTCTATATATATACTATTCTGTCTTTTTGCTTTGTAGTTGGTTTCATTTTACATTGATAGCTCTCATTCCCTATTTTCAGTCTTGTAGGTTTGTATTGCTCTAAATACTTCTGTATCAGAATTGAGTTCTGGGTGCTGCAAATAGGTTAATGAGCTTGGCCACTAACCAAAAGTTTGGAAGGTTTGAGCCCACCCAGCAATGCCTTGAAAGCAAGGTCTGATATGTACTTCTGAAAAACCAGCCATTGAAACGCCTATGAAATGCAATTCTACTCTGCCATACATGGGTCTTTAGGTGTAGGGATTTACTCCAGGGTAACTCATCTAGTTTGGTTTGAGTTCCTACTATCTATTGCTCCCAATTCTTCCTCCTCTATTTGCATGGTCTCTCCTGCCTGCTCAGTATTATTCTAAACATTACAGTTATTATCCTTTCCTGCAACCGTCTTTGACTTCACATCCTATCTTCTACTTCCTTTTCACACTAATTCTTGAAGCAGTCACTTTCTGTCACTTCTTGTTTTTCCAAATCTGGTCTCCATCTCTTCAGTTCTATTGAATTCCCTCTTCCAAATGTGACAAGGAAGCTTGACATTCCTGGAGGAACCTCTCATAGTCCTCCAGTCTCTTTCTCTCTCTGTTCCCATGAATTCTCTGTTATCCCATGAATCTATTTTGGTGATTATCCTGTATTTTCTGTCTCCTTCTCTGACTCTTGTCAACTCATTGCTGCTCCCTGGATCTTGCTTCTGGGTGCCCAGTCTGAGATTTCCTGAAGATTTTCATCAACTGGATGTGCAAAAGAACCACAAGTTATACCCTTTTCTGGGAGACTCCAAAGGGAGCTACATACCAGCAAAACTGCCTTTTCACTGCCCACTCATGACTTTTATGCATTTCTGTTACCTAGAGCATATCTAGCTTCCCTTTAGATATGAAAACCTGAAGACAACATCCGTTTCTATACGTCAAGTCCTACCCACCCTTCAGTGTCATGTTTAAAGGCTGCCACTGTGGATATTGTACTGACCAGACAAGAAATGGTATCCCTAAAGACCTAGTGTGGTTACTATTAAGGATCATACCTACATCTTCCTAACTCCTGAATATAATAGCAGGTCACTGTGGTCACCCAGGAGCACATTTCTTGAAGGAAGGACATCATTGATGAAGATCTCTGGAATTAGGTTGGAGAGAACAATTAAAGTGTAAGTTGTTATATAATAACAAATAAAGATGAACAGATTAACCTAACATATATAGCAATTGATAGCAAATACATCAATTTTGATTTGATAGAAAAGGCTTTCTTTTTCTTTGCTGTTTATTGTTTGCTCTCTTAAAGGGAATCTTTTTTAAGGATTTTCAACAATGTGTAGTACTGAACACATTCTATTTTTGAATCCCTACATTAACTGCAATAGGAAAAAGCTTTTTCATATTAGTCAGCAGGAATGTTCCAGATTCAACATGCAATTCAGTCACTTTTTATGTGGATTTCTTTTTATAGCACAGTTTGTTAGTTACATGGGCAATGAGAACAGCAGTTAACACCAATGACAAAACACTCCAAAGAAGCAGTAGGAAGTCACCTTGCCATGTGAGAGGAGAAATGTTGTTTCTGACTTTCTTCCTTATCTATTGGAGTAGAATGTGGAGTTTGAGTTATTTCTCAATGTATGGATACAAGGCACACTGATCTTTGAGCATCGTCTTGTCCTGCCCTCCTTGTACCTGAGACACTGGAAGAAATTTTTGTTTATCAAATATAATTCCTTAATATTAAGAACCCAAGGAACCCTAGGCCCTTGATCTTTCATCTGTGGAGTTAGAATTCATTTAAAATAGACAGACCATAAAAAAGTAAATAAATAAAATAGGCAGACCAATCATTCAAAGAATGGCACTGTGAGATCAAGCTTTAAGCCCTGCCTTCCACCCCACATGAGAATAATTTGTTGTTAGGTGCTATCGAGCAAGTTCATGAGGATAATAGGCAACCTAAAAACTAAAGGAAAAGAGATGCACAAGAATGCCCAAGCTTGCAGATAGTAACCATTTGACCTAACTTCAATGGCTTGATGGTCCCAACTTGGCTTGAGGACGATAAAGAAATTTGATAAAGGAAACAAGTGTAACTTGCTACAATTTGATCAACTTGACCAATGCTTATGGATGTATTAGCTCAAAATACCAACCAAGAGAGAAGGAGTCTTCACATCCAGGATCAAGCCTATCGGCTTAGTACACAGGGTTGATAGGGATGGGCAACTTAGATATTGGCTAACTAAAATGGTGGTGGTGGGTGGACTATAAAGGCACAAAGTAGCTGGCTTACAAGTTTTCAGGAGGAAGTTTAGTTTCAGAGTGTTAAGGGGAAGGTAGAATCTCCACTGAATAGTTTTCATCTTGTCTAGATGATGGGTCTGGTAAAAGGATATGGGGATAGGATTCTTTTGATTCAATATTGAGTAATTGTTATCATGACTAACTGTGATTATCACAACTGTAAAGGTAGAAGTTGTGTAACAAAAAGTGGGGAGTTATTAATCTTACATTCCAGGAACAGAGGACCCTAAGACCATAAAGAGAGGAGAGCATGAGCAGAATGTGAGACCTATCCAGAGAAGCAGCGACAACAGAGATGTAGCAGAGATGAGGACATGAAGATATATATAGGGCAACTAGGAGCTCTGGTAGCGTAGTGGTTACGAATCGGGCTGCGAGCCTTAAGGTCAGCGGTTCGAAACTGCCAGCCGCTCCGCGGGAGAAAGATGAGGCTTTCTACTCCCGTAAAGATTTACACCCTCGGAAACCCTGTACAGGGTCGCTATGGGTCGGAACCGACTCGATGGCACTTAACAACAACAACAGGACTCTAGACTCATGGAAAGAGAAAGGCTGTGTGTTGGTGACCAGGAGGCAGGCTTTCAGAATATGCCCTTTGATTGTTTAAACTATTATATATTCCTGAGTATTTTTGTATACATCAAAAATCAAAACAAAAAACAGAGGGAACAGCAGTAAATACTGTTAACCAATGTTGCATGAAGGGGATAGTAATCATTGCAATGAAACAAAATGCGGTATGTTGAGTGCAAGATCAATGCTCTTGCATGCAAACTATCACTGAATTAACAAAGCTTAAAAAAAAAAAAAGAAAGAAAAGAACAAACTACATTTACAGGGGAAAAAAAGAAAACTAAAGGAAAAAGAAATATATATAGCTTCATCAATCAGAAACACAGCCATAACCTCTTACAAGATGGTAGAATATGCATACAGGTTGCCCAGACTCTCGACACCAAAATCACAAGCAACCCATTAAAGCAGATACAGATGTAAGTCTTAGGACCCTAAATTTGAAAAAAAAAAAAAAAAGTAGATTGAATACCAAGCAGAAGAAACTGAATGAAAAAAAGTAATAAGAAGACATGGAGTTGTGAAAATCTACTGGCCTGACACAGCATGGTCATTTCAAATTTTTGCAAGCAGTGATTCATTGGAGGCAGGAACCTGAGAATCACCTTTGCTTGCTAGGAATGCACCAGTGCTCATACCAGTGGCTGGCAACCAGAAAGTTGGATCTTCCTATCATTGCCCATACTCTCTTGGTGATCAGAAGTGTGGCCCCAACACCCACCCACCAAATGGCATGTAACACCCCCCTCCCCCACCAAGCCACCACATGAGATCAGAGGTTTGTCCTTATGGATCTGGCACTGGGTGCACAACATCCCATACTTAGAGGCAATGCTCCCTGCCTCTTTGGGCCAAAAGAACACACCATCCCTAAATGGGTGCTATGCCCACAACCACATTCTTGCCTGGTATAAACTCAGTTCCAAACCTGGAACTATGTCCCCAGCACATTTGTTATTGTTGTTAGGTGCTATCGAGTTGGTACCAACTCATAGCAACACTATGCACAACAGAAAGAAACACTGCCTGATCCTGAGCCAACCTCACAATTGTTGCCACGCTTGAACCCAGCACATTATAGGTCAGCAGATACTCCATCTCTGAAATTCCCACTCATCTATTAAGCTGGCAGATAACAGCACTGGATATCCTGCTCTAAGTGACCTCCTAGGATGATAGAAACTCCATCCTTGCCTGGGAACCTCGTATCTAGTTGCCTCACTTCCTCAGATGGCAAAAATGACAACTTGGAACTTGATCCGGTCCTTCTTATACCCCTCAGTTTTCTCCTTTAAAAAAAATTTTTTTATGGTGAATTGAGTGAAGGTTTACAGACAAGATCATAAGTTTTACATTCAAGAAATCATATATTTTTGCTTCTCAATAATTGAAATCCCCTCCATGCAACAATAGTTATCCCATTTCCCCATTGTGGTTCCTATTTCTATTTACTCCTTCCTTCCCATTCCTTCTCAACTTTGTTCTTAGGTAAATGTTGCCCTTTGGATCTTGAATGATTGACCATTCCATAGTGAACATACATACCTTATTATTGTTGTTGTCCCTCCTAGATATCTGTCTGGTGCTTGTCTGAAAATTGGGCCATGAGGGTAAGTTCCATCCCAGACCTGAAGGGTGGTCAAGTGTCACTGTCTCAGGTTCTTCCATTCTCTTTCTAACCAGTACTCCAGATCTTTTTTGTTCTTTTAAAAATTATTTTGAGCGTTGTTACACATTTTCTCCCACTCTATATGGGACCTTCTAATGTGATCCCTTTCAGAGCAGTTCACAGTGGTAGCTGGGTACCCTCTAGTTCTTCTGGTCTCAGATTCGTGGTGACTAATGTTCACCTGTTCCACTAAGGTAGTTGATTCCAAGCATCTTTAATTCTCATCACTCTTCTTTCTTCTGCACATGGAGACATCAATAGTTGCATCTTTAATGGCTGCTCTGAGATTTTAAGATCCCAGATGCTACTTATTAAAGTAGAATGTAGAACATTGTCTTTGTGGACTATGTTATGCCAATTGTCTATGGTGTCCCTTGAGACTATGGTCCTGAGCATCCAGGACTAGAAACTCATTGCCTTAAGATGTTTGATAATGCCTACAATGTTTTATCATTGTGCCCCTGTATGCTCCACCACAATCTTAAGTGTGTTAGCAGCAAAACAAAATACCCATGTACAAATATCCTCTTTCAAACCTTTATATATCTGTAGGTGTACTTCCACTCTTCTTCCCATACCCATTCAGCCTGTGTGTCTTTCCATGTATCTACCCAAAGAACACTGTTGTTTCAGGATTCTGTATATAGCATTATTTACCTTTATAGTCTTAACCTTGTATTCCTCCCTGTGTCTTCACCTGCCTTTATCATCTTTCTAACAATCTCCCTCTTGTATATTGCCCTCCTTTCACCCAAGTTGACATGTATCTACCCTCTACTCCTGGTATGGCGCTATAGGATAAGTACTAGATGGCAAGGTTGGTTTGAATTGCAAGGTAAGCAGTTCAAACTCACTAACTGCTCCTCATAGGGTCACTATAAGTCACAAAAGACTCGACGACACAACAACAATAGCCCTCTAGCCAGTAAATTGCTCGCCCTTCCCTCCCATTTCTGGTATTGTCAAAGAATGTTTCTTTTAGCATGAAAGTCTTTTCATAAATAATATTGGACACATAATATTTGTCCTTTTGTGATTGACTAGTTTCACTCAACATAATCTCCTCCAGGTTCATACATATTATGAAGTGTTTCAAATATTCATCGTTATTCTTCAACAGTGCATAAATTGCATTGTGTGTTGTTGTTGTTAGGTGCCATCGAGTCAGTACCGACTCACAGCAACCTTATGCACAGCAGAACAAAACACTGCCCAATCCTGGGCCAACATCACTATTGTTGTCACGCTTGAGTTCATTGATGCTGCCACTTTGCCATTCCATCTTGCTAGGGGTCTTCCTCTTTTTCTCTGACCCTCCACCCTACCAAACATGATATCCTTCTCCAGCGACTGGTCCCTCCTGACAATATGTCCGAAGTAAGAGAGACGAAGTTTGGCCTTTTGGCCTCCAAGGAGCACTCTGGCTGCACTTCTTCCAACACAGATCTGTTGGTTCTTTTGGCAGCCCATGGCACTTTCAATATTCTCCTCCAACACCATAACTCAAAAGCATCAATTCTTCTATGATCTTCCTTTTTCACTGTCCAGCTTTCGCATGCATATGAGGTTATTGAAAATACCATGGCTTGGGTCAGGCGCACTTTAGTCCTCAAGCTGACATCTTTGCTCTTCAACACTTTTAAAAGGTCTTGTGTAGCAGATTTGCCTAATGCAATGCGTCGTTTGATTTTTTGACTGTTGCTAGTTGCTAGTTGAGCAAGTGTTGATAGTTGATCCAAGAAGAATGAAGTCCTTGACAACTTAATCTTTTTTCCGTTGATAAGAATGTTGTTTATTGGTCCAGCGATGAGGATTTTCATTTTCTTTACATTGAGATGTAATCAATACCGAAGGTTGTGCTCTTTGATCTTCATCAGTAAATGTTTTAAGTCCTCTTCATTTTCAGCAAGCAAGGTTGTATCATCTGCATATTACATGTTGTTAATGAGTTGCACACCTTTCTTAATTTTAAACCATTCAGTGTTCCCATGTTCTGTTCGAACAACTGCTTCTTGGTCCATGTATAGATTCCTCATGAGTACAATTAAGTGTTCTGGAATACTCATACTTCACAATATTGTTCATAGCTTGTTATGATCCACACAATAGCATTGTGTGTATGTACCCAAATTTGGCTATCCATTCTTCTATTGATGGACATTTGGACTGTCTCTATATTTTTGCTATTGTGAATAGTGCTAAGATGAACATCAGTGTGCACGTATCTATCTACTCGTGTCCTGTCTCTTATTTCTTGTGGATATATACCAAGTAGAGGAATTGCTGTGTCACATGCTATTTATATTTCCAACTTTTTGAGGAAGTGTCATACTGTTCTCCACATTGGTTGTGCCATTTTACAGCTCCACCAGCCATGTAAGATGGTCCTATTCTCACCATATCCCCATCAGCATTTGTTGTTTTCAGTCTTTTTGAATTTAGCTGTTAATGCTGGGGTGATATGATATCTCACTCTTTGGATTCCTTTCTCTCTAATGGCTACTGGAGTCTTAGTGGGGAGTTGTAGGACAATGCACTGGACTTCAAGGTTGGTTTGAACTGCAAGGTCAGCAGTTCAAACCCACCAGGTGCTCCTTGGAAAGGTTGCTATGAGTTGGGACTGATTCGTTGGCATTTAACCACAGCAGCAGTGGCTAATGATTGCCGACATGTTTTCATATGTTTGTTGGCTGCCTGAATATCTTCTTTGGTGAAGTGTCTGTGCATGCACTCTGCCCATTTTTAAAATGGGTCATTTGTCTTTTTCTTGTAAAGGTGTTGTAATTTTCTATAAATTTTAGAGATTACTCCCTTTTGTCTGATATATCATTGCAAAACAATTTTTTCCCCAAGTTTGTGGGCTTTCTTTTTACTCTTTTGGTAAAATCTTTTGATTTCTAATAAATTTCTAATTTTTATGAGGGCTCAGTCTTCTGTTGTTTGTATTTTTAGTTATATTTGGCAGTGTATTTATGTCATGTGTTAGAGCCCCTAAGTTTGTTCCTATTTTTTTCTTTGATGATCTTTGTAGTTCTAGGTTTTTCATTTAGATCTTTAATCCACATTGTGTTTGCCTTTGTATATAGTGTAAGATATGGGTATTGCATTTCCTGCAAATGCATTTCCCCATTTAATGTATTTTGGAGCTTTGTCCAAGATCAGTTGACTGTATGTGGATGGCTTTATTCTGGGTTCTTAATTCTATTCTATTGATCTATGTATTTATCTTTCATTGTACCAATACCAGAATGTTTTGACCACTGTGGCTGTGTAGATTTTGAGATCCAACTTTGTTTTTCTTTTTGTAATGTTTTGCTTATCCAAGGTCTCATTCCTTGCCCTATAAAGCTAGTGATCAGTTTTTCCAACTCTTCAAAAAATTTCATTGGAATATGGATTGGGATTGCATCATATATACAGATTGCCTTGGGTAGTATTGACATTTTGACAATGTTAAGTCTTCCTATGCATGAGTATGATATATATTTTCATTTTGGTAAGTCCCATTTGGTTTCTTGTAGTAGTGTGCTTTTTATTTATTTATTTTTATTGTGAACTGAGTGATAGTTTACATCAGAGAACATCAGCTTTACATCGTTTTATTTCATGATTACAGTCTCCTCCGTGCATCATAATTCAACAGTATTTGCTTCCATTCCCTCTTTCTTTTTTGTGGGGGAGGGTTGTAGTAGTGTTTTGTGGTTTTCTTTATATAGGTCTTTTGTTTCTTTGGTTAGATTTATTCTTAAGTATTTCAACTTTTGGGTGGTTATTGCAAATGGCATTGTTTTCCTGATTTCCTTTTCAGAGCTGTCTTTATTGTTGTTGTTGTTAAGTGCCGTTGAGTTGATTCCTACCCACAGCAACCTGTATAGAATTTCCACGGAGCAGCTGGTGAGCTTGAACCACCGACCTTTCTAGCTAACTCTTTGAAATTTTCTTTGTATAGGATCATATCATCTGCAAATAGAGAGAATTTTGTATTTTCTTTGCCATTTTGAATACCTATAATAAAGTCTCATAGCTCTGTCTAAGAAATCAAACAGAATATTCTGGTTCCTGTTCACAAACAGAATGCTTTCAGTTTCTTTCCATAGGCTGTTGGATTTCTATGTTGTTGTTAAGTGCCATCAATTTGGGTCTGAATCATAGCGACTCTGTTTAGGGTTTCCAAGGAGCAGCTGGTGAGCTTGATCTGCTGACTTTGGGTTCAAACTGACTTTGCATTCCAGTGCATTAACCCACAGTGCCACACCAGGACTCCCTTAATTATGCTGAGGAATTTCCCTTAATTATACTGAGGAATTTCCTATTTTGTTGAGTGTTTTTTTTCTGGATATGGATGCTGAATTTTGCCAAATGCCATTGTTTTATTTATGTGGTGGATTATGTTGATTGTTTTAGTAATACTGAACAATCTTTGCATCTCTGATATGAATCTAACTTGTTTATGATGCATTAATTTTTTAATATGCTGTTGGATTCTATTGGCTAGTATTTTGTTGGATTCTGTTGGCTAAGATTGTGTTGAGAATTTTTGCATCGATATTTATGAGGGATATTGTTCTATTAGTATTTTTCATAGTGATATCTTTGCCTGGTCTTGGGATAAGGGTTATGCTTGCTTCATAAAACTTATTCAGGAGTTTTTCCATCCTTTTCTATGTGTTAGAAAATGTGAGTAGAATTGGTGTCAGCACTTCTTTAATTTTTGGTAGAATTTACCAGCGAAGCCATTTGGGCCTGGACTTTTTTTTGTTGGGAGTTTTTTAATGACCTGATCAATTTCTTCTTTTGTAATAGGTCTGTTCAACTTTCTGCTCCATTCTGTGATAGTTTAGGTAGCTTGTGTATTTCTAAAGATTTATCCATTTCTTCTAGGTTTTCAGATTTGTTGGAGTATAACTTATCATAGTATACTGTTATTATCCTTCTTATTTTCATTGGTTCTGTTGTGACATCACCCATATAATTTCTGATGCATGTTAATCTGCATGTTTTCTTTCTATTATTTTGTTAGATTTGCCAATGGTACATTTAATCCATTTATATTCAGTGTAATTATTAATAGGTATAAACTGATTGCTGTTTTTTAATTTTATTTTGTGTGTGTTTGTTGCTTCTGGATTATTTGCTCCACATAATTTTCTATGCTGAGTTCATTTTGTTTGTGAGTTTTCTTTTCATTTTCATTTCATATGGGACTAGGTATTGTCTGTTCTGGCCCCCCCAGTTGGGAAGTAGTTCATGCAGACTCCAAAGCAGCTGTAGGATCAGTGTATTTCTGTCCTCAAGGGCATCTAAGGGTGTGAGTTCCTGTCAGCCTGGCCAGAACCAACTCTGCAGACCCAGAGCAGGCTACACCCTGATTCCAGGTGCTGGGGTTGGGGCTGATAGCTCCCCAGTCCCTTTGATGTGACTCTGCCCACCCAGTGGAGACTGACCATGTCAATAAAGGTTAAAAGAAAAAAAATCGCACCTTTCTCTTCACCAGTACGCAGTTTGTCTCTGCACCACCTACCACCCTGTCAAAGTTCAAAGTTGTCTGTGAAAGTTCAAGATGGCCGTACTGTACCTGGTTTCCTTTTTATACCTCTCCCTACTCCCCCACATATCTATTCAGCTGCTTCTATTAGTCAGGGCTATTCCAGGGCTGGCCAGAGCCAGCTCTGCAAATCTGAAGCAAGGCTCATTTGGATTTAGGTTCCGGTGTTGGTGCAGGTATCACCCCTTCACTTTGGTGGGGTTTGCAACTGGGGTGCTCATCTCCATGGGGCTCCAACCACCAGGAGAGTGAAAGCTTCACTGGGGGGGGGTCACAGGGAATGTGGGGAACTAGAAAAAAAATCTCACCTTTATCTCTATGACCAATAGTTTGTTTCTGTATACAGTCTTGTCTCTAAAGCTGCTCACAAAAGTTTAAGATGGCCATGTCACATCTGGTCAGCTGGCACAAGTCACCATTCTGTATCCTTTTTTTTTTTTTTTTTTTCTTTTCAGCTTTCTCTTCTAGTGCATTCAATCCACTTCTCTGTCTCTTCATGTGAAGGTCAGAGTTCCAGGACTGTCATCTATATTGGTCTCACTTGGTTATCCTTGTCTTTGTTGTAGAGAGCCTGTGTAGCCTTACTGCCTAGCCCACCATCTTGGCACCAATCATCTCCTTGCCTGTTTTTCTATTCCTTCCCCCCTTCTTTCTTTCTTCTTTTTCTTTTGCTCTTTCCCCCATAATGTTTTTCTCTTTCTTCCTTTCTATTATTTTTTTTTTCATTTTTCCTTCCCTAGATTTGTTGTTCTTTTTTTATTTTATTTTTGTCTCACCTGCAGGAGATGCCATGCTGGCACTACCTGCCTAGACACATACACAATTCCTATAGCCTCACTCACTGGGAGAGTGCCTCCGCTTGCTTGGATACTAGCAGGCAAAATCAGTCCAGCCCCCTAAACTGTTCTATGTAAACAGTAAATGCAGAGCTGCACAATACTACTGTCCTTTGTCAAACACATCAGGAGACAGGAGGTAAGTTCCTAACTGTTGTGAAACTAGCAAACAGAGCATCATGTCACCCCACTCACTCAGACATATCAAAAACAATTAAACAAACCCTCAAAAAACCTGGGCAAAACACACCAACAGATCACAAATTAAATACAAATATAACAATACTACAATTTCTCAGAGACAACAAACAACTTTAATAGGTCCCACAAAGAAATAAGACAGAGTACCCCAAACAAGTAGCAAATACATAGTGCCAATAAGTCTTCCTGAGGAACAAATGGCATTGGAACTATCTTATAAAGAATTCAGAAGAATTATATTTAGGTATTTCCAATGGACTAAAAGAAAGAGCAGGGAAAACACAGACAAGATCAAAGAAAACACATACAAAACTCTAGAAGAATTCAAGAAAATACCACAAGAACAAAGTCATAAATTAGAAACCATATAATAACATAAAATAGAAATCCAGATCAATATTAATGTTTCAGAAAAAGACAGCATATTGAAACAACAAAGTAGAATTCAATCTGTAGAAAACAGAATTAATGTTATTGAGAATAAATTTCTCATACTAATTCACTAGAAGAACAATCGGAAAAATAGAATGAAGAAAGAATAAGAATTGTGTGGGATATTATTAAGAAGAATAACTTACATGTAATTGGATTCCATAACAAGAAGAGACCAAGTTAAAAAAAAAACAAAAAACATATATATATATATTTGAAGATTTATTGGAAGATAATTTCCCTAATATCATGAAAGATGAGGAAATATGCATTCAAGCTCTAAACCAGATAGATACCAAAAGAAAATCAGAAAAACACATCATAACCAAATTTTTTTAAAAAAACAAAGACTAAGAATATTGAAATCAGCTGAGGGAAAATGAAATGTTACCTACAAGGGAAACCATTAAGACAGAGCTCTGATTTCTCAACAAAAAACTGACAGGCAAGTAGGCAATGGGATAAGATACATAAAGCTATGGTGAAGTGTGACTTATATAGACAACAAAACTATCTTGCAAATATATTATATATATGCAAAATAAGGAAAAATTAGGGCACTTTCATATAAACAGCTATTGAGAAGTTATATAATTCAGACTAACCTTAAGAAATACTAAAGGAATTCACATGAACAGAACACCGGAAACAACAGACAATAATCTGAGATTAACACACATTACAACATTACCCAGACACCAATCCAAATATAGACATATGCAAAGAAAAGAAAACCTAAAAGGCTAAAAATAAGGAATCAGAAACATTAATTTGTAAATAAGGACATCTATCAAACAAAAGAAGGGAATAGGCAGTGAAGTCACAGAACTTTCTAAAGGAGAGAAAGTCAAGATGATTTCAAGATAAAACAGACTGCTTTGAATTTCAGAAGAAAATAATAAAAACAAAATAACCACAAACAAAATTAATAAACCATTTAATCATACAAAATGAGGGAAATCGTTAGACATCTGGCAAGATGGTGGGTTAGGCAAACACACTACATGGTTCCTCTACCACATAGATATGAGAAAACAAATGAAACAGACATAAATGAAACATTTGACACCCTGAACTTCAGAAGAAAGGTAGATGGAGTTCTTACAGGAAGGAGAGGCCGAGAAGGGATGGTGAGAGAGAGACTGACTGGTGACTCATTACCCTGGCATGACTTAACCATCTTGTGAGCAGCTTAGGAGGTGGAAGGAGGTCTTGCAACACAGATTTGGAGGGCTACAGGAAAGATATGATTTCTTCTTTCTTCCCACACTCCCCTAGAGACTAGAGGGGTGACCAGCTCCCACCCTCATCAACCCACAGTATAGACCCTGCTCTTCTGGAGTTCAGAGTTGCATGGTTGGGAGCCACACCAGTATGAGTTGGGGACTGGGTGTGCCACTTTGTTGCCTGGATTCAGGTGGACTCCGCTCCAGACCTACAAAACCTGAAGAGCCACCAGAAGAGCATTTAACCAGTTACCCTACCCCCAGCTTCCCTGTGGCCCTAACACACACTGAAACCAGCTCCATCAAGGCCCCCTCTAACTACTTTCAAATTGAATGCCATGAACATAGATAACACTGAGGCCAATAGGAACTTCATTAAGGGCCAGGAACTCTGCTGTCACATTCCTTCCATAATCATGAGCCTCATGAGCTCCTTGAATTGCAGGATCCCACAAGAGAGTTCTCTCCTCCAGGCCCAATAACTCATTGTTTATTTTTACACATACAGCAACCCCACCATGCCCAGGAGAGAACAGATGATTTTAGCTCACATGAAGAAACTAGAGAGAATGGTTCAAACAAATGACCAAGATGTTCAAAAAAATGTTTACGTGTTATTTTTGTACCTTCAACGGATTGACAGAAAGATTGAGGAAAGTAAGGAGAGCACAGAAGAGACTTAAGAAGAGTTCAGGAAAATGCTACAGGGGCAAACAGACAAAATAAATGAAAATTTTGAAATAATACAAAACCTGCAATTAGAAATTCAGAAGATTAATACCAAGATTTCAGAAATGGGCAATACATTGAAAGGGTAAAGGAGAAGATTCAAAGCAATGTAAGCCAAAATTAGTGAACTTGAAGATGTCTCTTAATAGTTGAAGATAAATCTCTGAATACTAGTATGCTAGAAGAACATTCAGAAAGAAGAATGAAAAAATCTGAAGAAAGCCTAAGAGTTATGTGGGACACCATGAAAAGAAACATATTATGGATTATTGGAATTCCAGAACAGGAGAAGACACTAAAAAGCACAGAGAAAATTGTCAAAGAATTGTTGGAAGAAAACTTTCATAACATCATGAAAGATGAGAAGATAGCCATATAAGAAGCTGAATGAACCCCAAATAGGATAGATTCCAAAAGAAAATCACCACGGCATATCATAATAAAATGTTCCAAAATAAAAAACAGGGAAAGAATCCTGAGAGCAGCTCGGGAAAAATGAGAAGTTACCTACCAAGGAGAACTCATAAGATTAAATTCTGATTTCACAGCAGAAACTGCAGGCAAGAAGGCAATGGAATGACATATACAAAACTCCGAAAGAAAAAAATTGTCAACCAAAGCTGTCCCTCAAAAATGATGGCAAAATTAGGGCGTTTCCTGATAAACAGAAAATAAAGGAATTTATAATGACCAGACTAACTTTACAAAAAATGCTAAAGATGTTCTTTGGACCAAGAACCAACAACAGCAGACAACACTCTGAGATTACCATACATGACAACACCGCCCAGAACTCAATCCAGATATCAAAGTATTGAAAGCAAGACAAACCTACGAGATTGAATATAGGGAACTAAAGATATCAATGTATAACAAAGTGAACTACCAAGCAGAGAGGGAATAGTGTAGATATAGAACTTTCAATGGCAAGGAGGTTAAGTAGATTTCAAGATAAAAAAGACTGTTTTAAGCAGAGGGAAAAATAATAAATTACAGGGTAACCTCAAAGAAAAATAATACACCTACATATCAAAATTTAAAAAAAGAGGAAAATAAAGATTTATTAAACATTAGCACAGCAGAAATGAAAATGAAAAGAAAACCCACAAACAAAATGAACTGAGCATAGAAAATTATGTGGAGCAAAGAATCCAGAAGCACCACAAAAACAAACAAAACAACAATCCATTTATACCTATTGATAATTACACTAAGTATTAATGGATTAAATGTATCAGTCAAAAGACATAGCAGAATGGATAAAAAACAGGATTCTTCAATATGTTGTCTACAAAAGACATAAAAATCATATGTATCTTAAATGCCCATCAACAGAAGAATGGATAAACAAACTTTGGTACATACACACAATGGAAACTACAAAACATTGAAGAATAAGGATGAATCTGTGAAATACCTCACAACACGGCTGAGTTTGGAGGATATTATACTGAAATTGGTCAATCACAAGAGGACAAATATTGTATAAGGCCAATGTTGTAAGGAGCTCTGGTAGTGTAGTGGTTACAAATTGGGCTGCGAACCACAGGTCAGCAGTTCGAAATTACCAGCTGTTCCGCGGGAGAAAGATGCTCCAGTAAAGATTTATAGCTCGGAAATCCTGTACAGGGTTGCTATGAGTTGGAACTGACTCCACGGCACATAACAACAACAATGTTGTAAAACGTTTTTTTTTGTTTGTTTGTTTTTGTTTTTTAATTTAAGGTTTTTATTGTGGATTGAGTGAAAGTTTACAGGGCACATCATCAGTTTCACACTCAACAATTCATATAACGTGTTTCATTACATTGATTATAATCCCCTCCATATACCATCACTTAAAAGTATTTCTCTTTATCCACTTTAGCTTTTTTTTAAAAAACACACAAAC
>NW_006408723.1:3724229-3730501 GCF_000296735.1 Chrysochloris asiatica | reverse complement strand
TTTTTTTCATGTAAATAAAAACACTCAGGAATATATAAGCATTTAAACTATCAAAGGGCACATTCTTCAAGTCTGCCTCCTGGCTGCCAGCACACAACCTTCCTCTTTCCATGAGTTTAGAGTCCTTAGCTGCTCTTTCTCTCCATAGCCTCATCTCCGGTGTCACTGCTTCTCTGGATAGGGTCCCACATTCCGCTTGTGCTCTTCTCCCTTGATGGCCCTAGGATCCTCTGTTCCTGGAATGTAAGATTAACTATTCCCCCTTAAGAAAAGGTTTTCTTGATAAAAGAAAATAAAAAAGGTGGGCCGGTAATAATAGTTTTAGTAAACATTAAAACAACAGCAGCAAAGGAAATGACAAGAAAATCCCTAGGCAAAATGAGCTCAGCACAGAAAATATATGGAACAAAGAAATCAGCAGCAGAACAACAACAACCTCCCCCCAAATTACACTAAATTACAGCAACAAATTCATACCTATCCATGATTATATGGACTGTAAATTGGTTAAATACACCAGTTAAGAGACAGACAGTAGCAGAATAGATAAAACATATTGAGATATGCTGTCTATAAGAGACATACCTTAGATCCCGAGACAAAATCAAAGGATTGAAAAACATAAAACGAAAGTGGCAATTAAAAAAAAAAAGCAGGACTGGCAATACTAATTTCTGATAAAATAGACTTTATGACAAAAATTAGCATAAGAGGTTGGTGGATGGTGGTTATGTGTCATGGAATCAGTTCTGACTTATAGCGACCCTGTACAGGGTTTCTGAGGTTGTAAATCTTTATGGGAGCAGAAAGTTTCATCTTTCTCCTGTGGAACAGCTGGTAGTCTCGAACTGCTGACTTTAAGGTTCGCAGCCCGATTTGAAACCACCACACTACCAGAAATCCTGCATGGAGATTAGGACATTATATAGGTAGCATAGTGGTTATAAATCGGGATTTGAACCGCAAGGTCACTAGTTCGAAACTAACAGCTGTTCCAAGGGAGAAAGATGAGGCATTCTGCTCCCGTAAAGATTTACAGCCTCGGAAACGCTGTACAGGGTCACTATGAGTCGGAACCGACTCCACGGCACTTAACAACAGCAACAACATAATGACTAAAGGATAAATTATGAAAATCAAATTATCTTTTAATTCAACTTTTCCATGAATTTTTGAAGCCCCATTATATCTAATAGGTGGTAAAAGGGTTCATATGATCCTCATTGTTTGCCAAAGGTAGGCATGCTCACCTTCCATGTTTGGAAGGAAACTTCAAGGGCTCAGGACTTGGAGACTTCAGTTTTCTCTCTCCTAGTTCTCTGTGTAGTATTCAGAACAATTAATCAAAACAGTCTATTGCTTGGATTGTTCTTATAGAGTAAGGATTCACCCAGAAATGTAGACCTAAGAACGTTTCAACATTGTTGTTGTTGTTGTTAGGTGACATTGAGTCAGTACTGACTGATAGCGACCCTATGTACAACAGAACAAAAAACTGCCCGGTCCTGGGCCAACCTCACAATTGTTGCCATGCTTGAGCCCATGGATGCTGCCACTTGGCCAATCCATCTTGCTAGGGTTCTTCCTTTTTTTCTTTGACCTGCCACCTTACCAAATATGATATTCTTCTCCAGCGACTGGTCCCGTCTAACAATATGTCCGAAGTATGAGAGATGAAGTTTGGCCATCTTGGCCTCCAAGGAGCACTCTGGCTGCACTTCTTCCAACACAGATCTGTTGGTTCTTTTGGCAGCCCATGGCACTTTCAATATTCTCCTCCAACACCATAACTCAAAAGCATCAATTCTTCTATGGTCTTCCTTATTCACTGTCCAGCTTTCGCATGCATATGAGGTTATTGAAAATACCATGGCTTGGGTCAGGTGCACCTTAGTCCTCAAGCTGACATCTTTGCTCTTCAACACTTTAAAAAGGTCTTGTGCAGCAGATTTTCCTAATGCAATACGTTATTTGATTTCTTGACTGCTGCATCCATGAGGGTTGATGGTTGATCATAGAAAAAGAAAGTCTTTAACAACTTCAATCTTTTCTCATCATACCCAGCTAAATTAATGCTTAAGAATGGGAGTAAAGTACATATCTTTTCAAATGTAGAAAGATAAAAGAGAAAGAGAATCCTGAGATAATGAGCTAAATGTAAGAAACACTGGAAAGCAAATATTTTGGTATATCTGCTAGCAAAATATATTAGCTCATAACTGCTCAGAAAGAAATAACTAATATATTATGTGTTTTAAATAAAAAATAACATTAAGACACTATTCAGTAAGAAGAACAGGAAGGAATAAGAGATTTTGAGGGTAGCAAAAGCACCTACGAATCAGACTGCTAACTTCAAGGTTGGCAGTTCGAAATTACCAGCTGTTCCATGGGACAAAGAGGAGGCTTCTTGCTCCTGTAAAGATTTGCATGCAGCCTTGGAAACTCTGTGCAGGGTCACTATGAGTTGCAACCGACTCCATGGTTGTTGTTTTTGCTAGGTGCCATTGAGTCAGTACTGACCCATAGTGACCTTATGCACAGCAGAACGAAACACTGCCTGATTCTGGGCCAACCTCACTGCTGTTGTCATGCTTGAGTCCATCAATACTGCTGCTTGGCCAATCCATCTTGTTGGGGGTCTTCCTCTTTTTCTCTGACCCTACACCTTACCCAACATGATATCCTTCTCCAGTGACTGGTTCCTCCTGACAATATGTCTGAAGTATGGGAGACGAAGTTTGGCCATCTTGGCCTCCAAGAAGCACTCTGGCTGCACTTCTTCCAAAACAGATCTATTGGTTCTTTTGTCAGCCCATGGCACTTTCAATATTCTCCAACACCATAACACAAAAGCATCAATTCTTCTACAATCTTCCTTATTCACTGTCCAGCTTTCGCATGCATATGAGGTTATTGAAAATACCATGGCTTGGGTCAGGTGCACCTTAATCCTTAAACTGACATCTTTGCTCTTCAACACTTTAAAAAGGTCTTGTGCAGCAGATTTGCCTAATGTAATATATCATTTGATTTCTTGACTGCTTCCATGAGAATTGATAGTTGATCCAAGAAGAATGAAGTCCTTGACAACTTCAATCTTTTCTCGGTTGGTAAGAATGCTGTTTATTTGTCCAGTGGTGAAAATTTTTGTTTTCTTTACATAGAGATGCAATCCATACCATACCAAAGGCTGTGCTCTTTGATCTTCATCAGTCAATGTTTTAAGTCCTCTTCACTCTCAGTAAGCAAGGTTGTATCATGTGCATATCACAGGTTGTTAATGAGTCTTCCTTCAATCCTAATGCCATGTTTTCCTTCATATAACCCAGCTTCTCAGATTATTTGCTCAGCATACAGGTTGAATCAGTATGGTGAAAGAATGCAACCTTGTTGCACATCTTTTTAAATTTTAAACCATTCAGTGTTCCCATGTTCTGTTTGAACAACTGCTTCTTGGTCCAGATACAGATTCTTCATGAGCACAGTTAAGTGTTCCAGAATACTTATACTTCACAATATTGTCCATAGCTTGTCATGACCCACACAACCGAAAGCCTTTGTGTAGTCCATAAAACACAGGTAAATCTCTTTCTGATATTCTCTGCTTTCAGTCAAGATCCATCAGACATTAGCAATGATATCCCTGATTCCACGGCATCTTCTGAATCTGGCTTGAACCTCTGGAAACACTCTGTCAATGTATGACTGTAGCTGTTTCTGTATTACCTTTAGCAAAACTTTACTCGCATGGGCTATAAAAAAAAAAATTGTCGGATGATTTCCACATTCCATTGGGTCACCTCTCTTTGAAATGGGCACAAATATGGATCTCTTCCAATCAGTCAGCCAGATAGTTGTCTTCCAAATTTCTTGGCAGAGATGAGTGAGTACCTCCTGTGCTGCCTCACGTTTTTGAAATATTTCAATTTTTAATCCATCAATTCCTGGTGCCTTGTTCTTTGCCAATTCTTCCAATGCACCTTGGACTTCTCCTTCAGTATCATTGGCTCTTGATCATATGATACCTCTTGAAATTGTTGAACGTTAAACATTTCTCTTTTTTTAAAAAAAATGTTTTACTGTGAATTATATGATTGTTTACATGGGAGAACATTAATTTTACATTCATCCTATCATATATTGTTTCGTTGCCATGGTAAAATCCCCTCCATGCATCATCAGCCAACCAAAGGCTATACTCTGCAAGCCTGCCCCTCAATCATCAGCACACATTCCTGCTTCCTCTCTGGGTCTCAAGTCCCCAGACGCTCCATCTCTCCACGTCATCATCTCTGCCTCCATCTCTGGTGTCAATGCTTCTCTGGGTGGGGTCCCGTTCTTGCTCTTCTCCCTTGATGGTCCCAGGGACCTCTACTCCTAAACTGCAAAGTTAATCACTCCCCTCCTTGCTACAAAGTGTCTATGTTTACATTTTCAACCCTCACAATCAGTCCTGATAACAATTATTCACTATTGCATTACAAGAGACCTATTTGTATTTCCTTTCATCAGACCTGACTAGACAGATTGGATACTACTCAGTGGAGAGTCAACCTTCCTCCACGCCCTCTAGATCTAGGTTCCCTCTTGAAAGCTTGTAAGCCAGTCACTTCTTGCCTTTGTAGCCTCCCCCCGCATTTGAATAGCCAATGTCCAAATTGCTCATTCCTGTCTACTCTGTGTATGGAGGGGGTGGGAATGATCCTTGCTATAACAATTTATTCCCTCTGTTGAGCTACTGCATCCATAGGTGTAGGTCAAGTTCATCAAATTGTATCAGATTACTCTTTTCCCCCTCTTCTTTCTTCTTCTAGTTGAGCTCTGATCATTCAGCCATTGAAGCCAGGTCAAGTAGGTATTATTTGCAAGTGTGAGTGTTCCTGTACATATGTCCTCTCTTCTTATCAGCTGGACACTTCACTCTCCACTTTAGTCCTCTGTGGCTATGTCACTGACTCTGGGCCCAAGAGTCCCCAGGTCTTGCCACTTTGCTGGCCAATCAGGTCTCCATCTGTGTTCACAGGAGTCTATTCAACATTGTAGGGCTTAGCTCACAGCTTCATTGCTGTTTTTCCCTCACTTCCCCTTATTGGTGACAAACGTGTTCACCAATCAGAGAGTGTATTCCCGCTGAGTCTTAGTCTTGGAAGGAGTTTGCTCTGAGGGGACCCAAACACTTGCTTTGATGTCTCCCTGGCAAGAAACTTGCCTGTTCTTGTAGTAATCAGTCGGTCTGCCTATATTGTTTTGTATTTTTCCTTCTGGTCTTTCTTTCAAGAAGTATCTTCTGTTCTTCTTGCTGCTCTAGGCTGGTCTGTGTGTCCTTTCAAGTGGAAATTTCCTGCCTCTGAAGATTCTGGGTGCTGTTCAGGATTCCACCTATAGTCTTTTGTAATGCAGAGGCTCCGCAGGAAGCCTCCCTCACTGGGTACCTTGTAGCCCCATTTTAGGTATTCTAATCAGTTATAGGCAGAAGACAGACTTACAAGCTTTCTATGGTGATATTTTTGGCTATTCCTTTCTCTCCACTTCAAGTGTCTATTTTATAATGATATGCAGGGGAAATCAAGATTCAAAAGACAGCCAAGCATCTTAACATTATTTTCCCCGTTTCCCCCATTCCAACCATGTCTCAATCCTTGAATCACAGAGCCCTGTTGTTCCTAGGTTGTGCATACATCATGATTTACCTCTGTCCCACTTAGCCCATGCAAACCTGCCTAATTGTTTTCCTATTTGCTTTGTTCTTTTATTCCCCTCCCCCTTCTTGTGTATTAACCCTGTCCCTAGTGTCCAAAGGATCCTGTGTCTACTCCCTGCCCTGTGCTCCACCTTCCTCTCCCTCCTGTCACCCCACCCCCACATCCCAGTTATCAGCAAAGAGCCCCCACCTAAACCATTTTCTTTTGGTACAGTGACTCTGTGTATTCCTTCCATCTTCTCTTGATATTTTCTGCATCATTCAATAATTTGCCCAGAGAATCTTTGAATAACAAATAGAGGCTTGAATTTTTCTTCAGTCCCCCCAGCTTGAGAAATGCTGAGCGTGTTCTTCCTTTTGATTTTTTGATACCCGATCTTTGCACATTTTGTCATAATATTTGGCTTTATCTTCTCGAGCTGACCTTTCAAGTCTTCTGTTCAGCTCTTGGGCCTCCTCATTTCTTCCATTTGCTTTAGCATCTTTATGCTGGAGAGCAAGTTTCAGTGTCTCTTCTGACATCCATTTTGACCTTTTCCTTTTTTCTTGTCTTCTCAATGAGTTTTTG